>NC_080614.1:10227085-10550585 GCF_027887145.1 Ammospiza caudacuta | reverse complement strand
TAACCCTAACCCTAACCCTAACCCTAACCCTAACCCTAACCCTAACCCTAACCCTAACCCTAACCCTAACCCTAACCCTAACCCTAACCCTAACCCTAACCCTAACCCTAACCCTAACCCTAACCCTAACCCTAACCCTAACCCTAACCCTAACCCTAACCCTAACCCTAACCCTAACCCTAACCCTAACCCTAACCCTAACCCTAACCCTAACCCTAACCCTAACCCTAACCCTAACCCTAACCCTAACCCTAACCCTAACCCTAACCCTAACCCTAACCCTAACCCTAACCCTAACCCTAACCCTAACCCTAACCCTAACCCTAACCCTAACCCTAACCCTAACCCTAACCCTAACCCTAACCCTAACCCTAACCCTAACCCTAACCCTAACCCTAACCCTAACCCTAACCCTAACCCTAACCCTAACCCTAACCCTAACCCTAACCCTAACCCTAACCCTAACCCTAACCCTAACCCTAACCCTAACCCTAACCCTAACCCTAACCCTAACCCTAACCCTAACCCTAACCCTAACCCTAACCCTAACCCTAACCCTAACCCTAACCCTAACCCTAACCCTAACCCTAACCCTAACCCTAACCCTAACCCTAACCCTAACCCTAACCCTAACCCTAACCCTAACCCTAACCCTAACCCTAACCCTAACCCTAACCCTAACCCTAACCCTAACCCTAACCCTAACCCTAACCCTAACCCTAACCCTAACCCTAACCCTAACCCTAACCCTAACCCTAACCCTAACCCTAACCCTAACCCTAACCCTAACCCTAACCCTAACCCTAACCCTAACCCTAACCCTAACCCTAACCCTAACCCTAACCCTAACCCTAACCCTAACCCTAACCCTAACCCTAACCCTAACCCTAACCCTAACCCTAACCCTAACCCTAACCCTAACCCTAACCCTAACCCTAACCCTAACCCTAACCCTAACCCTAACCCTAACCCTAACCCTAACCCTAACCCTAACCCTAACCCTAACCCTAACCCTAACCCTAACCCTAACCCTAACCCTAACCCTAACCCTAACCCTAACCCTAACCCTAACCCTAACCCTAACCCTAACCCTAACCCTAACCCTAACCCTAACCCTAACCCTAACCCTAACCCTAACCCTAACCCTAACCCTAACCCTAACCCTAACCCTAACCCTAACCCTAACCCTAACCCTAACCCTAACCCTAACCCTAACCCTAACCCTAACCCGGTACCCCAACCCTAACCCTAACCCGGTACCCCAACCCTAACCCTAACCCTAACCCGGTACCCCAACCCTAACCCGGTACCCCAACCCTAACCCTAACCCTAACCCGGTACCCCAACCCTAACCCTAACCCTAACCCGGTACCCCAACCCTAACCCGGTACCCCAACCCTAACCCGGTACCCCAACCCTAACCCGGTACCCCAACCCTAACCCTAACCCTAACCCTAACCCTAACCCGGTACCCCAACCCTAACCCTAACCCGGTACCCCAACCCTAACCCGGTACCCCAACCCTAGTACTCCTGAAGAAAATGAGTACTCTGGAAAAATGAGTACTCCAGAAAAACAAGTACTTCAGAAAAAAATGAGTACTCTGGAGGGAAACATACTCTTTAAAATATGAGTACTCTGGAGAAAAAGGTACTCCTGAAAAAATGGTACTCTATGGAAAGAAATACTCCTGACGAAATGATACTCTGGAAAAAATGGTACTCAGGTGAAAAAGGTACTCCTGAAGACCCTAGTACTTAGGGTTAGGGGCTAGGGTTAGGGAGTGGGCCTAGGGTTAGGGTTAGGGCTTGGGGTTTGGGCTTGGGTTAGGGTTAGGGCAGGGAAAAGGGGATGGGGGTGGCAACAGCTGGGGGAAGGCTAATTAGGGTTAGGTCAGGGAAAGGGGGACGGGGGTGGAAACAGCTGGGGCAGGGCTAATTAGGGTTAGGTCAGGGAATGGGGGATGGGGATGGCGCTAATTATTAGGGGGTGGGGTCTAAATCCTGGCTAAATCAACCCTAATTGTTAAAATTAATTGGTAAAACTAACCCCGATCCAAGATGGCGGCCCCCACGCGGTCACGTGATGGTTTTCCAAGATGGCGGCGTCCATACTGTCACGTGGTTTCCGGCAACAACATGGCGGCCTCCAGCGGTCACTTCCGGCAACAACATGGCGGCCTCCAGCGGTCACTTCCGGCAACAACATGGCGGCCTCCAGCGGTCACTTCCGGCAACAACATGGCGGCCTCCAGAGGGTACTTCCGGCAACAACATGGCGGCCTCCAGCGGTAACTTCCGGCAACAACATGGCCGCGCCCGGGGCTGGCTTCCGGTAACAACAAGATGGCGGCGCCCATGAGAGCACGTGGTACGGGAGCAATATGGCGGCCCCCGTGGGAATGACGTCACTTCCGGCAAAATGGCGGCCGGCCGGGACCGGATTTTTTTTCGGGATTTGGGGGGTGTTTTGGGGGTTACCGTGAGTCTCGGTGGCCGCGGAATGCTATTCCGGTTCGCCTGCGGCTGGCGGCGTGGCGGAGGGCGGCTTCTGGGGTGAGGGGTGGGTGTCGGGTTTTCGATCGGGCACTGGGAGGGACGGCTATGCCCCGGGGGGGGGCCTTCCGGGGGTGTGTCGCTCTCGTGACGTCACGCGGCGGCGCTGTGTATGCAGTGCGGCGCTGCGGACGGCAGGGGGCGCTGTAACGGGGCGCTGTAATTGCACTACGCCGGGTGGGACAGCAGGGGGCGCTGCTCTTTCAGCGATGGGGTGGACAACAGGGGGTGGGTGCCTGGGTACTGGGGGATGGCAGCTAGGGGTGGGTGCTTGGTGATGGGGATGTGTGCAGGGGTAGGGGGCTAATTACTGGGTGGGTGCTTGCGGACGGGGGGAGGTGGCAGCTGGGTGGGGGGGGACTAAGTAGGGGGTGGGGCAGTGCCTCGGGGTGGGTGTTTGGGTACTGGAGGTGGTGCCTGGGGATACGTGTGTCAGGCTTGATTGGTGGCAGCTGGGGGTACTAATTAATTAGGAGTGGGTGTGGTTTCCTATATACTATATATAAAATACTATATATAAAAAGAAGAAAAACTATATGTCTGGTGCAGCAGTAGAAAATTTCAGGCTCCCGGGGAGTAAATGCTTTGTTTTATAATTTTGTTTTTTTGCTTTACTCCCAGGGAGCCTGAAAGTTTCTACTGCTGCTTTTTTTAAACTAAAGCTAGAAAGGAAAACAAAGTTAGAAATAGAGAGAGAAAAAAGAGAGAGAGAGAAGAAACAGAAGAGACAGAAAAAAAAGAGATAAGAGAGACAAAAGTCAGAGAGAACACAGAAAAGAAAGAGGAAAAAAAATAGATAGACAGAGAAAAAGAGAGAAAAGGAAAAAGAGAGAGAAAAGAGAGAGAGAGAAAAAAGAGAGACAGGAAAAAAAGAGATAGAGAGACAGAAGAAAAAAGGCAGAGAGAGAAATAGAAAGAGAGAAAGAAAAATGGAGACAAGAGAGAGCAAAGAGAAAGAAGATAGAGAAAAGAAAGGAGAGAAGAGAGAGAGAAAAAGACAAAAAGACAGAGACAGAAGAAAAGACAGAGAAAAAAGAAGACAGAGACAGAGGAGAAGAAAACACAGAGAGAGAAACAAAGACAGAGACAGAAAAGAAAAGGAGGGTGGAAAAACTGAAGAACAGGAGTTAGAAGGGAAAAAAAAAGTGGTTAGGATTAGGGTTAAAGCAAAAACTCAGGGTAGAGTGAAAAAGGAAAAGGCTAAGAGCAAAAAAAGACAAACCAAGGAAAAGGAGAACACAGACAGAAAAAGAAGCAGGAAGAGCACAGGTGAAAGTTACAAAGGAAAAGAAATAGAGGTGAAAAGTAGAGAGAGAAAAAAAACAGTTACAGAAGCAAGACAGAATCAGAAAGAGTGAGAAACAGAAACAAAGGGTGGGAGACAGATGGAAGTGAAGTTAAAAATAGAAAAGGAAAGTAAGGAGCAAAAGGAAGAAAGACAGAGGAAAGAAATTACAAAACCACACCAAAAAGACAGGAGCCGTGGGGGGAGGGGGGGTTTAGGGAAGGACAGGGGGTATCTTTATTGGGGTGATTCAACTTTATTACATGAAATCAGCAACAGACATAGAAACAGTGTATACAAATGCAAGCGCAGATACAATCCATACACACAACAATAAAATCTTATTCACATACAAAGCAATACAAAGCAATACAAAGCAATACAAAGCAATACAAAGCAATACAAAGCAATACAAAGCAATACAAAGCAATACAAAGCAATACAAAGCAATACAAAGCAATACAAAGCAATACAAAGCAATACAAAGCAATACAAAGCAATACAAAGCAATACAAAGCAATACAAAGCAATACAAAGCAATACAAAGCAATACAAAGCAATACAAAGCAATACAAAGCAATACAAAGCAATACAAAAAGACTGATAACCTTTTGCTATTTACATTACATGTTAATTTATGGTTACATGAAACCCAAAACAACAAAACCACAGAAAAAACAAACAAACACTCACCTACCACAGACACTCCCTTCAAACAGCACACAAACCCACCAGCCCTCGCACCAAAACTACTAAATTAAACCCCAAAAACCATAGGTTCTCGGGAACGTGGTTCCCAGGAGGCCCCAAAAAAATCCTCCTGCCTGACGAAAACCCCGGTCCCTGGCCGTTCCCTGCCCAAACTTTGGCGATGAACGTCGCCTCGCGGACCGACCGGGACCGAGGAAAAAAAAACCCAGCCGGGGGGAAAAAAAAAAAAACCCCCCGGCTGGGGATTTTTTATTCTAAATTTAAAAATGAGGTGAAAAACCTGAAAAGCAAACAGCATACAAGGTTACAGCCCTAGAGCCCTTCAACACACGCACAAAACCCACACTGACTCTCACCTCAACCGCTCTGCTAACCCTCACCGCACATCCACACCGCTCCTCGGGAACGTGGTTCCCGGGAGCCTCCAAAAAAATCCGCCTGCCTGACCAAAACCCCGGTCCCTGGCCGTTCCCTGCCCAAACTTTGGCGATGAACGTCGCCTCGCGGACCGACCGGGACCGAGGAAAAAAAAACCCAGCCGGGGGGAAAAAAAAAAAACCCCCCGGCTGGGGATTTTTTATTCTAAATTTAAAAATGAGGTGAAAAACCTGAAAAGCAAACAGCATACAAGGTTACAGCCCCACAGCCCTTCAACACACGCACAAAACCCACACTGACTCTCACCTCAACCGCTCTGCTAACCCTCACCGCACATCCACACCGCTCCTCGAGAACGTGGTTCCCGGGAGCCTCCAAAAAAATCCGCCTGCCTGACCAAAACCCCGGTCCCTGGCCGTTCCCTGCCCAAACTTTGGCGATGAACGTCGCCTCGCGGACCGACCGGGACCGAGGAAAAAAAAACCCAGCCGGGGGGAAAAAAAAAAACCCCCCGGCTGGGGATTTTTTATTCTAAATTTAAAAATGAGGTGAAAAACCTGAAAAGCAAACAGCATACAAGGTTACAGCCCTACAGCCCTTCAACACACGCACAAAACCCACACTGACTCTCACCTCAACCGCTCTGCTAACCCTCACCACACATCCACACCGCTCCTCGAGAACGTGGTTCCCGGGAGCCTCCAAAAAAATCCGCCTGCCTGACCAAAACCCCGGTCCCTGGCCGTTCCCTGCCCAAACTTTGGCGATGAACGTCGCCTCGCGGACCGACCGGGACCGAGGAAAAAAAAACCCAGCCGGGGGGAAAAAAAAAAAACCCCCCGGCTGGGGATTTTTTATTCTAAATTTAAAAATGAGGTGAAAAACCTGAAAAGCAAACAGCATACAAGGTTACAGCCCTACAGCCCTTCAACACACGCACAAAACCCACACTGACTCTCACCTCAACCGCTCTGCTAACCCTCACCGCACATCCACACCGCTCCTCGAGAACGTGGTTCCCGGGAGCCTCCAAAAAAATCCGCCTGCCTGACCAAAACCCCGGTCCCTGGCCGTTCCCTGCCCAAACTTTGGCGATGAACGTCGCCTCGCGGACCGACCGGGACCGAGGAAAAAAAAAACCCAGCCGGGGGGAAAAAAAAAAAACCCCCCGGCTGGGGATTTTTTATTCTAAATTTAAAAATGAGTTGAAAACCTGAAAAGCAAAAGTCACACACACAAGGTTAAATCCACTCACCCTGTGCTCACACACAGAGAGACAAGCAGACACAGACAAACACAGCCATGTGCTCTCACACATGCTCACACACTCTTCCCACTTACACGCTCGCTGCAGCCCTTACCTGCGACGCTGAAGAACGTGCTTCGACACATCTTCTGGCTGCCCCTCCCTGACATCAAATGGTAGATTAGGGAAATCGGTAGCCTCGGGGACCTGTGAGACAACAAAAAGTGGTCAACAAGTGCCAATCTGACAGCCAGGAATTGTCCCCGCTCTGAACCAATATGTTTTCTACCCAAAATCCCACAAAACACAGATCAACAGGAAAATTTCTATAACTGTTCCACCTAACTGTGACTAGCTGCCAGGGCAGGGCAGCTCCGACCATAAGTGCTACAACATAGGTACACACCATATAAGCCAATGCATACAGTGCAAGTACAGACAATATAAGGCAATGCACTTACATACATTTTAAGTACATACAGTATAAGCCAACACAGGTACATGCAACGTAAGTACATACAGTATAAGCCAACACAGGTACATGCAACATAAGTACATACAGTATAAGCCAACACAGGTACATGCAACGTAAGTACATACAGTATAAGCCAACATAGGTACATATAGTATACATACATACAGTATAAGCCAACATAGGTACATGCAACATAAGTACATACAGTATAAGCCAACATAGGTACATGCAACATAAGTACATACAGTATAAGCCAACATAACTACATGCAACATAAGTACATACAGTATAAGCCAACATAACTACATGCAACATAAGTACATACAGTATAAGCCAACATAACTACATACAGTATAAGCCAACACAGGTACATGCAACATAAGTACATACAGTATAAGCCAACATAACTACATACAGTATAAGCCAACACAAGTACATACAATATAAGCCAACACAAGTACATACAACATAAGCACATACAATATAAGCCAAAACAGGTACACACAATATAGGCAGATAGATACAATATAAAACAGGACTTAAGATAACTCTGCAAGATGAATTCCTGAGACCTATACCCTTTCAGAAGATGGAACCTATAGAACTACTGCAGTCACATGAGGAGGGTATAAGACACCACTCTAGAAGTCCAAGAAAATGTCATGGAGAAAAAAGGCGCTACCAAAGCTGGTAGTGACAAGGAAGACTGATGAGAACATCTTCTGTAATCCTACCTGGCTCAAAGAGTAAAAATATAAACAGGGCAGAATAAGGAAGATCCAGAAAGGAACATGAGTAGAATATAGGCAATATGGCACAGAACAGTGCCGACAAAGCGTCGAGATGTAAGAAAGGCCTTATGACGTGAAAGACAATGGACACGCACTACGTAACACAGACACGGACAACCTAACGGACGCAGATGACCTAACACAAAGACAAGTGGGAACTTTCCCCTTAGGGATCTGAGATTGCAAACGCAAGGTGAGCCACAGGCTGCTGATGCCAGAGGAAAGGAAGCCCTATGATGATGGCACGTGATGATGAAATGTAGCTCGCAAAAAGAAGTTAGTGTCAAAGCAGTTAGGAAGACGCTCGAGATGCTCAGCAAGCCTAGAGAAGGAAGCGGACGGCTGGATGACCGTGGCGACAGCTCCGGACCCCAAGGCGAGCCCCTCGGGGGAAAGAGCCGTGACTATGCTGACTCGAGGAAGGCTGACGACGCAAAGTTCACCAAAATGTGGAGATGGGTCGGAACTGCCCTGCCCGGCAAAGGCTCTGGTGAGGCTGAGGACAAACCCCCTCTCTTTAATTCCAAAGAGCCCGGCCCGCTACAGACCTCTCCGCTAAGCTGACATGAAACTGCCCCCTGTGATAGTAAAGGCTTTTCCCCTTCTCCCAACCCCTGGCCCCGACACTTAGCTTTTGGAAGACGAGTGGACAAAATCCATCCTCGGTCAGACGTGCGTGTGGAGATGTTCTCGATGTGTGTGCTTCGGTGCTGCCGTTTCCAAGCTGTGGCTACGAGCCTCCTCAGGGTACCTAAGACGCAACAGAAAATGTGACTATTGCCCTCAAAAACGGTAATCCCCGGGACTCCTCCGCACCGCTGCCCCAGCTCACCTCAAAACTTGATTTGACTCCGGAGGCTGCCCAGAAGACACCTGCAAAAAGAAAATGTACACGCTTAGCATGCTGCTGCATAACGCCCCCCTATGAGTCAGCCTGCCTAAACACTGGCTCACCTGCCCTCCTCTGTTCCTTGGTCATGCTTAGAGCAGCAACAGCACCTGCAAAGAAACAAAGCAAAAAAGCATGCTGAGATACTGTGAAAACACAACCTCCCTACCGTGACAAGTATGCCACACCGATACCTTAAGCTTGCACCCACCTGGCATGAGCATGCTCGGCCAGGATAGATCACAAGTGGACCACCTAAAATAACAAAAAAAAAAAAAAAAAAAGAGGAGAGTTAGAGCTGCACCAGAAACTGAGACCTCAGCAATAAAACTGCTTGTGCACGCTACGCAATGCTCACCTTGCCCACTGGCCTGGACTGCAGCTCTCTGCCTTGACTTCCTAAAAGGAAAGGCAACAGAGCTGTGACAGCCATCATTTATGCTTCCTCTACCGAGGAAAATGGTGACTGACGTGCTTGGGGGAATCCCCTCACCCGGGATGGGGGGCTCTGCCCTGGATTTTATCCTTCTGCATCTGAAAGAGAGTTAGGACAAAAGTCAAAGGGCTGCAGGATAACTTATGGGCTCCAGGCATCTCGTGCCCATCTACAAATCCCATCTAGGGTCCAACTACACCCCACATTACCAATTACAAGCCCCCGAGATGCCTCCGATTGCACCGGGCTATGGGGCAGGGCAGAGCAGCTCCGGCACAAATCTGTGCAGACACCCGTGACACGGGACAGGACGTGACAAACAACGGGGACAAAACACACACAGAAACCTCTAGGCAAGGAAAATGGCTGCAAGGACTGAGAGGATGCAAAATGAGATGACCAAGGTGAGACTGATGGTGAGCTGATCAGGCTCAGAGATCCCTGGGAAAAGAAGATGCTAAACTCAATGATTCGGTCCAAGAACTGCAAAGATGAATGCCCAGGAGCCCTAGAGTCACAATGCTCCACCTGAGCTCACATTCTCACAAGTCCTAATCAGCCATAATGGAACCTTACAGGGTGCAGTTGTCCAGACAGCTGACAACAAGACCTGAAAAGACATCTGACGGGATGCTTCTAAAAACAGATGCAATTCTGATGCCTGTCTGGGCTCCCGGGTCAAGAGTTCCGTGGCACGGGTGCCAGGGCAAAGAACGCTGAGATCACGGATGCTAGGAAAGGTTTCTGAGAGGCCCCTCAGAGGGCTAAGATAACAGACATGACATATCCACATAACACACAACACACAAAAGACAAGTGACACGAGACACACCGGGACTGCTCTGCCCTGCTGCCCGGCTCAGCACCGTAACCAAAACTGAGACTTTGCTTTTATGAAGCCTAAGGGGCCACATCTTGCCTACCCTCATCTCCAGAGCCAATTCAAACCCCCCACCGTGGGAGTCTGACCTAGCACCCCACTTTCATCCCCTCTGTGGTTCATAGCCCTCTACTTATCTCTCAGACATCTGGTGATGCTGGTCCGTATCGGGTGCGAAGGAAGGCCGCCTCACCGGCTGGGGAGTTCCTGCTGCCACCGGGCTGTTGTCTCTCAGACAGCTAGATTAAAGAAAACCAAACATCGGTGCCTGATCTTGGCACCGCATCGGCCAAAACCCACAAGCCTGCTACTCACCGTTCTCCTAACAATGGCCGATCTCCTGGAGTCACACGCGTCAGCCATGCTCAGACACCGATGCCAGCATCACAGAGTACACCTGCATGAAGAGGACAGGAGATGATGTGGGATTGCTGAAAACTGAGTGGACCCTCGCTCCTCATCCCTACTTGCCCGACTCACCGCAATTCCTCGGCGGTTCCCGACAGCTACCCGGAAGACAGGGCTGACGAGGGCAGCGAAACCGGTCCGTCTTCTGGTGGGGGATGGCAGCTTGATGTGCTCAGAGTGGCTTGACTAAGACACAAAGCCAGAATGGAGACTTAGACTTGCCCCAGGAACTGAGACCTCAGCAACAATGAAGGCTACTGGCCACTGCTCACCTTGCCTTCTTGAACTTGACTGCTGAGATCCAGCTATGCTTCCTAAAAATAAAGACAAAGAACAGACCTGTAACAGGGTCACACTTGCCACACACCCTGCACGGACAAATGGTGACTGACCTGATTTCGGGAACCCCCTCACACGCGATAGGGTGCGCAGCCATGGATGCAATGCACCTGCACCTGAAAGAAAGTAAGAACATAGGTCAAACACCAGCAGTATAACTCAAAAGCTGCAAAAACCTTCTATCAACCTAGGAATATCATCTAGAGTCCAACTACACCCAACATTACAAATTCCAAGTCCCCGGGATTGGTCCTATTCCACCAGGCTAGGCAACAGGGCAGAGCAGCTCCGCTACCAATGTGTGCGGACACCCGTGACACAGGACAGACGGGACAGGACAAACAATGGGCACAACACACGGACAGAAATCTCTTGGCAAGGAAAATGGCTGCAAGGACTGAGAGACTGCAAAAGGAGATGACCGAGCTGACAGCAATGGTGAGCTGATGAGGCTCAGAGAGCCCTGGAAGAAGAAGATGCAAACTGAATGACTTATTCCAAGAACAGCACAGATGGATGCCTAAGAATCCTACAGTCAGAATCCTCTACCTAACCTCATATAATCACAAGTCCTAATCCACCACAATGGATCCAGGTGGGGCACAGCTGTCCGCACAGCTCACAACAAGACCTAAAAAGACATCAGATGGGATGCTTCCAAAGAGGGAAGAGAGTCTGATGCCTGTCTGAGCTCCCAGATCAGAAGTTCTATGGCCTGCGTGCCAGACCAGGGAATGCAGAGATCACAGATGCAAAGAATGACGCCAGGGTTTCTGACAGGACCCTCAAAGGGCTAAGGTACGAGACATGAGATACGCAAACAACACACGAGGCACAACAGAAAAGTGACCCAAGACACACCGGGACTGCTCTGCCGTGCACACCTCAGCACCGTGATCAAAAGTGAGTTGGCTTTTATGGGGCCTAAGGGGCCACTTCATGAACACCCCCCACCTCCAAAGCGGACTCAAAAATCCCTCCCGGTAATTCCCAAACCGGCACCCTGCTTTCATCCCCTCTGCGGGTCACATCCCTCTACTTATCTGAGACATCGGGGTATGCTGGTCCCTGTCAGGTGCAATGAAAAGCCACCTCGTTGGCTGGGAAGGTCCTGCTGGCACCGGGCTGGTGTCTCTCAGACATGTATTAAAGAAAACAAAACGTCACTGCCTGACCGTGGCACCCCATTGCCCAAAACCCCACCGGTCTGCTACTCACCGTGCTCCTAGGAATGCCCGGCGGCTCAGGCTACGCGCTTCGCGCACGCTCAGAGACCGAGGCCGTAGTCACAGGGGACACCTGGATTAAGAGAGAATAAGGTGATTTGGCACAGCTGAAACCTGAGCGAACCCTCGCTCCTCCTCCCTACTTCCGCCGCTCACCAAAACATCTCGGCAGTTGCCGAAGGCCACGCAGATAGCGCCATTAAATAGAGGAGTTCGGGGCTTCATCACCGGGTCCTGTAACACATGCGCAGGACTCGCATCTGCGGGAAACCCAGTGCATCGGCCGGATGGCGACAGGGGCTTGGCATGCTCCGAGTAGATTGCCTAAAGCACACCAATGAGAATGGAAACTTAGAACTGCATCAACAATTGAGAGCTGAACAATAACAACTACTTCTCTCTACTGCTCACCTTGACTGCTGGTATCCAGATTGACTTCCTAAAAAGAAAAACAAAGAACAGAGCTGTAACAGAGTCATCGGAACACTTCCGCTGCAGAGACAAATGATGCCTCACCTGCTTGTGGGAATCCCCTCACCCTGGATGGGGCCCTCAGGCACTGATTTAATCCATCTGAATCTGAAAAAAGTTAGGACAAGAGTCAAACTGCTGCAGGATAACTGATGAGCTCCAGACATCCTGTGTCCATCTACAAATCCCATCTAGGATCAAACTACACCCCACATTACACATCCCAAGCCCTCAGGACTTGTCCTATCGCACCAGGCTATGCAACAGGGCAGAGCAGCTCCGGCCCAAATGTGTGCTGACACCCGTGACACGGCACAGACAGGACGTGACAAACAAAGGGTACAACCCACAGACAAAAATGTCTTGGCAAGGAAAATGGCTGCAAGGACTGAGAAAATGCAAAAGGAGATGACTGACTTGAAACTGAAGGTCAGCTGCTGATACTCAGAGAACCCTGGAAGAAGAAGCAGCTAACTCAATGATTTATTGCAAGAACAGCAAAGAGGGATGCCTAGAAATCTTATGGTCAGAATCCTCTACCTAACCTCATATTGTTACAAGTCCTAATCCACCACAATGGATCCAGGTGGGGCATAGCTGTCCATACAGCTCAGAACAAGACCTAAAAAGAGACCACATGGAATGCTTCCAAAGAGAGAAGAGAGTCTGATGCCTGTCTGAGCTCCCCAGTCAGAAGTTCTATGGCCTGCGTGCCAGCCCAAGGAATGCACAGATCACAGACGCTACCAATGATGCCAAGGCTTCCGACAGGCCTGCCTAAAGTAAAAGACATGGCGTACAAAAACAACACATAATGCACAACAGACAAGTGACCCGAGACACACCGAGACTGCTCTGCCCTGCGCACTTCAGCACTGTGACCAAATGTGAGACTTGGCTTTCGTGGGGCCAAAGAAGCCGTTTAATGAACACCCCACACCTCCAAACTGGACTCAAAAACCCCTCCCTGTAATCCCCAAACCAGCACCGTGCTTTCAGCCCCTCTGTGGGTCACGGCCCTCTACTTATCTCTCATACAGCTGGGGATGCTGGTCCCTGTCAGGTGCAAAGAAAGGCCACCTCGTCAGCGGGGAAGGTCCTGCTGGCACCGCGCTGGTGTCTCTCAGACACCTATAATTAAGAGAACCAAACATCAGTGCCTGATCTTAGCACCGCATGGGCGAAGAACTATGTGGGCCAGATACCTGCCAGGCAGCTACTTGCCCTCTCCTGAGTGTGCCTGGCTCCTTCAGGCTCCAGCTTCATCCCGATTCCCAGGCGGTGGCCTTCATTAGTGGTGGCACCTGGCTTAGAGAAAGGCAAAGTTAAACGGCATTCCTGTGAGTGCAGTGGAGGACCTTGTATGCTGTAAGACATGGGAACGCCTATGTTAGGCTTCTGAGAAGCCTTGTGTGGGGGGGGCCCTCAAATAAACACCCTTTCTCACCCTGCTGCCTGCAAACCCCCTCCCAAGAACTCCTAAACTGGATACCTGCTCTCTCTCCCTCTCCCAGTCACAATCCTCAACTCACCTGAGGCCTCAATCTCAAACATCATCCTTGACACTGGGCAGATCCCTCTTGTGACACGATGAATCTCCTGAAAAATCATTATACCTAAGAGCTGAGCACTACCAACTACTTCTCTCCGCTGCTCACCTTGGCTGCTGGTATCCAGATTGACTTCCTAAAAAGAAAGACAAAACACAGAGCTGTAACAGAGTCACCATACACACTTCTGCTGCAGAGACAAATGGGGCCTTACCTCCTTGGGGGAATCCCCTCACCTGGGATGGGGCCCTCTGGCACAGATTTAAGCCATCTGAACCTGAAAAAAAAAAATTAGGACAAGAGTCAAAAAGTTGCATGATAACTGAAGAGCTCCAGAGATCCTATGCCCATCTACAAATCCCATCTAGAGTCCAGGTACACCCCACATTACACATACCAAGTCTCCAAGACTTCTACTATCGTACCAGGCCATGCGGCAGGGCAGAGCAGCCCCATCCCAAAAGTGTGCAGACACCCGTGACACAGGACAGACCAGACGTGACAAACAAAGGACACAAGACACAGACAGAAATCTCTTAGCAAGGAAAACAGCTGCAAGGACTGAGAGAATGCAAAACAAGATGATGGAGCTGAAACCGATGGTGACCTGATGAGGCTCAGAGAGCCCTGGAGGAAGAGGATGCTAAACTGAATTCTTTCTTCCAAGAACTGCAAAGATGGATGCCTAGGAATCCTACAATCAGAAGCCTCTACCTAACTTCGTATTATTACAAAGTCCTAATCCACCATAATGGATCTTGGTGGGGCATAGCTGTCCATACAGCTGAGAACAAGACCTGAAAAGACAACTGACTGGATGCTTCCAAACAGAGAACTTTTGACTGGGGAGCTCAGACAGGTATCAGAATTGCATCTATGGCCTGGGTGCCAGGCCAAGGAATGCAGAGATGACAGATGCTACCAATGATGCCAGGGTTTCTGACAGGACCCTCAAAGGGCTAAGGAAAAAGACATGAGATACACAAGCAACACATAATGCACAATAGACAAGTGACACGATACACACCGGGACTGCTCTGCCCTCCTGCACACCTCAGCACTGTGATCAAAAGTGAGACTTGGCTTTTACGGGGCCTAAGGGGCCACTTCATGGACACCCCCAGCTCCAAGGGGACTCCAAAACCCCTCCCGGTAATTCCCAAACCGGCACTCAGCTTTCATCCCCCCTGTGGGTCATGGCCCTCTACTTATCTCTCAGACATCAGGGGATGCTGGTCTCAGGTGCAAAGAAAGGCCACCTCGTCAGCTGGGAAGGTCCTGCTGTGACCGCACTGGTGTCTCTCAGACAGCTGTATTATAGAGAAAACTAAACATCAGTGCCTGATCTTGGCACCACATCACCCAAAACCCCACCAGTGTGCTACTCACAGTGCTCCTAAGAAGGCCCGGCACCTCCGACTCCTAACCCTGACCCTCGGCCAGGGATGCAAGGCATCTGCACCTGAAAGAAAGTTAGAACATATGTCAAACACCTCCAGGACAACTCGCAAGCTGCAAACACCTTATGCCAACCTAGGAATAGCATCTACAGCCCAAGTACACCCCACATTACAAATTCCAACTTCCCAGGCTTGTCCTACTGCAGCATGCCACGCGCCAGGGCAGAACAGCTCCGGCACAAATATGTGCAGACACCTGTGACACAGAACGTGACAAACAGGGGGACATGAAACACGACACATCATGCTTGTGGTGAGGGGATTGAGGGGGGAAGGGAAAAGGGACCCCAAAGACACACTAGGGAACGCGGCACACCGGACAACGTGACACAGACCGGAGCTGTTCTGCACTGCCCGCCTAAAAGCTGCCATCAAAAGTAAAGCCTCTCCCTTTAGCTATCCTAAGAGGCCCTTGCAGAAGATTGCTTTTCCATCTGGTAATTTTTAAATCTGGCCTAAGAACTCCCAACCTGCTACTCTCTCATCATCCCATCTCCAAGCTATAGCCTCCAACTTATCTTTTGTTTGATTGGTGATGTGGATCCACATTGCACCTGAAATGAGTCTGCCTTGGACGGGCCTCGTGGTGGCCTGTTAGCTTCTGGGTCAGCTACAATGAAAAAAACCAAAACCAAAGTATGAGTCCAGAGTTATGTGGGCCAAATCCCACCAAGGCAGCTACTTGCCCTCTCCTGAGTGTGCCTGGCGCCTTCAGGCTCCAGCTTCACCCTGATTACAAGGCTGTGGCCTTTATTAGGAGTGGCACCTGGCTTAGAGAAAGGCAAAATTGAATAGCATTCCTATGAGTGCAGTAGATAACCTTGTGTGCTGTAGGACATGGGAATACCTCTGCTAGGCTTCTGAGAAGCCTTAGGGGGGGTCCTCAAATAAACATCCTTTTCCACCCTGCTACCTTCAAACTCCCCCCACCCACAATCATTCCTAACTGTATACCTGCTCACCCTCCCTCTCCTAATCACAATCCTCAACTCACCTGAAGCCTCTGTCTCAAACATCATCCTTGACACTGGGCAGATCCCTCTTGTGACATGACGAATCTGCTGAAAAAAGCATGGTACTTGACACAACCAGGAATCTCTGGAAGCTGCACTCCTTCTAAAAAAAAATACAAAACAAAACCATACCTAAACCAGAAATTACAAATGCACTTTACCACCCCTAAACACAAAACCCAAAATCGTGAACCTAAATGCGCCTTCTATTCCACGCTGTTTACTTCACAGAATCTTCAAAGCTTCAGTTCTTTAGATGCCCAGAAACACCCGCTGAAAAGAAGCTGAGATAAGCTGAAAGAGCCTCTTCACTGAAATGAGAGGAGAGCTCTTACCCCAGCACATCCCAGAGAGGGAATGAAGCCCCTCAGCCAAGGCTGGGGTTAATATACCCCTGATTGTGCCCGCCTCTCGTTCCCATGGCACCTGGGAAAAGGGAGGGGGCGACTCCCACCAGGTGTAAAAGCCCTCAGAGCAGCTGCCGCTGTTTCGCCCCTCAGACTTGAATTGAAGGGGAGTGAAGGGCTTGTTATAGAAAAAAACTCTTCAGAAAAATAACAGCGCTTTCTTTTTTACAACAACTACTTGGAGCACAAGTGAGGAAAACTGGTAAGAAATAAAACTTTCTGTTTAGGCAGCATAACTAGATAAATTGGGTAATTGGCTGTTAACTTACGTAACTATTCCTTACTAACTACGTAACTAGTGGCTACCAAGTAGTACTTCCCATGTGATTAAACTGGGTGGAGAAGAATACTAATGATACGAATAGTCTAAGTCTCCTTGGGACCTCCAATTTTGGCCATCTACCTTATAAGCAAAAATAAGAAAGATAAAAGCCTCCCAGGCAGTGTTAGGGTTAAGTGCATGCCAGGCTCATCCTTCTCTGAGATACTTGGTCCTACAGCACAGAAAGAAGTGCCCTGAAATGTAGTTTTAAACCCTTAAAATGCTGAAAAAGGCAGAGCTTCCTTCAAGTGACCTCCTTAAAAAGAGGAAATGGGGCAGTTATCTCTACTGAAGGTAATGCAATAACAAATACCTAGTTTCTGCTATTTAATTTGCTCTCCTTAAGTATTGGGAAAAGAGGGGCTTTCCACACTTTAAAATCTCTCCAGTGATGAAAAGAGAAGGATTTTTCCCTCAGTTCAAACCCTTAGGATGGAGGGACAGCTGGGCTTCTCCCTCAATTTGGGCCTCAGGACAACAAAAAGGGGGTGGCTACCCTTACTTCAAACCCATAAGAAACATTGTCAAGATTTTCCCCTTTTTTTTAAACTGCCAAATAATAGAGAATGGGGACTCACTGTCAATTAATGCCCCTAACAGCATAGAAAAGGCAGGGATTCTTTCAACTGAGACCATTACAATTGCAGGGGAATCCAAGTCCCTACCAGTTTGAACACAAAAAGTAATGGAAAAGGAAGCTTTTCCCCTTTTCCCAAAACCCTTTTTCTCCTAATAACCCTTCTCCTTTCTGGGAGTGCTCTGGAGGGTCTGGGGCTTTGGAGAGGGACTGACACAGTAAAAGGGGACAGTTGCAAGCCCTCTCGTGGAACCCCACATGCTGCCTGGTCTGCTCAGATGCTGCCCCTTGGCAAAAGGGCTCTTCCCTTGGCGTTTTCCCAAAGTGATGCTCTGTGCCCGGGTGGGTCCGGCTGCTCCCTAGTCCGTGCTGGATGCTCTGACCATAGTTCATGGAGGGACACTTGGGATACCCCTGTTAGCCCCTCTGGCCGAGCAGCTCCCTGTGCACCTGTGCCCGGGTAACCCTCTGAAAGCAGCTGGTCACACGGGGCGCTGCTAGACCTTGGACTGGGGGTGGAGGTGAAGAAAGGTCCTGTGAGGAGCTCCTTCCCCTACACAGCCCTTCTTCTGCCCCTTAAACCATGGGGTGCCAGACTTTCCTTTCGAAGGAAATTGACAGCCTTTCCTCTCTGTGTGCCCATGGCTGAAACTGCGATTCGGCCTCCAAAACTGCAGAGAACAATTTCTCACAGCCCGCAGCTGCCGACACCAAGAATTCTCGCTGCCCTTGCAGTGCCACGTGCCTCTGACGTGGACACGCAGCAGGTGTGAGTTTGGTTTTACAGGGAAGACGCCGGCACAGGATTTCTCCAGGAGCAAAGATGCCCCCACCGAGAACTCGGGCTGCCCTGGCAGTGGCAAGCACCTCCTAGTGCAAACTGGCATCAGGAAACTCAGGGGGTGAGTTTTTCTGTGCAGAAATTCTCCCGGACCAAACCTGAGAGCATCTAACCCTAACCACAACAACTTAACTGGGTCTAAAACTTACAACCTTTGGACTGGCAGGGTGTGACCCGACCCACTGTGCCACCGCTGGCCCCTTTCTAAAGCATTCCACTGCAGTCCTAAATCTCTGCCTTTTCAGAGGGTGTTTCCTCTGACCCTGACCATAATCTTGAAAATATGCTAAAGAATCATAGAATGGGTTGGAAAAAGCCCCAACAATACCCTGAAAAGTCCCTTCCAAAATCTTCTAAATACCTTTAAAAGTCCTAGACAAAAAAACTCAAAAAGACGTGCTCGTCTCCGAATTCCACCTCTTGCTGTCTAGCCCACAGACGTCACCCCTACCTTTTTGCAGTGGGTCTGTTGGTCTCTGAGGGTTCTGTCATTGACCTGGTGTGTGAAGGCTGCTGTCTGGTCTCGCTGTTAGGGTTGCTGTGTTGTGCTGCTGCTCTTGGGGGAAAAGGCTGTTTTTAGGGGGGCTGGTTAGGCTGAGGTTAGGGCTGTCTCGGTCTGACCGCCTGGACCGCGGCCGCTCCGCTGGCCGTGCCGGGGGAGGGAGGGGGGGGGGTCCTGCCGTGCGCACCGTGGTCATCGCACGGAGCGGGGTCCCGTCTGTTCTCACTCTGCTCGGCTCCCTCCGCTGCAGCCGGCGTCAGTCCCGGCTTTGTCTCTGCCGGATCAGCCGCCGTGAGCCACGCGAGAGCCATGCACGCTCCAGCTCGGTCTGCATCGGAACGGCCCCTCCGCCGATCCCGGCTGCAGATCCCGCCTCTGGAGGACCGAAACCTGAGCTGTGCCCAGTTCCCCCGTCCCGCCCTGAGCTCCGTTCCCTTGGTAACCACAGCTCCGGCTGCTCAGGGGAACTTTCTAAAGGAATCACCTTCTCGAAACACTACAAGTTCAGTTAAAAGAAAGCCCTCTCCTGCTTCTTCCTAAAAGTACGGGAAGAAACCTATAGAGGATAAAAATCAAAAAAGAATGGGATAAAGGAATTGGTCTATTTCCATTAAAAGAAGCTCCCATAGGAGGGGGCGGACCAGGTAAGCAACACTCAGCCCCCCATGTTCCTTGCTGCGATTTCTGGAGCCATTTGGGACCCTAAAACCAGACTGACTTTACGGTGGTGGCAGCTTGGGTCAGCGAGGCATCCTGCGCAATGCAGAATTTTAGCAGGCTGATGGCCACGAAGGGCCCCCGGGGCCCTGAACGTGAACACCAGCCCTTTTCTAAGGTAAGCCTGACTCAGCAGCCCAGGTTCCTGATGGGAGATAGCAGGAGACACGTGCCGAGGCAAAAGCAGCTGGAGTTTTCACTGGTGCCAGCTTGGGTCTGGGAGGCACATTTGGCAATGCAGAAATATCAGCAGGCAGCCAGCCACTCCAGGCGAGGCCTCCTGAACACCAATGCCAGCCCTTTCCCAGAAGAAGAAAACTCAGCACCCCAGGTTCCTGATGGGAGATTGCTGGACACATTTGGGGACCCTCAAACCAGCCTGACTCTGCGGTGCTGGCAGCTTGGGTCTGGGAGGCATCCTGCGCAATGCAGAATTTCAGCAGGCAGATGGCCGGCCCCTCTTGGCCAGAGGCTCCTGAACACTAGTGCTGACGCTTTCCCCAGGTAAGCAAAACTCAGCCCCCCAGATTCCTTGTTGCAGATTGCTTGAGTCGGCTGAGGTGGCAGCTTGGGTCTGGGAGGCATCCTCTAACCCAGTAAGAACCAAAAAAAACCCCAACCCTTTCTTCTAAAAAATATTCAAATATATATATCCTTATGTTTTCATATTTACATTCACAATATGCATTATAAATATAAATGTATATTGCTTACTTATACATTTATCTTTATCAATGTCAATTTATAAATAAATTTTTATTCTATATCTACTCCAAGCACTTATTTATCTATTTTATACCTATTTTTACATATTGATTATATATTCCCCTGTCAAGATTTTTACTTCTGTAACACTTATGTTTTATTTTAAATAACATCTGCCTCTACTTAAATAAAAGCCAAAAAAATTCCTTTCCTTTGGAATATATTTACATAGTTTTATATTTTTATTCCTATTTATAATTTATAGTGCCCTATAATGTTATTTATATTCTATATTACAAATCTGCATTTTACTTACTTATGTTTATATTTAAAGTTATATTCATAGTTTAGCAATTTCTCTTTATATAATTATTATATATTTCTAACTTACGATTCACATTTTTATAAGACTTATAGTATTTAAAATAAAACTCCTGCCTCTATAAAAACAGAGGACATCCCTTGATTTAAACAATAGTTAAAATTCTATTCACATCTACCTTTAAAATTTTTATTTATTATATTTATAGATATATATTAGAGAGAATACCTTTTATTATAATAATAGATGTATTATTTTTATATTATGTATTTCTTTTACTTATATTTATTCATATTAGATATTTATAGATATTGGTATATAAATTATATATTTGTATATCTGGATTTCTACTTTTATATTATTTCTATTTATATTATTTATTTAAAAAAACAGCCTACAACCTAAAAAAACCGAAAAAAATCTCCACTTTATTTTAACCTTTTTATATTTACATTCTATGTTTATATATCTTTCTTAATATATATAAATTATACTCCACTCTATATATAATGTTACAATTATATACCATATATTATACTTTTATGTATGTATCTGTTATCTATGTCTACCACTCTAATTTCATATTTATTTTTAAATTTATATTTATTTCTATTTTCATGTATATGTTAGACCATGTAAGTTCATTAACCCGACACATCAGAACCACAACAATACCGTACCTTTGTCAGCACCTGTACGCAGCCCGCGCTCATCCCATTGCAGCACATCAAAACAAAACCTATTTCTATTACTAAAGGAACAAACATCCCACAACATTGAACCCTAATAAAAACTCAAATAAACCTAACTGTAAATAAATTTTAAATCCCACTATAAGCAGCCCAAAGCCTCCACACATTCTCATCATAAACTTCCTCCTAAACCAATATCTCAAACACCCACAAACTCAAATACACCTTGAAAATGACACAACTACTAATAAAAACAAACACCCATTAAAAATTAAATCTAACCAACTCACTAGACTCAAAACTGTACAACTGACCCAAAACAGTACTAAGAAAAAAAAGCTCTACGTTTATGCACAAATAATAACCGATAATCTGGAAAAGTTATTTGAAAAAATTTTACAAATTAACTAAAAGCATAAAAATAAAAAAAAATCTAAACTATTAAAATACTACAAAATATCACTAACTAAATTTAAAAAATATTGCCTATAAAAACCCACCATATAAATGCCCCTCTCCCCAACAATAAAACTAAAAACACCTAACGAACCAGAAAGAAATCGGAACTTAGGAACACTAAAACCATAGCGTTCAAGAAGTCACACCACATCCCTTATCATACACCAACTACAAACAACATAAAACAATACAGTGAATTCTTAAAAACCACCTTAAAACCACTACATTGAAAAACATTTCAAAAATGAAAAACTGCATTTAACAAAAGCCATCTAATAAATTCACACCCAAAACTCCAGCAGCCCAGCTGGCCCTACCAAAGCTGTATGTTTATACATAAATTAAACAAAACCAAAATGCCACTAATACCTATCAGAAGTCTATGAAAGAAACCTCTTGAAATTAATCCTAGCTCAAATACAAACCAACCCATCCAGAAAGTCAGCTTCACCCAAAAAACAACTTACACAGAGTTAGTTAATAATACCAAGAAATAAAACAACACACCATATACCACCAATGAATATAATAGTGTAGGAAAAAAAATACTCCACTTTTTTTTTTTTTTTTTTAATTTAAACTAACTTATTTTATTAGCTAGAACAGAAGCTTTTGCCAAGACTGTAACAACAACTTCTTTTTCTTCTTCTCCTTCTGAAATATCCCTTCTCACTCCCAAATTCCTCACAACTTCTGAGTTTAAATCCAAGCCAAAAGCAAAATTCGTGCACTTGTGCGTTCGATGCTCCTGCCAGATTCTCTGTTTCCCTCCACATCTTCTTACACTTTCAGTCTTCAGGCTGTCCTGCCGTGATGAGTTTGTCGGAAGAATGGGTAAAGAGAGGATTTCCCTGCCTCCCCCCCAGAGCTGGTTTCCTCAGCCATTTCACTCAATCCCAAACCGGCAATGATGCACGCTCACCTGAAGCAGGGGAATAAATCTCTAAATGTCACTAAATACATAAAATGTACACAAAAATACATAAATGTCACTAAATACATAAAAGCGCATCCCCATTGTTCCAACACTCGGCAGCCCATGCGGCCAAGGTCAGAACTCTCTGCCCCCCGAGGACACGGCAACCAGCAGGGCCCTTTGTCCCTCTCTCCAGCACGGACCTATGAAGCCAGAGAGGAGTTTACAGAGACCGGGAGGCAGCGGGACGGGGCGGGCGCCCGGCCCGACCTTCCAAAGCTGGCGGCAGCGAAGGCGGGGAGCGCCACGGCCCCGCTCCGCCGCCTGCCCGCCGCCCCGGGGCCGCCCCGCCGGGCTTGTCCGGCCCGCGGTCGCTCCCAGCGCCTGGAGCGGGGCGGGCGCGGGCTCGGGAGCTGCCGCCCTGTTCCGACGCCGCTCGCCCGCCCCCGCCCGCTGCCCCGGCCCGCGGAGCGCTGCGACCGCACCTCCGCCGCCCGCCGAAACCGGCCCCGCCCGGCCGCCCCCGCCGCGGCCGTTCTCCTCGGCCATCGCATCCCTTTGCATGACCGAATGTCCTTCACCCGCCCCCCCCATTTACAGACCCTGGGCCGACCGCCGCTGGCTCCAGCGCCCTTCCCTCGCTCGGCAGCCGCGTCCTTGCCCCGCCCCCGGCACTCAGCGGCGAGGGGCAGGGCGCTGGCTCGGGGGGGTGCGACCCCGCTCTGTGGCCACAGGGGGAGGAGATTTATGGGGGCGTGCGATTTCCCCGCCCATTTCGCCGCCATCTTGAAAAGGTCAAAGAACGCCCGCGACATTTGCGACGCGCCCCTCCCAAAATGGCGGCCGAGGAGGACCCTCGGAAGAAATAGGGTTTTACCCAGATGCCTCTCAGCAACCCGCCTAAATATGTTCGCCCACGGCGCCGCTGACCACATAGGCCGTGTCTTATACACTTAAAATGCCACATAAAAATCCATCGGGGCCGCCGTGGCGTCGGTGTTTCATGCAGGCAGCCGATACGACCGACGCTGGCCCTCGACTTCCCCGCCCTTCTCGCTGCCATGTTAAGAAGGTCAAGGAAAAGTCCGTGACATCCGCGACTCGCCACTCCCAAGATGGCGGCCTCGCGGCTGCCGGTAGCGACAGAGCTGCAGTACCGCGCTCTGCCCACAAGGCGGCAGCACTGCCGCCCGCCCCAGCCGGGGGCGCAGCGCGCCTCGGGGCTGCGGGCAGGCAAGGTGGCAAAAAAGAACAGGGGCGACCCCCGCCAAAAAGTGCTCTGAAATAAATGCCAAAAACCTGCCTCTTACCCCACCAGAACCAAACAAGGCCCCTTGCTTTAAAGCCATGTTTAAATAAATTTTTTATTTCCATTTTTCGTATTTATATTCACATGCATAGCTATAGTGGACATTGATGTAGCATGTAATTTATATAACATTATTCTATTTCTATTATTTATATTTACTTATATTTTGTGCTTTTATAAATATCTTTCCACATTGATTGTATATTTCTATGTCTAAAATTACATTTCTATCATGCTTTCACTATTTAAAATACAAATCCCATCCTAACTAAATAAATACAAAAAAGCTCTATTCTTTTAAACTACATTGAAATATTTTTATATTTATAGCGCTCATGACTACACTCACATTTATATTTGTAGTTTATACTTAAGTATTATATTAATCATTATGTATAACATGTATCCTATTCAAATAAGAGATAAATTATTTTCCTAATTATGTACCATATCTACTGGTACAACTTATTTTTCCTTACATTTTTAATTTTTATATTAACCATCAGCTATTTATGATCTATTTCTATTCTTAGATTTCTACCTTTATATTATTTGTATTTATAATGTTTATACTAAAACACCTGCTTTTGCCAAATAAAAAAAAAATCCCCTTTATTTTAAACTACTTAAAAAAACCTAGAGTATATCAATCTGGTATAACATATAACAAATGATAGATATGATAGATGTAAAATTGATATAAATATTGTAGTGTATTATAGGAAATAAATAAAAATCAATATGATCCATAACACAAGTAATACTGTATAAATGTTATATTTATGTTATTTTATATTTCAAATAATTTAACATTTCTTTATATATTTGCATATACTTGACAAACATTTCTATATTTATACTTGGGTTGCGATTTTTTTCTGGGTGTTTTCTGGGTCTTTTCTTGCCCTTCTTCGAATTTTTTTCTGGGTTATTTCTTGTCCATCTTGGGGGACAAGAAATTTTCTGGGTTTTTTCTGGGTTTTTTCTTGCCCATCTTCAGACTTTTTTCTGGTTTTTTTCTTGCCCATCTCAGAGTTTTTTTTTTGGGGTTTTTTCTGGGTTTTTTTCTTGCCCATCTTGGGTGATTTTCTGGGGTTTTTCTACGTTTTTTTCTTGCCCATCTGGGATTATTTTCTGGGGTTTTTTTCTCGTTGCTTTCTTGCCCATCCTGGGCTTTTTCTGGGTTTTTTTCTTGTCCATCATGTGGTTTTTTTCTGGTTTTTTCCTGCTCATCTTCGTCTGGTTTTCTGGGTTTTAAGCCAAAAATCGGTACATATCATGTCAGTTCATGCAACACAACCCGGCTGGGGATTTTTTATTCTAAATTTAACAAGGAGTCGCAAAACCTGGAAAGCATAAGTCACACACACAAGGTTAAATCCAGTCAGCATGCACTCACACACGCAGAGACGAGCAGACACAGACAGACACAGCCACGTGCTCTCACACACGCTCACACAATCTTTCCACTTAAATGCTCACTGCGGCCCTTACTCGAGATGCTGAAGAACGTGCTGTGACACATCTTCTGGCTGCCGCTCCTTGAGGTAAAATGGCAGATCCTGGGGAAATCAGCAGCCTCGGGGACCTGTGAGACGACAGGAAGGGTCAACGAGTGGCTATCTGACAGCTAGGACTTGTCTCCTCTCTGGACTGATAAATTTTCTACCCAAAATCCAATAGAAGACAGATGTATAGGTACATAGAACATAAGCCACCATAGGCAGATACAATACAAGCCAGGACTTGCAAAAATTCTCTGGAAGATGAATTCTTGCGCCCTATTCCCTTTCAGAAGAAGGAACCTACACAACTACTGCAGTCATCTGAGGAGGTGCATCTGAAAAAAAAGTTAGGACAACAGTCAGACGGTTCAATGATAACTGAAGAGCTCCAGATATCCTGTGTCCATCTACAAATCCCATCTAGAGTCCAACTACACCCCACACTGCACATTACAAATCCCCGGGCCCTCTCCTATTGCACCAGGCTATGTGGCAGGGCAGAGCAGCTCGGGCACAAATGTGTGCTGACAGCCGTGACACAGGATGGACAGGACAGGACAGACAACGGGGACACAACACATACAGAAAATTCTAGGCAAGGAAAATGGCTGCAAGGACTGAGAGAATGCAAAAGGAGATGACCGAGTTCAAACTGATGGTGAGCTGATGAGGCTCAGAGAACCCCGAAGGAAGAAGATGATAACTGAATGATTTCTTCTAAGAACTGCAAAGATGGATGCCTAGGAATCCTACGGTCAGAATCCTCTACCTAACCTCATATTACGCCAAGTCCTAATCCACCAAAATGGATCCAGGTGGGGGCATAGCTGTCCATACAGCCCAGACCAAGACCTGACAAGACATCAGATGCGATGCTTCCAAAGACAGAAGAGAGTCTGACGCCTGTCTGAGCTCCCCAGTCAAAAGTTCTGTGGCCTGGGTGCCAGGCCAGGGAATGCAGAGATCACAGATGCTAACAATGATGCCAAGATTAATGACAGGCACCCCTAAGGTAAAAGACATGGGATACACAAACAACACACAATTCACAACAGACAAGTAACACGAGACACACCGGGACTGCTCTGCCCTGCTGCACACCTCAGCACTGTGATCAAAAGTGAGACTTGGCTTCTATGGGGCCTAAGGGGCCACTTCATTAACACCCCCCCACCTCCAAACTGGACTCAAAACCCCCTCCCTGTAATCCCCAAACCAGCACCGTGCTTTCAGCCCCTCTGTGGGTCACGGCCCTCTACTTATCTCTCATACAGCTGGGGATGCTGGTCCCTGTCAGGTGCAAAGAAAGGCCACCTCATCAGATGGGAAGGTCCTGCTGGCACCGGGCTGGTGTCTCTCAGACAGCTAGATTAAAGAGAACCAAACATCAGGGCCTGATCTTGGCACCGCATTGGCCAAAACCCCACCGCTCTGCTACTCACCGCGCTCCTAAGAAGGCCTGGCACCTCCTGACCCTGACCCTCTGCCACACGTGGAATGCGTCTGCACCTGAAAGAAAGTTAGAACACATGTCAAACATCACCAGGATAACTCACAAGCTGCAAACACCATATGTCAATCTAGGAACAACATCTAGAGCCCAAGTACAGCCCACATTACAAATTTCAACTCCCCAAGGCTTGTCCTATTGCAGCAGGCCATGCGGCAGGGCAGAACAGCTCCGGCAAAAAATGTGTGCACACACCCGCGACACAGAAAGTGACAAACAGGGGGGACATGAAACACGACACATCATGCTTGTGGTGAGGGCCTCGAGGGAAAAAGGCAAAAGGGACCCCAAAGACACACCAGGGAGCACGGCACACCGGACAACAGGACACAGATCGGAGCTGTTCTGCACTGCCCGCCTGAAAGCTGCCATCAAAAGTAGAGCCTCTCCCTTTAGCTGTCCTAAGAGGCCCTTGGAGAAGATTGCTTTCCCCTCTGCTCATTTTTGAATCTGTCCCAAGAACTCCCAATCTGCTACTCCGCCATCTCCAGACCGTGGCCCCCGACTTATCTTTTGGATGATCGGTGAGGGGAATCCACGCTGCACCTGAAATGAGTCTGCCTTGGAGGGCTCTGTGACGGCCTGTGAGCCTCTCGGTCAGCTGCAATAAAGAAAACCAAAACCAAAGTATGAGTCCAGAGTTATGTGGGCCAAATCCCTGCAAGTCAGCTACTTGCGCTCTCCTGAGTGTGCCTGGCTCCTTCAGGCTCCAGCTTCATCCTGATTCCAAGGCTGTGGCCTTTATTAGGAGTGGCACCTGGGTTACAGAAACACAAAGTTAAATGGCATTCCTCTGAGTGCAGTGGATCACCTTGTATGCTGTAAGCCATGGGAATGCCTCTGCTAGGCTTCTGAACAGCCTTGTGTGGGGGGGCCCTCAAATAAACACCCTTTCTCACCCTGCTGCTTGCAAACCCGCTCCCAAGAAATCCTAAACTGGATACCTGATCACCCTCCCTCTCCCAGTCACCATCCTCAACTCACCTGAAGCCTCAATCTCAAACATCATCCTTGACACTGGGCAGATGCCTCTTGTGACACGACGAATCTGCTGAAAAATTGTTGTGCTTGAGAGCTGAGCAATAACAGCCAATTCTCTCCACTGCTCACCTTGACTGCTGGCATCCAGATGGACTTCCTGAAAAGAAAGACAAAGAACAGAGCTGTAACACAGTCACCATACACACTTCTGCTGCAGAGACAAATGGGGCCTCACCTGCTCGGGGCAATCCCCTCGCCCGGGATGGGGCCCTCTGGCACACATTTAATCCATCTGAATCTGAAAAAAAAGTTAGGACAAGAGTCACACTCTTGTAGGATAACTGATGAGCTCCAGATGCCCTGTGCCCATCCACAGATCCCATCTAGTGTCCAACTACACCCCACATTACACATTCCAAGTCTCCAAGACTTCTCCTATCGCACCAGGCTGTGCAGCATGGCAGAGCAGCCCCATCCCCAAATGTGTGCAGACACCCGTGACACAGGACAGACAGGACAGACAACAACAGGGGACACAACAGGAAAAGAAATCTCTTGGCAAGGAAAATGGCTGCAAGGACTGAGAGAATGCAAAAGGAGATGAGTGAGCTGAGACCGATGGTGAGCTGATGAGGCTCAGAAAACCCTGGGGGACGAAGATGATAACTGAATGATTAATTCCAAGAACAGCAAAGATGGATGCCTAGGAATCCTACGGTCAGAATGCTGTACCTAACCTCATATTATTACAAGTCCTAATCCACCACAATGGATCCAGGTGGGGCATAGCTGTCCATACAGCTCAGAACTAGACCTGACAAGAAATCTGACTGGATGCTTCCAAAGAGGTAACTTTTGACTGGGGAGCTCAGACAGGTATCAGAAACTCATATATGGCCTGGGTGCCGGGCCAGGGAATGCAGAGATCAGAGATGCTAACAATGATGCCAGGGGTACTGACAGGGCCCTCCAAAGGTAAAAGACATTGGATACACAAACAACACATAATGCACAACAGACAAGTGACACGAGACACACCGGGACTGCTCTGCCCTGCACACCTCAACACTGTGATCAAAAGTGAGACTTGGCTTTTATGAGGCCTAAGGGGCCACCTCATGAACATCCCCCACCTCCAAAGCTGAATCAAAAACTCCACCCAGTATTTCCCGAAACAGCACCATGACTTCATCCCCACTGTGGGTCGTAGCCCTCTACTTATCTCTCATACAGCTGGGGATGCGGGTCTCGGGTGCAAAGAAAGGCCACCTTGTCAAACGGGAAGGTCCTGCTGGCACCGGGCTGGTGTCTCTCAGACAGCTAGAGTAAAGAGAACCAAACATCAGGGCCTGATCTTGGCACCGCATTGGCCAAAACCCCACCGCTCTGCTACTCACCGCGCTCCTAAGAAGGCCCGGCACCTCCTAACCCTGACCCTCTGCCACACGTGGAATGCATCTGCACCTGAAAGAAAGTTAGAACATATGTCAAACACCACCAGGGTTACTCACAAGCTGCAAACACCATATGTCAATCTAGGAATAGCATCTAGAGCCCAAGTACAGCCAACATTACAAATTCCCCCTCCCTATGGTTCGTCTTATTGCAGCAGGCCATGCGGCAGGGAAGAACAGCTCTGGCACAAATCTGTGCACACACCCGTGACACAGAAAGTGACAAACAGGGGGACATGAAACACGACACATCATGCTTGTGGTGAGGGTCTCGAGGGGAGAAGGCAAAAGGGACCCCAAAGACACACTAGGGAACACAGCACACCGGACAACAGGACACAGACCGGAGCTGTTCTGCACTGCCCGCCTGAAAGCTGCCATCAAAAGTAGAGCCTCTCCCTTTAGCTGTCCTAAGAGGCCTTTGGAGAAGATTGCTTTCCCCACTGCCAATTTTTAAATCTGGCCAAAGAACTGCCAACCTGATACTCTCTCATCATCTCATCTCCAGACCGCGGCCCCCGACTTATCTTTTAGATGATCGGTGAGGGGAATCCACGCTGCACCTGAAATGAGTCTGCCTCGGAGGGCTCTGTGATGGCCTGTGAGCCTCTCGGTCAGCTGCAATAAAGAAAACCAAAACCAAAGTATGAGTCCAGAGTTATGTGGGCCAAATCCCACCAAGGCAGCTACTTGCCCTCGCCTGAGTGTGCCTGGCTCCTTCAGGCTCCAGCTTCATCCTGATTCCAAGGCTGTGGCCTTTATTAGCAGTGGCACCTGGGTTACAGAAAGGCAAAGTTAAATGGCATTCCTCTGTGTGCAGTGGATCACCTTGTGTGCTCTAAGACATGGCAATGCCTCTGCTAGGCTTCTCAGCCTTGTGTGGGGTGCCCTCAAATAAACACCCTTTCTCACCCTGCTGCTTGCAAACCCCCTCCTAAGAACTCCTAAACTGGATACCTGATCACCCTCCCTCTCCCAGGCACCATCCTCAACTCACCTGAAGCCTCAATCTCAAACATCATCCTTGACACTGGGCAGATCCCTCTTGTGACACGATGAATCTGCTGAAAAATTGTTGTGCTTGAGAGCTGAGCAATAACAGCCAATTCTCTCCACTGCTCACCTTGACTGCTGGCATCCAGATTGACATCCTGAAAAGAAAGACAAAGAACAGAGCTGTAACACACTCACCATACACACTTCTGCTGCAGAGACAAATGGGGCCTCACCGGCTCGGGGCAATCCCCTCACCCGGGATGGGGCCCTCTGGCACACATTTAATCCATCTGAATTTGAAAAATAGTTAGGACAAGAGTCACACTGTGGCAGGATAACTGATGAGCTCCAGATGTCCTGTGTCCATCTACAAATCCCATCTAGAGTCCAACTACACCCCACATTACAAACTCCAAGTCTCCAAGACTTCTCCTATCGCACCAGGCTGTGCAGCACGGCAGAGCAGCCCCATCCCAAAAGTGTGCAGACACCCGTGACACAGGACAGGACGTGACAAACAATAGGCACAAGACACAGACAGAAATCTCTTGGCAAGGAAAATGGCTGCAAGGACTGAGAGAATGCAAAAGGAGATGACCGAGCTGAGACCGATGGTGAGCTGATGAGGCTCAGAGAACTCTGAAGGAAGAAGATGATAACTGAATGATTAATTCCAAGAACAGCAAAGACGGATGCCTAGGAATCCTACAGTCAAAATCCTCTACCTAACCTCGTAATATTACAAGTCCTGATCCACCATAATGGATCCAGGTGGGGCACAGCTGTCCATACAGCTCAGAACAAGACCTGAAAAGACATCTGACTGGATGCTTCCAAAGAGAGAAGAGAGTCTGATGCCTGTCTGAGCTCGCGAGTCAAAAGCTCTGTGGCCCGGGTGCCAGACCAGGGAATGCAGAGATTACAGATGCTAACAATGATGCCAGGGGTACTGACAGGGCCCTCCAAAGGTAAAAGACATTGGATACACAAACAACACATAATGCACAACAGACAAGTGACACGAGACACACCGGGACTGCTCTGCCCTGCACACCTCAACACTGTGATCAAAAGTGAGACTTGGCTTTTATGAGGCCTAAGGGGCCACCTCATGAACATCCCCCACCTCCAAAGCTGAATCAAAAACTCCACCCAGTATTTCCCGAAACAGCACCATGACTTCATCCCCACTGTGGGTCGTAGCCCTCTACTTATCTCTCATACAGCTGGGGATGTGGGTCTCGGGTGCAAAGAAAGGCCACCTTGTCAAACGGGAAGGTCCTGCTGGCACCGGGCTGGTGTCTCTCAGACAGCTAGAGTAAAGAGAACCAAACATCAGTCCCTGATCTTGGCACCGCATTGGCCAAAACCCCACCGCTCTGCTACTCACTGCGCTCCTAAGAAGGCCCGGCACCTCCTAACCCTGACCCTCTGCCACACGTGGAATGCATCTGCACCTGAAAGAAAGTTAGAACATATGTCAAACACCACCAGGGTAACTCACAAGCTGCAAACATCTTATGTCAATCTAGGAACAACATCTAGAGCCCAAGTACAGCCCACATTACAAATTCCCCCTCCCTATGGTTCGTCCTACTGCAGGAGGCCATGCGGCAGGGCAGAACAGCTCCGGCAAAAAATGTGTGCACACACCCGTGACACAGAACGTGACAAACAGGGGGGACATGAAACACGACACACCATGCTTGTGGTGAGGGCCTCGAGGGGAAAAGGCAAAAGGGACCCCAAAGACACACTAGGGAACACAGCACACCGGAAAACACGACAGACCGGAGCTGTTCTGCACTGCCCGCCTGAAAGCTGCCATCAAAAGTAGAGCCTCTCCCTTTAGCTGTCCTAAAAGGCCTTTGGAGAAGATTGCTTTCCTCTCTGCTCATTTTTGAATCTGTCCCAAAAACTCCCAACCTGCTACTCCACCATCTCCAGGCTGTGGCCCCCGACTTATCTTTTGGATGATCGGTGAATGGAATCCACGCTGCACCTGAAATGAGTCTGCCTTGGAGGGCTCTGTGATGGCCTGTGAGCCTCTCGGTCAGCTGCAATAAAGAAAACCAAAATCAAAGAGTGAGTCCAGAGTTATGTGGGCCAAATCCCTGCAAGTCAGCTACTTGCCCTCTCCTGAGTGTGCCTGGCTCCTTCAGGCTCCAGCTTCATCCTGATTCCAAGGCTGTGGCCTTTATTAGCAGTGGCACCTGGGTTACAGAAAGACAAAGTTAAATGGCTCTGAGTGCAGTGGATCACCTTGTATGCTGTAAGCCATGGGAATGCCTCTGCTAGGCTTCTGAGACACCTTGGGAGGGGCTCTCAAATAAACAAATAAATACCCTTTCTCACCCTGCTGCCTGCAAACCCCCTCTCAAGAACTCCTAACTGGATGCCTGCTCACCCTCCCTCTCCCAGTAACCATCCTCAACTCACCTGAAGCCTCAATCTCAAACATCATCCTTGACACTGGGCAGATCCCTCTTGTGACACGATGAATCTGCTGCGAAATTGTTGTGCTTGAGAGCTGAGCAATAACAACCAATTCTCTCCACTGCTCACGTTGACTGCTGGCATCCAGATTTACTTCCTAAAAGAAAGACAAAGAACAGCAGTGTAACAGAGTCAGTTGAGAGGTGTAACAGAGTCTGCTGCAGAGGCAAATGGGGCCTCACCTACTCAGGAGAATCCCCACACTTGGCATGGGGCCCTCTGGCACACATTTAATCCATCTGAACCTGAAAAAAAAGTTAGGACAAGAGTCACACTGTGGCAGGATAACTGATGAGCTCCAGATATGATGTGGCCATCTACAAATCCCATCTAGAGTCCAACTACACCCCACATTACAAACTCCAAGTCCCTGGGACTTCTCCTATCGCACCAGGCTGTGCAGCAGGGCAGAGCAGCTCCGGCACAAATGTGTGCTGAGAGCCATGACACAGGATAGGACAGACAACGGGGACACAACAGGAACAGAAATCTCTTGGCAAGGAAAACGGCTGCAAGGACTGAGAGAATGCAAAAGGAGATGAGTGAGCTGAGACCGATGGTGAGCTGATGAGGCTCACAGAACCCTGGAGGAAGAAGATGATTACTGAATGATTTATTCCAAGAACAGCAAAGACTGATGCCTAGGAATCCTACAGTCAAAATCCTCTACCTAACCTCGTAATATTACAAGTCCTAAACCACCATAATGGATCCAGGTGGGGCACAGCTGTCCATACAGCTCAGAACAAGACCTGAAAAGACGTCTGACTGGATGCTTCCAAAGAGAGAAGAGAGTCAGATGCTTGTCTGAGCTCCCTAGTCAAAAGTTTTGTGGCCTGGGCGCCAAGCCAAGGAGTGCAGAGATCACAGAGGCTAACAATGATGCCAGGGTTTCTCACAGGCCCCCCCTAAGTGAAAGATATGGCATACACAAACAACACATAATGCACAATAGAGAAGTGACACGATGCACACCGGGACTGCTCTGCCCTGCTGCACACCTCAGCACTGCAATCAAAAGTGAGACTTGGCTTTTATGGGGCCTAAGGGGCCACTTCATGAACACACCACACCCTAACCCCCCCCAAAATTGGACTCAAAACCCCCTCCCAGGAATTCCCAAACCAGCACCCTGCTTTCATCCCCTCTGTGGGTCACAGCCCTCTACTTATCTCTCAGACATCTGGGGATGCTGGTCCCTGTCAGGTGCAAAGAAAGGCCACCTCGTCAGCTGGGAAGGTCCTGCTGGCACCGGGCTGGTGTCTCTCAGACAGCTAGAGTAAAGAGAACCAAACATCAGTCCCTGATCTTGGCACCGCATCGGCCAAAACCCCACCACTCAGCTACTCACCGCACTCCTAAGAAGGCCCGACACCTCCTAACTCTGACCCCCTGCCACACATGGAATGCGTCTGCACCTGAAAGAAAGTTACAACATATGCCAAACACCACCAGGATAACTCAAAAGGTGCAAACACCTTATGTCAATCTAGGAATAGCATCTAGAGCCCAAGTACAGCCAGCATTACAAATTCCAACGCCCCACGGTTTCTCCTACTGCAGCAGGCCATGCGGCAGGGCAGAACAGCTCCGGCACAAATCTGTGCACACACCCGTGACACAGAACGTGGCAAGCAGGGGGGACATGAAACACGACACATCATGCTTGTGGTGAGGGTCTCGAGGGGAGAAGGCAAAAGGGACCCCAAAGACACACTAGGGAACACAGAACACTGGACAACAGGACACAGACCGGAGCTGTTCTGCACTGCCCGCCTGAAAGCTGCCATCAAAAGGAGAGCCTCTCCCTTTAGCTGTCCTAAGAGGCCCTTGGAGAAGATTGCTTTTCCGGCTGCCAATTTTCAAATCTGCCCCAAGAACTCCCAACCCACTATTCTCTCATCTCCAGGCCAAGGCCCTCGACTTATCTTTTGGATGATCGGTGATGGGAATCCACGCTGCACCTGAAATGAGTCTGCCTCGGAGGGCCTCGTGATGGCCTGTGAGCCTCTCGGTGAGCTACAATAAAGAAAACCAAAACCAAAGTATGAGTCCAGAGTTATGTGGGCCAAATCCCACCAAGGCAGCTACTTGCCCTCTCCTGAGTGTGCCTGGCTCCTTCAGGCTCCAGCTTCATCATGATTCCAAGGCCTTCATTAGGAGTGGCACCTGGGTTAGAGAAAGGCAAAGTTAAATGGCATTCCCCTGAGTGCAGTGGATGACCTTGTGTGCTGTAAGACATGGGAATGCCTCTGCTAGGCTTCTGAGAAGCCTTGTGTGGGGGAGGCCTCAAATAAACAAATAAAGACCCTTTCTCACCCTGCTGCCTGCAAACTCCCTCCCAAGAACTCCTAACTGCTCACCCTCCCTCTCCCAATCACAATCCTCAACTCACCTGAAGCCTCAATCTCAAACATCATCTTGGACCTTGGGCGGATCCCTCTTGTGACATGATCAATCTGCTGAATAAAATGTTGTGCTTGACACAGCTTGGAATTTCAGGGAGTTGCACTCCTCAATTAAAAAAAAACAAAACAAAACAAAAAAAACCCAACAAAACCAATCCCAAAAACAAACAAAGAAAAAAACCAAACAAACAAAACCCACACAAACAATAAATCCCAAAACACCTAACTCCCCACAGAAACAAAAAAACCACAGAAAATATCAAAAAATCCAAAACCCCCACAAAAACCAACTAAAAACCCCAAAATGAAAACCAAAAAAAACCAAAAATTCCACCAAAAGAAATCCAACCAAAAAAACAACCAGAGCAAAACTAAAAATTACAAAAGCACCTTACCACTCCTAAACACAAAACCCAAAATCACAAACCTAAATACTCCCTGTATTCCATGCTGTTTTCTTCACAGAATCTTCCAAGCCTCTGTGCTTTAGATGCCCAGAAACACCTGCTGAAAAGATGCTGAGACGGGCTGAAAAAGCCTCTTCACTGAAATGAGGAGAGCTCTTAACCCAGCACATCCCAGAGAGGGAATGAAGCCCCTCAGCCACGGCTGGGGTTAATATACCCCTGATTGTGCCCGCCTCTCGTTCCCATGCCACCCAGGAAAATGGAGGGGGCGAATCCCACCAAGCCCTCAGAGCAGCTACAGCTGTTTGGCTCCTCTGACTCACATTCAAGGGCAGTAAAGGGCTTGTTATAGAAGAAAACTTTTCAGAAAAGTAACAGTGCTTTCTTTTTTTGCAACAACTACTTGGAGCAGAGGAACAGAAAACTGGCAAGATATAAAACTCTGTGGTAAGGTTACATAGCTAGATCAATTGGGTAATTGGGTAATTTGCTGTTACCTTACATAATTATTCTGTGTTTAACAAAAGCCATCTAATAAATTCACACCCAAAACTCCAGCAGCCCAGCTGGCCCTACCAAATCTCTATGTTTATGCATACAGTAAACAAAACCAAAATCCCAGTAATACCTATCAGAAGTCTGTGAAAGAAACCTCTTGAAATTGATCCTACCTCAAATACAAAACAACCCATGCAAAGTTAGCTTGACTCAATAAACAATTTACACAGAGCTAATAACACCAAGAAATAAAACAGGACACCATATACCACCAAAGAATATAATAGTGAAGAAAAAAGAAACCACTTTTTTTTTTTTTTTTAAAGCTTTTGCCAGGACTCCAACAACAACTTCTTCTCCTTCTGAAATGTCCCTTCTCCTTCCCAAATTCCTTACAACTTCTGAGTTTACATCCAAGCAAAAAGCAAAATTCGTGCACTTGTGCGTTCGATGCTCCTGCCAGATTCTCTGTTTCCCTCCACATCTTCTTACACTTTCAGTCTTCACTCTGTCCTGCCGTGATGAGTTTGACGGACGAATTGGTAAACGTTAAGAGAGGATTTCCCTGCCTCCCTCCCCAGAGCTGGTTTCCTTAGTGCATTTCACTCAATCCCAGGCCGGCAACGATGCACGCTCACCTCAAGCGTGCAAGGCTCACAGCTGCTCGGCTAAATGCGGCTGTAATCGGCTAAACTCGGCCATTGTCATCTGCATTCGGCTGGACTCGACCCTTCGGCACGGATCGCCTCGCTTCGGCCGAACTCGGAGCCGCTCTCTGCGCTCGGCGCGCCTCGGCTCGCTTCGGCCGAACTCGGAGCCGCTCTCTGCGCCCGGCGCGCCTCGGCTCGCTTCGGCCGAACTCGGAGCCGCTCTCTGCGCCCGGCGCGCCTCGGCTCTCTTCGGCCGAACTCGGAGCCGCTCTCTGCGCTCGGCGCGCCTCGGCTCGCTTCGGCCGAACTCGGAGCCGCTCTCTGCGCCCGGCGCGGCTCGGCTCGCTTCGGCCGAACTCGGAGCCGCTCTCTGCGCTCGGCGCGGCTCGGCTCGCTTCGGTCGAACTCGGAGCCGCTCTCTGCGCCCGGCGCGGCTCGGCTCGCTTCGGCCGAACTCGGAGCCGCTCTCTGCGCTCGGCGCGCCTCGGCTCGCTTCGGCCGAACTCGGAGCCGCTCTCTGCGCTCGGCGCGCCTCGGCTCGCTTCGGCCGAACTCGGAGCCTCTCTGTGCGCCCGGCGCGGCTCGGCTCGCTTCGGTCGAACTCGGAGCCTCTCTGTGCGCCCGGCGCGGCTCGGCTCGCTTCGGCCGAACTCGGAGCCGATCAGTGCGCCCGGCGCGGCTCGGCTCGCTTCGGTCGAACTCGGAGCCGCTCTCTGCGCCCGGCGCGGCTCGGCTCGCTTCGGCCGAACTCGGAGCCGCTCTCTGCGCCCGGCGCGGCTCGGCTCGCTTCGGCCGAACTCGGAGCCGCTCTCTGCGCTCGGCGCGGCTCGGCTCGCTTCGGCCGAACTCGGAGCCGCTCTCTGCGCGGCCCGGCTCTCTTCGGCCGAACTCGGAGCCGCTCTCTGCCCTCGGCGCGCCTCGGCTCTCTTCGGCCGAACTCGGAGCCGCTCTCTGCCCTCGGCGCGGCTCGGCTCGCTTCGGCCGAACTCGGAGCCGCTCTCTCCGCGTTCGGCTGAGCTCGCCTCGGCTCGCCTCCCTGAGGGCGGGCAAGCGGCGCCGCCTCACGTTAAACTCGCCCGGCTCGGGGCTCTCCTGCTGCCGCGTCCCGCGGGCGGCCCGGCCATCGCACGGACACGATCGGGAGCGCGGCGTGGCACAGGAGCTCATTGGGCAGTGACCGCACTCGCGCTAATTAGCGCGCACGAGAGCAGCGGGCTCGGTTCGGCTGAGCTCGGCTCCGTTCAGGCAGCCTCGCAAGCCTGGCCTCGGTTCGCTCGAGGCCGTCAGGTTCCGCCGGTCTCGCCTTGGTTCGGCCGAAGGAGGCGTCGTTCGCTCGTGTTTTTACAAATATCTTTCTATATTGACTGTATATTTCTATATTTAATTTTATACTTCTATAATACTTCCATTATTCCAAATAAAAACCCCGTCTCTAACCAAATAAATAAAAAAACCCTTCTTTTAAAGGATACTGAAATATTTTTTATTTATACTTTGTATAATTATACATTCATATTTTAATTTATCGTTTCTTTGGATGTATTACATTAATAATGATATATATATATAATTTTAAAATAGATTTAAATTATTATTTAAATTATGTATAATATCTACTGCTACAACTAATTTTTTCTGATATTTTAAATTTTTATATTTATCTGTATGTATTTATTATATATTTCTAAACTTAGATTTCTACCTTTATATTATTTGCATTTATAATTTTTACAATCAAAACACTGCCTATTGACCAATAAAGAAAACCCGCTTTATTTAAGTATTTTAAAAATATTTTCATGTTTATAATTTTCATATTTATATTTATAATTTGTTCAATATTACATGAGAACACACCTGCTCCTGCACCGCAGTGGGGCCCCCTCTCCTGGGGACCTTGGGGTGCCCCAACGGCATCAGAGCCCCGAGTCTTCACCCCCTTCTCCTCTATTTAGAAACTACACTGGAACTTTTTTCTGGAAATAAAGACATTACCTAAATCCTCTCCCCGTGTCCTAGACAGATGGATATTCAGTTATTAGTTGGCTGGGCAGCAGTTTCTTAAATAGAATGATAAACAAGATGTGAACATTTCAGCTACAAGCAAATAGGCAAATCTGAACAAGGTACTGGTGGGCGACCACTGAAGTTATTTTGAAGGAATTTTTTAAACAATAAAATATTGATACCACAAAAATAAAGCAAAAAGCTAACTACTGGCTAAGAAAAAATTAACTTTTGACAGCAACAACATTCCAACCACACAGGCTTTTTCCCGATGTCATACCTTATAACTACCTCTCTTGGGAATTCTCATCATGTATCCCAAAAGGAATAAATACCTCAGAGCGTCCTAAAGCAAAAAGTAGCACACATGAGCTCCTCACACTCCCGGGAGGCCTGCACAGCGTGCACTGAGTCTGCAACAAATTCTGCTCAGTGAGAGTCTGCAAACAAAGGTTCAATTGATGAATTGAACTGATTGTAAAGGGAGGTTTTCTAAGCACAGAAGCACAACAAAGAACAAGCAAAAACAATTCTTAAAAAAAACCTGCAAGTTTTATTTAGCATATATGCGACTGATTTCCACCCTGTGGCTTCTCACTTTGATTCGCGTCTGTAGGTTCAGGAAGATGACAATGCACACTCTGCCCTCCCTGAGCCCCCCACAGCAGCTGAGCGCTGCTCTGTGCGCTCAGATCGTCAGGAACTGGATTGCCCGCATGGACTGGAACTGCTCTGCTGCAGATTCAGGAGAGAGAGGCTGGCTGAGGCGTCGTCCCAATTCCATTTCTGTGTGACGAGAAGCGGTTTGTTCCCAACGGGTGCAACAATCCCCAGCTCGCTTCCATGGTGAGTACCGATGGCACACAAATGGCAGCCTGAGGAAATCGTGTTCTGGGCTCTAAGTGGTCGGGACAGGGTCTGATTTTTTGTTTTGCATCTGTATGATGATTAGTACGACAGGGCCCTGATCGATGACATGGCAGCACAGAATTAAAAACTCCTCAATAGGATTACATCGACTTCTAGGAAAAGACAAAAGCCTAGGACCCTTCTGAAATCTATTTTTAATGCGAAGCACACGGATTGTCACTATGCTGTGCCTTCCAGCTTTTCAAAGCAGCTTACCTCTGAAGACCAGAAAACATTTATTTCTACAGAAACAATGGGCAACCCCCAGGCTAATCTCAGCACTACTGTTTAATAGGGGATCTGCCAGCGTGCCAGTCCAGCTTCAAGTGTGCTTTATTTCAGTCTAACATCCCCTCAAAATTCTTCTCACATCTCCCAACCCTGACATCTTATTTTTCCCTAAAGCTTCTCATCATTAGCAATTTCCAAGTAACATGGTATTTTTACAACATTCAAAAATGTCATGCTGGACTGTGCTAGAGAGTAATTTGCAAATATAAGCTTAGCAAAGTTTGAATTGACTTGTCCAGAGAAAAAACCTACAAGTGAACACCTACACCTGCCTACAAAGAGCTAACAAGCCCCTGGCAGCTGCCAGCATCAAAGCACAGCGGATGTTTCTAATACAGGGTAAGGGTAACAATATCACCTTTTGTTCTCTCCAGCTTGTTTTCCCTGCAGTCATATTTTGCTTCTTATGATTTTTTTAGTCTCTGCATCTTCTTGGACAGCACCGAGCCCGACGACAAGGATACGAGAGTCTTTCCCTGCCGTAGGGAGAGAACCAGGAAAACAGTTAAAATAAGAACAGGGTAGTTTGAAATTCATACTTCCAATGAGAAGCAGCGCCTAACAAACAGAACAAAAGTAAACAAAGCATGGTACCTCCCTGGGGACAGAAGACTTACAAACTCTCCAGGATTTACAATTCTAGCGACCAACCCCTTCAGGACGGCAGCCAAGTGTCCCATGAGGTGGTGCTGCACCAAAGAACGATCTGAGAGGTTCCAAAGAGTGAAACGCACAATATTTTGCAAAGCCGTAAAATCTTGCAAAATAACAAAAATACAATAGATGTAAACTACAGGGTAAGAGTACAAGTGTTCACTTTAAGAGCTGGAACCATCCAGGTGAGCACCTGATAACTGGATCCTCACCAGAGTTTGAACCCTTCAGGACACAGAAGGGTTTTCCCCAGAAATTTCACAGACTGAGTTTTGATACAAGTATACTTGCCAGACCCTCAGAAACATCACCCATTCTCCAGGTGTCTGGAGAGAACTGCAAATGGCTCTCACGTAGTTTGAGCTAGCTCTGTAAGGTCTCAGGGTGAATTTCACCAGATGCAACCAAACTGGGCAACTCCCAGTGGGACAGAAGGAACCCAAAGCTTGGGTTCGCAGAGCTGCAGCAAATACTGAGGAAACAAACATAACAGCGTAAAAAATAATAAACCATCCTTTTTTTTTCTCTTGCTTTTGTTTTTTTCTTATTCAGATCAGCATAGCAATTAAAGAGAAGGTGAAAAACTCGCCATTACTGAACATTTCATCATCTGTAGGCTGAGCATCCTTAGCACAGAGGACTCCAAAGTTAAAATTCACCGATCCCTGGGAAATAAAACCAAATATTGTATGATAAACAATCAAACAGCAGACGTAAAAATTTGTTTCCTCTAAGGACTTTCGGGTACGTATGTACCTTTGCATACATCCAACACATTGGAACATACACTTTATACCATCTCCTAATAAGTAAAAATTTACCTTTAAACTTTGATAGTACAGCATAAAATTATGAACTTAAATTGGTGATCTGTTATTATTAAGTTGGTGCCTAAAGTTATTTCTGCTGTCAGGTTCAAAAAAACATTAATTTTTTTTACTGGAATGAGCAATTGATTTCAAAGTCATCACAAGCCCACCAAAACACAAAGCAGTATTCACTGGATGGGTCTGTGAGCTAGAAGTAGTTAGGCTTGTACTTCCCTCTTGCTATTCCAGAACCAATAAATCCTGTCAACAAAACCAGGATCTATAGCCCACTGCTGTGAAAGATTCTACGAGGATGATGGTTTGATTTGTGTTTAGAAGTTTTGATTTGAAATGGCCAGTTCAATGGATAAAGACAGTTTAGGTAGTATTACATTGCTATTATTATTATTTCTATTATTATTTTTACTATTACTACTGCTATTGTTATCATCTGCTACTGGAAGAAACAAACCAGTAGTACCTATACTTAATTACTTTTATTTCCAGGAAATAATAAAGAAAAAGAACCAAACCAAAAAAAGTCACTTCCTACCTTTTATATCAAGGGATGAAAAATTTCTCTTGGGCTCTTCTCCAATTTATCAAGACTCATAGCACTGAAAGGCAAACAAAACAGTGCTTTATAGAAGGGCAAGTGCACATTTCAAGGCTGAACCACCAACTGATTGCAGTGACAGCAGTTACAACATGAATCCTTCCTAGAGCCTCTGTTAAATGGAATGTTCTGTGGAACTGCCGTTTCTTTCCCAAAACACTAACTTCCAACACTTCCTAATAATATTTTGTATTTTAAAACAAAAGAAGTTAGTGAGACTCTGTGCGGAGGTCAGGTTTAAATTTATTTCCTTCTAAAGCACAGAGCTCTGTTCCATCACCCTTCACTTCGGCTCTACACTGAATCGTGGTGAGCATTTGAGGAGTGCTCAATAATCAATTCTATTTCTCTCTTTTTCTAGCTCTCTCTATTCCTAAATCATTCCAGACAAGTCAAATGAAAAATGAAAAAAACAAGTTCAGCATCAAAGTCACACTTTTTCCCGTTGTCTGGTCAAGAACAGGCTCTAAATCCACTTACTGCTGCCTTCAACGATTCAGACTTGCAAAAGCATTCTTACATATTTTACAGGTTTATCATAAAACCCACAGAACGCAAGCTCTGAATTACAGGAAAAGGTACACAGGCAAATATCTAAAGGGATCACTTATTAGTAAATACATACCTTGGTAGAGATCGCACTGAGAACCTTTCTGAGGGACTCTAAGGGACGCATGTTTTCTGAGCACCCTATAAACAAGAAAAGCTAGGATATAGTACAGGACATCCCCACTTTTTCTACATATTCAAATAGTATTTTTAATAAAAACAATTCAGTTAAAAAAGAAGGAAGAAAACCAAGCTAATTTTACTCAGCTGTATTTACTGCCGATTTAGAGAAAAATGCCGGGCAGCGTCGGCCGTTGCGGCACACGTCGCGCCGGCAGCAGGGCCTGCCGGGAGTTGGAGTCTCGGGCTGGTAGCCACTCATGTGCCGCGATAGCCGATGCGTCACACGCCGCGCCGGCAGCAGGGCCTGCCGGGAGTTGGAGTCTCGGGCTGACAGCCACGGCTCCGTCCCCCGCCACCGGGAGCTGCAGTCCCTCCCGGGCATCAAACGGGTCCTTCGCCCCAGGGCGGGGAAGGACCTGAGGCAGGACCGCTCCTCCCGAATGCCCTCTCTTTTCCCCTCCAACTCTTTTTCTTTTTTTAACGCTGTTTTTCACCCCTTTCCCTTCCCTTCCCTTCTGCTCTCCTGCTTTCTTTCCTTTCCTTTCCTTTCCTTTCCTTTCCTTTCCTTTCCTTTCCTTTCCTTTCCTTTCCTTTCCTTTCCTTTCCTTTCCTTTCCTTTCCTTTCCTTTCCTCCTTCCCTTCCCTTTCCCTTTCTTTTTCTTGTATTTGTAATCTTGGTTTTCCTTCCTAGCTTTAGAATCAAAAAGCAGCAGTAGTAACTTTCAGGCTACCTGGGAGTAAAAAAAACCCCAAAACTATAATGATTGAAAGAAAACTATTTATTCCCTGGGAGCCTGAAATTTTCTACTGCTGCACATGACACAGAGCTTTTTATTCCTTCTTATATACAGTTGATATTTTATACTCGCTTTATACACCGCCCCCTGCCGTCTGCACCGGCGCTCTGCAGGCAGAGTGCTGCGGCGTCGTTCGGTTCTGTTTAAATAAACTCGGCTAAATTAGGCTTGGTTCGGCTTAGGTCTAAAATCGTTTCGGTTCGGCTTTTCGTCTAAATTCGGCTTTTCCGGCTCTTCGGCTGAACTCGGCCCGGTTGGGCTAAAGTCGGTCATATTCGGCTCTTTGTCTAAATGCGGCCAATGTCGGCTACAGTCGGCTATCGGTTACACTCGGCTATCATCGGCTCTTCGTCTCAAGTCGGCTGTGTTCGGCTACACTCGGCTCTTCGTCTCAAGTCGGCTGTGTTCGGCCACACTCGGCTCTTCGGTGAAACTCGGCTATTTTCGGCCACACTCGGCTCTTCGGTGAAACTCGGCTGTTTTCGGCTACACTCGGCTCTTCGGGGAAACTCGGCTGTTTTCGCCCACACTCGGCTCTTCGGCTCTTCGGAACTATTCGGCCCGGCTCGGCTCCCTCAGGGCGGGAAAGCGGCTGTCAGAGGACCCCGGCACAGCGAGGCGTTTACCCACATGCCTGTCACAAACCCGCCGAAATACGCCCGCCCGCGGCGCCGCTGAGACCACAGCATGTGTCGGGTACACTTGAAACGTCACAGAAAATACCACCGGGGCCGCGCCGGGGTCGGTATTCCATGCAGGCAGTCCAGTGACACCCACCCCGGTCCTCCACTTCCCCGCCCTTTTCGCCGCCCTGTTGAGAAGGTCAACCAAAAGTCCGCGACATCCGCGACGCGCCACTCCCAAGGTGGCGGCCTCTCGGCGCAGGGCTGCAGTACCGCGCTCTGCCCACAAGGCGGCAGCACTGCCGCCCGCCCCAGCCGGGGGCGCAGCGCGCCTCGGGGCTGCGGGCAGGCAAGGTGGCAAAAAAGAACAGGGGCGACCCCCGCCAAAAACTGCTCTGAAATAAATGCCAAAAACCTGCCTCTTACCCCACCAGAATCAAACAAGGCCCCTTGCTTTAAAGCCATGTTTAAATAAATTTTTTATTTCCATTTTTCGTATTTATATTCACATGCATAGCTATAGTGGACATTGATGTAGCATGTAATTTATATAACATTATTCTATTTCTATTATTTATATTTACTTATATTTTGTGCTTTTGTAAATATCTTTCCACATTGATTGCATATTTCTATGTCTAAAATTACATTTCTATCATGCTTTCACTATTTAAAATACAAATCCCATCCTAACTAAATAAATACAAAAAAGCTCTATTCTTTTAAACTACATTGAAATATTTTTATATTTATAGCGCTCATGACTATATTCACATTTATATTTGCAGTTTATACTTAAGTATTATATTAATCATTATGTATAACATGTATCCTATTCAAATAAGAGATAAATTATTTTCCTAATTATGTACCATATCTACTGCTACAACTTATTTTTTCTTACGTTTTTAATTTTTATATTAACCTTCAGCTATTTATGATCTATTTCTATTCTTAGATTTCTACCTTTATATTATTTGTATTTATAATGTTTATACTAAAACACCTGCTTTTGCCAAATAAAAAAAAAAATCCCCTTTATTTTAAACTACTTAAAAAAACCTAGAGTATATCAATCTGGTATAACATATAACAAATGATAGATATGATAGATGTAAAATTGATATAAATATTGTAGTGTATTATAGGAAATAAATAAAAATCAATATGATCCATAACACAAGTAATACTGTATAAATGTTATATTTATGTTATTTTATATTTCAAATAATTTAACATTTCTTTATATATTTGCATATACTTGACAAACATTTCTATATTTATACTTGGGTTGCGATTTTTTTCTGGGTGTTTTCTGGGTCTTTTCTTGCCCTTCTTCGAATTTTTTTCTGGGTTATTTCTTGTCCATCTTGGGGGTTTTTTCTGGGTTTTTTCTTGCCCATCTTCAGACTTTTTTCTGGTTTTTTTCTTGCCCATCTCAGAGTTTTTTTTTTGGGTTTTTTTCTGGGTTTTTTTCTTGCCCATCTTGGGTGATTTTCTGGGGTTTTTCTACGTTTTTTTCTTGCCCATCTGGGATTATTTTCTGGGGTTTTTTTCTCGTTGCTTTCTTGCCCATCCTGGGCTTTTTCTGGGTTTTTTTCTTGTCCATCATGTGGTTTTTTTCTGGTTTTTTCCTGCTCATCTTCGTCTGGTTTTCTGGGTTTTAAGCCAAAATCGGTACATATCATGTCAGTTCATGCAATACAACCCGGCTGGGGATTTTTTATTCTAAATTTAACAAGGAGTCGCAAAACCTGGAAAGCAAAAGTCACACACACAAGGTTAAATCCAGTCAGCATGCACTCACACACGCAGAAACGAGCAGACACAGACAGACACAGCCACGTGCTCTCACACACGCTCACACAATCTTTCCACTTAAATGCTCACTGCGGCCCTTACTCGAGATGCTGAAGAACGTGCTGTGACACATCTTCTGGCTGCCGCTCCTTGAGGTAAAATGGCAGATCCTGGGGAAATCAGCAGCCTCGGGGACCTGTGAGACGACAGGAAGGGTCAACGAGTGGCTATCTGACAGCTAGGACTTGTCTGGACTGATAAATTTTCTACCCAAAATCCAATAGAAGACAGATGTATAGGTACATAGAACATAAGCCACCATAGGCAGATACAATACAAGCCAGGACTTGCAAAAATTCTCTGGAAGATGAATTCTTGCGCCCTATTCCCTTTCAGAAGAAGGAACCTACACAACTACTGCAGTCATCTGAGGAGGTGCATCTGAAAAAAAAGTTAGGACAACAGTCAGACGGTTCAATGATAACTGAAGAGCTCCAGATATCCTGTGTCCATCTACAAATCCCATCTAGAGTCCAACTACACCCCACACTGCACATTACAAATCCCCGGGCCCTCTCCTATTGCACCAGGCTATGCGGCAGGGCAGAGCAGCTCGGGCACAAATGTGTGCTGACAGCCGTGACACAGGATGGACAGGACAGGACAGACAACGGGGACACAACACAGACAGAAAATTCTAGGCAAGGAAAATGGCTGCAAGGACTGAGAGAATGCAAAAGGAGATGACCGAGTTCAAACTGATGGTGAGCTGATGAGGCTCAGAGAACCCCGAAGGAAGAAGATGATAACTGAATGATTTCTTCTAAGAACTGCAAAGATGGATGCCTAGGAATCCTACGGTCAGAATCCTCTACCTAACCTCATATTACGCCAAGTCCTAATCCACCAAAATGGATCCAGGTGGGGGCATAGCTGTCCATACAGCCCAGACCAAGACCTGACAAGACATCAGATGCGATGCTTCCAAAGACAGAAGAGAGTCTGACGCCTGTCTGAGCTCCCCAGTCAAAAGTTCTGTGGCCTGGGTGCCAGGCCAGGGAATGCAGAGATCACAGATGCTAACAATGATGCCAAGATTAATGACAGGCACCCCTAAGGTAAAAGACATGGGATACACAAACAACACACAATTCACAACAGACAAGTGACACGAGACACACCGGGACTGCTCTGCCCTGCTGCACACCTCAGCACTGTGATCAAAAGTGAGACTTGGCTTCTATGGGGCCTAAGGGGCCACTTCATTAACACCCCCCCACCTCCAAACTGGACTCAAAACCCCCTCCCTGTAATCCCCAAACCAGCACCGTGCTTTCAGCCCCTCTGTGGGTCACGGCCCTCTACTTATCTCTCATACAGCTGGGGATGCTGGTCCCTGTCAGGTGCAAAGAAAGGCCACCTCATCAGATGGGAAGGTCCTGCTGGCACCGGGCTGGTGTCTCTCAGACAGCTAGATTAAAGAGAACCAAACATCAGTGCCTGATCTTGGCACCGCATCGGCCAAAACCCCACCACTCTGCTACTCACCGCGCTCCTAAGAAGGCCCGGCACCTCCTGACCCTGACCCTCTGCCACACGTGGAATGCGTCTGCACCTGAAAGAAAGTTAGAACACATGTCAAACATCACCAGGATAACTCACAAGCTGCAAACACCATATGTCAATCTAGGAACAACATCTAGAGCCCAAGTACAGCCCACATTACAAATTTCAACTCCCCAAGGCTCGTCCTATTGCAGCAGGCCATGCGGCAGGGCAGAACAGCTCTGGCAAAAAATGTGTCCACACACCCGTGACACAGAAAGTGACAAACAGGGGGGACATGAAACACGACACATCATGCTTGTGGTGAGGGCCTCGAGGGGAAAAGGCAAAAGGGACCCCAAAGACACACCAGGGAGCACGGCACACCGGACAACAGGACACAGATCGGAGCTGTTCTGCACTGCCCGCCTGAAAGCTGCCATCAAAAGTAGAGCCTCTCCCTTTAGCTGTCCTAAGAGGCCCTTGGAGAAGATTGCTTTCCCCTCTGCTCATTTTTGAATCTGTCCCAAGAACTCCCAATCTGCTACTCCGCCATCTCCAGACCGTTGCCCCCGACATATCTTTTGGATGATCGGTGAGGGAAATCCACGCTGCACCTGAAATGAGTCTGCCTTGGAGGGCTCTGTGACGGCCTGTGAGCCTCTCGGTCAGCTGCAATCAAGAAAACCAAAACCAAAGTATGAGTCCAGAGTTATGTGGGCCAAATCCCTGCAAGTCAGCTACTTGCCCTCTCCTGAGTGTGCCTGGCTCCTTCAGGCTCCAGCTTCATCCTGATTCCAAGGCTGTGGCCTTTATTAGCAGTGGCACCTGGGTTACAGAAAGACAAAGTTAAATGGCATTCCTCTGAGTGCAGTGGATCACCTTGTGTGCTCTGAGACATGGCAATGCCTCTGCTAGGCTTCTGAACAGCCTTGTGTGGGGGGGCCCTCAAATAAACACCCTTTTTCACCCTGCTGCTTGCAAACCCGCTCCCAAGAAATCCTAAACTGGATACCTGATCACCCTCCCTCTCCCAGGCACCATCCTCAACTCACCTGAAGCCTCAATCTCAAACATCATCCTTGACACTGGGCAGATGCCTCTTGTGACACGACGAATCTGCTGAAAAATTGTTGTGCTTGAGAGCTGAGCAATAACAGCCAATTCTCTCCACTGCTCACCTTGACTGCTGGCATCCAGATTGACTTCCTGAAAAGAAAGACAAAGAACAGAGCTGTAACACACTCACCATACACACTTCTGCTGCAGAGACAAATGGGGCCTCACCGGCTCGGGGCAATCCCCTCGCCCGGGATGGGGCCCTCTGGCACACATTTAATCCATCTGAATCTGAAAAAAAAGTTAGGACAAGAGTCACACTGTGGCAGGATAACTGATGAGCTCCAGATGCCCTGTGCCCATCCACAGATCCCATCTAGTGTCCAACTACACCCCACATTACACATTCCAAGTCTCCAAGACTTCTCCTATCGCACCAGGCTGTGCAGCACGGCAGAGCAGCCCCATCCCAAATGTGTGCTGACACCCGTGACACAGGACAGACAGGACAGACAACAACAGGGGACACAACAGGAAAAGAAATCTCTTGGCAAGGAAAATGGCTGCAAGGACTGAGAGAATGCAAAAGGAGATGAGTGAGCTGAGACCGATGGTGAGCTGATGAGGCTCAGAGAACCCTGGAGGACGAAGATGATAACTGAATGATTAATTCCAAGAACAGCAAAGATGGATGCCTAGGAATCCTACGGTCAGAATGCTGTACCTAACCTCATATTATTACAAGTCCTAATCCACCACAATGGATCCAGGTGGGGCATAGCTGTCCATACAGCTCAGAACTAGACCTGACAAGAAATCTGACTGGATGCTTCCAAAGAGGTAACTTTTGACTGGGGAGCTCAGACAGGTATCAGAAACTCATATATGGCCTGGGTGCCGGGCCAGGGAATGCAGAGATCAGAGATGCTAACAATGATGCCAGGGGTACTGACAGGGCCCTCCAAAGGTAAAAGACATTGGATACACAAACAACACATAATGCACAACAGACAAGTGACACGAGACACACCGGGACTGCTCTGCCCTGCACACCTCAACACTGTGATCAAAAGTGAGACTTGGCTTTTATGAGGCCTAAGGGGCCACCTCATGAACATCCCCCACCGCCAAAGCTGAATCAAAAACTCCACCCAGTATTTCCCGAAACAGCACCATGACTTCATCCCCACTGTGGGTCGTAGCCCTCTACTTATCTCTCATACAGCTGGGGATGCGGGTCTCGGGTGCAAAGAAAGGCCACCTTGTCAAACGGGAAGGTCCTGCTGGCACCGGGCTGGTGTCTCTCAGACAGCTAGAGTAAAGAGAACCAAACATCAGTGCCTGATCTTGGCACCGCATTGGCCAAAACCCCACCGCTCTGCTACTCACCGCGCTCCTAAGAAGGCCCGGCACCTCCTAACCCTGACCCTCTGCCACACGTGGAATGCGTCTGCACCTGAAAGAAAGTTAGAACATATGTCAAACACCACCAGGGTTACTCACAAGCTGCAAACACCTTATGTCAATCTAGGAATAGCATCTAGAGCCCAAGTACAGCCAACATTACAAATTCCCCCTCCCTATGGTTCGTCTTATTGCAGCAGGCCATGCGGCAGGGAAGAACAGCTCTGGCACAAATCTGTGCACGCACCCGTGACACAGAAAGTGACAAACAGGGGGACATGAAACACGACACATCATGCTTGTGGTGAGGGTCTCGAGGGGAGAAGGCAAAAGGGACCCCAAAGACACACTAGGGAACACAGCACACCGGACAACAGGATACAGACCGGAGCTGTTCTGCACTGCCCGCCTGAAAGCTGCCATCAAAAGTAGAGCCTCTCCCTTTAGCTGTCCTAAGAGGCCTTTGGAGAAGATTGCTTTCCCCACTGCCAATTTTTAAATCTGGCCAAAGAACTGCCAACCTGATACTCTCTCATCGTCTCATCTCCAGACCGCGGCCCCCGACTTATCTTTTAGATGATCGGTGAGGGAAATCCACGCTGCACCTGAAATGAGTCTGCCTCGGAGGGCTCTGTGATGGCCTGTGAGCCTCTCGGTCAGCTGCAATAAAGAAAACCAAAACCAAAGTATGAGTCCAGAGTTATGTGGGCCAAATCCCTGCAAGTCAGCTACTTGCCCTCTCCTGAGTGTGCCTGGCTCCTTCAGGCTCCAGCTTCATCCTGATTCCAAGGCTGTGGCCTTTATTAGCAGTGGCACCTGGGTTACAGAAAGGCAAAGTTAAATGGCATTCCTCTGTGTGCAGTGGATCACCTTGTGTGCTCTGAGACATGGCAATGCCTCTGCTAGGCTTCTCAGCCTTGTGTGGGGTGCCCTCAAATAAACACCCTTTCTCACCCTGCTGCTTGCAAACCCCCTCCTAAGAACTCCTAAACTGGATACCTGATCACCCTCCCTCTCCCAGGCACCATCCTCAACTCACCTGAAGCCTCAATCTCAAACATCATCCTTGACACTGGGCAGATCCCTCTTGTGACACGACGAATCTGCTGAAAAATTGTTGTGCTTGAGAGCTGAGCAATAACATCCAATTCTCTCCACTGCTCACCTTGACTGCTGGCATCCAGATTGACATCCTGAAAAGAAAGACAAAGAACAGAGCTGTAACACACTCACCATACACACTTCTGCTGCAGAGACAAATGGGGCCTCACCGGCTCAGGGCAATCCCCTCACCCGGGATGGGGCCCTCTGGCACACATTTAATCCATCTGAATCTGAAAAATAGTTAGGACAAGAGTCACACTGTGGCAGGATAACTGATGAGCTCCAGATGTCCTGTGTCCATCTACAAATCCCATCTAGAGTCCAACTACACCCCACATTACAAACTCCGAGTCTCCAAGACTTCTCCTATCGCACCAGGCTGTGCAGCACGGCAGAGCAGCCCCATCCCAAAAGTGTGCAGACACCCGTGACACAGGACAGGACGTGACAAACAATAGGCACAAGACACAGACAGAAATCTCTTGGCAAGGAAAATGGCTGCAAGGACTGAGAGAATGCAAAAGGAGATGACCGAGCTGAGACCGATGGTGAGCTGATGAGGCTCAGAGAACTCTGAAGGAAGAAGATGATAACTGAATGATTAATTCCAAGAACAGCAAAGACGGATGCCTAGGAATCCTACAGTCAAAATCCTCTACCTAACCTCGTAATATTACAAGTCCTGATCCACCATAATGGATCCAGGTGGGGCACAGCTGTCCATACAGCTCAGAACAAGACCTGAAAAGACGTCTGACTGGATGCTTCCAAAGAGAGAAGAGAGTCTGATGCCTGTCTGAGCTCGCGAGTCAAAAGCTCTGTGGCCCGGGTGCCAGACCAGGGAATGCAGAGATTACAGATGCTAACAATGATGCCAGGGGTACTGACAGGGCCCTCAAAGGCCTAAGGTAGAAGACAGGAGATACACAAAACAACACACAATGCACAACAGACAAGTGACACGATGCACACGGGGACTGCTCTGCCCTGCACACCTCAGCACTGTGATCAAAAGTGAGACTTGGCTTTCATGGGGCCTAACGAGCCGTTTAATGAACACCCCCCGCTCCAAACTGGACTCAAAAACCCCTCCCAGGAATTCCCAAACCAGCACCATGCCTTCATCCCCACTGTGGGTCGCAGCCCTCTACTTATCTCTCAGACATCTGGGGATGCCAGTCTGTGTCAGGTGCAAAGAAAGGCCACCTCGTCAGCTGGGAAGGTCCTGCTGGCACCGGGCTGGTGTCTCTCAGACAGCTAGATTAAAGAGAACCAAACATCAGGGCCTGATCTTGGCACCGCATTGGCCAAAACCCCACCGCTCTGCTACTCACCGCGCTCCTAAGAAGGCCCGGCACCTCCTAACCCTGACCCTCTGCCACACGTGGAATGCATCTGCACCTGAAAGAAAGTTAGAACATATGTCAAACACCACCAGGGTTACTCACAAGCTGCAAACACCTTATGTCAATCTAGGAACAACATCTAGAGCCCAAGTACAGCCCACATTACAAATTCCCCCTCCCTATGGTTCGTCCTACTGCAGGAGGCCATGCGGCAGGGCAGAACAGCTCCGGCAAAAAATGTGTGCACACACCCGTGACACAGAACGTGACAAACAGGGGGGACATGAAACACGACACATCATGCTTGTGGTGAGGGCCTCGAGGGGAGAAGGCAAAAGGGACCCCAAAGACACACTAGGGAACACAGCACACCGGAAAACACGACAGACCGGAGCTGTTCTGCACTGCCCGCCTGAAAGCTGCCATCAAAAGTAGAGCCTCTCCCTTTAGCTGTCCTAAAAGGCCTTTGGAGAAGATTGCTTTCCTCTCTGCTCATTTTTGAATCTGTCCCAAAAACTCCCAACCTGCTACTCCACCATCTCCAGGCTGTGGCCCCCGACTTATCTTTTGGATGATCGGTGAGGGGAATCCACATTGCACCTGAAATGAGTCTGCCTTGGAGGGCTCTGTGATGGCCTGTGAGCCTCTCGGTCAGCTGCAATCAAGAAAACCAAAATCAAAGAGTGAGTCCAGAGTTATGTGGGCCAAATCCCTGCAAGTCAGCTACTTGCCCTCTCCTGAGTGTGCCTGGCTCCTTCAGGCTCCAGCTTCATCCTGATTCCAAGGCTGTGGCCTTTATTAGCAGTGGCACCTGGGTTACAGAAAGACAAAGTTAAGTGGCTCTGAGTGCAGTGGATCACCTTGTATGCTGTAAGCCATGGGAATGCCTCTGCTAGGCTTCTGAGACACCTTGGGAGGGGCTCTCAAATAAACAAATAAAGACCCTTTCTCACCCTGCTGCCTGCAAACCCCCTCTCAAGAACTCCTAACTGGATGCCTGCTCACCCTCCCTCTCCCAGTAACCATCCTCAACTCACCTGAAGCCTCAATCTCAAACATCATCCTTGACACTGGGCAGATCCCTCTTGTGACACGATGAATCTGCTGCGAAATTGTTGTGCTTGAGAGCTGAGCAATAACAACCAATTCTCTCCACTGCTCACGTTGACTGCTGGCATCCAGATTTACTTCCTAAAAGAAAGACAAAGAACAGCAGTGTAACAGAGAGTCAGTTGAGAGGTGTAACAGAGTCTGCTGCAGAGGCAAATGGGGCCTCATCTGCTCAGGAGAATCCCCACACCTGGCATGGGGCCCTCTGGCACACATTTAATCCATCTGAACCTGAAAAAAAAGTTAGGACAAGAGTCACACTGTGGCAGGATAACTGATGAGCTCCAGATATGATGTGCCCATCTACAAATCCCATCTAGAGTCCAACTACACCCCACATTACAAACTCCAAGTCCCTGGGTCTTCTCCTATCGCACCAGGCTGTGCAGCAGGGCAGAGCAGCTCCGGCACAAATGTGTGCTGAGAGCCATGACACAGGATAGGACAGACAACGGGGACACAACAGGAACAGAAATCTCTTGGCAAGGAAAACGGCTGCAAGGACTGAGAGAATGCAAAAGGAGATGAGTGAGCTGAGACCGATGGTGAGCTGATGAGGCTCAGAGAACCCTGGAGGAAGAAGATGATTACTGAATGATTTATTCCAAGAACAGCAAAGACTGATGCCTAGGAATCCTACAGTCAAAATCCTCTACCTAACCTCGTAATATTACAAGTCCTAATCCACCATAATGGATCCAGGTGGGGCACAGCTGTCCATACAGCTCAGAACAAGACCTGAAAAGACGTCTGACTGGATGCTTCCAAAGAGAGAAGAGAGTCTGATGCTTGTCTGAGCTCCCTAGTCAAAAGTTCTGTGGCCTGGGCGCCAGGCCAAGGAGTGCAGAGATCACAGATGCTAACAATGATGCCAGGGTTTCTGACAGGACCCTCAAAGTGGAAGATATGGCATACGCAAAAGACACATAATGCACAATAGAGAAGTGACACGAGACACACCGGGACTGCTCTGCCCTGCTGCACACCTCAGCACTGCAATCAAAAGTGAGACTTGGCTTTTATGGGGCCTAAGGGGCCACTTCATGAACACACCACACCCCCCCCCCTTCAAAATTGGACTCAAAACCCCCTCCCAGGAATTCCCAAACCAGCACCCTGCTTTCATCCCCTATGTGGGTCACAGCCCTCTACTTATCTCTCAGACATCTGGGGATGCTGGTCCCTGTCAGGTGCAAAGAAAGGCCACCTCGTCAGCTGGGAAGGTCCTGCTGGCACCGGGCTGGTGTCTCTCAGACAGCTGTATAAAAGAGAACCAAACATCAGTCCCTGATCTTGGCACCGCATCGGCCAAAACCCCACCACTCAGCTACTCACCGCACTCCTAAGAAGGCCCGACACCTCCTAACTCTGACCCCCTGCCACACATGGAATGCGTCTGCACCTGAAAGAAAGTTACAACATATGCCAAACACCACCAGGATAACTCAAAAGGTGCAAACACCTTATGTCAATCTCGGAATAGCATCTAGAGCCCAAGTACAGCCAGCATTACAAATTCCAACGCCCCACGGTTTCTCCTACTGCAGCAGGCCATGCGGCAGGGCAGAACAGCTCCGGCACAAATGTGTGCACACACCCGTGACACAGAAAGTGGCAAACAGGGGGGACATGAAACACGACACATCATGCTTGTGGTGAGGGTCTCGAGGGGAGAAGGCAAAAGGGACCCCAAAGACACACTAGGGAACACAGAACACTGGACAACACAACACAGACCGGAGCTGTTCTGCACTGCCCGCCTGAAAGCTGCCATCAAAAGGAGAGCCTCTCCCTTTAGCTGTCCTAAGAGGCCCTTGGAGAAAATTGCTTTTCCGGCTGCCAATTTTCAAATCTGCCCCAAGAACTCCCAACCCACTATTCTCTCATCTCCAGGCCAAGGCCCTCGACTTATCTTTTGGATGATCGGTGATGGGAATCCACGTTGCACCTGAAATGAGTCTGCCTCGGAGGGCCTCGTGATGGCCTGTGAGCCTCTCGGTGAGCTACAATAAAGAAAACCAAAACCAAAGTATGAGTCCAGAGTTATGTGGGCCAAATCCCACCAAGGCAGCTACTTGCCGTCTCCTGAGTGTGCCTGGCTCCTTCAGGCTCCAGCTTCATCATGATTCCAAGGCCTTCATTAGGAGTGGCACCTGGGTTAGAGAAAGGCAAAGTTAAATGGCATTCCCCTGAGTGCAGTGGATGACCTTGTGTGCTGTAAGACATGGGAATGCCTCTGCTAGGCTTCTGAGAAGCCTTGTGTGGGGGAGGCCTCAAATAAACAAATAAAGACCCTTTCTCACCCTGCTGCCTGCAAACTCCCTCCCAAGAACTCCTAACTGCTCACCCTCCCTCTCCCAATCACAATCCTCAACTCACCTGAAGCCTCAATCTCAAACATCATCTTGGACCTTGGGCGGATCCCTCTTGTGACATGATCAATCTGCTGAATAAAATGTTGTGCTTGACACAGCTTGGAATTTCAGGGAGTTGCACTCCTCAATTTAAAAAAAAAAACAAAACAAAAAAAACCCAACAAAACCAATCCCAAAAACAAACAAAGAAAAAAAACCAAACAAACAAAACCCACACAAACAATAAATCCCAAAACACCTAACTCCCCACAGAAACAAAAAAACCACAGAAAACATCAAAAAATCCAAAACCCCCACAAAAACCAACTAAAAACCCCAAAATGAAAACAAAAAAAAACCAAAAATTCCACCAAAAGAAATCCAACCAAAAAAACAACCAGAGCAAAACTAAAAATTACAAAAGCACCTTACCACTCCTAAACACAAAACCCAAAATCACAAACCTAAATACTCCCTGTATTCCATGCTGTTTTCTTCACAGAATCTTCCAAGCCTCTGTGCTTTAGATGCCCAGAAACACCTGCTGAAAAGATGCTGAGACGGGCTGAAAAAGCCTCTTCACTGAAATGAGGAGAGCTCTTAACCCAGCACATCCCAGAGAGGGAATGAAGCCCCTCAGCCACGGCTGGGGTTAATATACCCCTGATTGTGCCCGCCTCTCGTTCCCATGCCACCCAGGAAAAGGGAGGGGGCGAATCCCACCAAGCCCTCAGAGCAGCTGCAGCTGTTTGGCTCCTCTGACTCACATTCAAGGGCAGTAAAGGGCTTGTTATAGAAGAAAACTTTTCAGAAAAGGAACAGTGCTTTCTTTTTTTGCAACAACTACTTGGAGCAGAAGAACAGAAAACTGGCAAGATATAAAACTTTGTGGTAAGGTTACATAGCTAGATCAATTGGGTAATTGGGTAATTTGCTGTTACCTTACATAATTATTCTGTGTTTAACAAAAGCCATCTAATAAATTCACACCCAAAACTCCAGCAGCCCAGCTGGCCCTACCAAATCTCTATGTTTATGCATACAGTAAACAAAACCAAAATCCCAGTAATACCTATCAGAAGTCTGTGAAAGAAACCTCTTGAAATTGATCCTACCTCAAATACAAAACAACCCATGCAAAGTTAGCTTGACTCAATAAACAATTTACACAGAGCTAATAACACCAAGAAATAAAACAGCACACCATATACCACCAAAGAATATAATAGTGAAGAAAAAAGAAACCACTTTTTTTTTTTTTTAAAGCTTTTGCCAGGACTCCAACAACAACTTCTTCTCCTTCTGAAATGTCCCTTCTCCTTCCCAAATTCCTTACAACTTCTGAGTTTACATCCAAGCAAAAAGCAAAATTCGTGCACTTGTGCGTTCGATGCTCCTGCCAGATTCTCTGTTTCCCTCCACATCTTCTTACACTTTCAGTCTTCACTCTGTCCTGCCGTGATGAGTTTGACGGACGAATTGGTAAACGTTAAGAGAGGATTTCCCTGCCTCCCTCCCCAGAGCTGGTTTCCTTAGTGCATTTCACTCAATCCCAGGCCGGCAACGATGCACGCTCACCTCAAGCGTGCAAGGCTCACAGCTGCTCGGCTAAACTCGGCTCTAATCGGCTAAACTCGGCCATTGTCATCTGCATTCGGCTGGACTCGACCCTTCGGCACGGATCGCCTCGCTTCGGCCGAACTCGGAGCCGCTCTCTGCGCTCGGCGCGCCTCGGCTCGCTTCGGCCGAACTCGGAGCCGCTCTCTGCGCCCGGCGCGGCTCGGCTCGCTTCGGCCGAACTCGGAGCCGATCAGTGCGCCCGGCGCGGCTCGGCTCGCTTCGGCCGAACTCGGAGCCGCTCAGTGCGCCCGGCGCGGCTCGGCTCGCTTCGGCCGAACTCGGAGCCGCTCAGTGCGCCCGGCGCGGCTCGGCTCGCTTCGGCCGAACTCGGAGCCGCTCTCTGCGCCCGGCGCGGCTCGGCTCGCTTCGGCCGAACTCGGAGCCGCTCTCTGTGCGCCCGGCGCGGCTCGGCTCGCTTCGGCCGAACTCGGAGCCGATCAGTGCGCCCGGCGCGGCTCGGCTCGCTTCGGCCGAACTCGGAGCCGCTCTCTGCGCTCGGCGCGCCTCGGCGCTCTTCGGCCGAACTCGGAGCCGCTCTGTGCGCCCGGCGCGGCTCGGCTCGCTTCGGCCGAACTCGGAGCCGCTCTCTGCGCTCGGCGCGGCTCGGCTCTCTTCGGCCGAACTCGGAGCCGCTCTCTGTGCGCCCGGCGCGGCTCGGCTCGCTTCGGCCGAACTCGGAGCCGCTCTCTGCGCTCGGCGCGGCTCGGCTCTCTTCGGCCGAACTCGGAGCCGCTCTCTGTGCGCCCGGCGCGGCTCGGCTCGCTTCGGCCGAACTCGGAGCCGCTCTCTGTGCGCCCGGCGCGGCTCGGCTCGCTTCGGCCGAACTCGGAGCCGATCCGTGCGCCCGGCGCGGCTCGGCTCGCTTCGGCCGAACTCGGAGCCGATCAGTGCGCCCGGCGCGGCTCGGCTCGCTTCGGCCGAACTCGGAGCCGCTCTCTGCGCCCGGCGCGCCTCGGCTCGCTTCGGCCGAACTCGGAGCCTCTCTGTGCGCCCGGCGCGGCTCGGCTCGCTTCGGCCGAACTCGGAGCCGCTCTCTGCGCTCGGCGCGCCTCGGCTCGCTTCGGCCGAACTCGGAGCCTCTCTGTGCGCCCGGCGCGGCTCGGCTCGCTTCGGCCGAACTCGGAGCCGCTCTCTGCGCTCGGCGCGGCTCGGCTCGCTTCGGCCGAACTCGGAGCCACTCTCTGCGCGGCCCGGCTCGCCTCGGCCGAACTCGGAGCCGATCAGTGCGCTCGGCGCGCCTCGGCTCTCTTCGGCCGAACTCGGAGCCGCTCTCTGCCCTCGGCGCGGCTCGGCTCGCTTCGGCCCAACTCGGAGCCGCTCTCTCCGCGTTCGGCTGAGCTCGCCTCGGCTCGGCTCCCTGACGGCGGGCAAGCGGCGCCGCCTCACGTTAAACTCGCCCGGCTCGGGGCTCTCCTGCTGCCGCGTCCCGCGGGCGGCCCGGCCATCGCACGGACACGATCGGGAGCGCGGCGTGGCACAGGAGCTCATTGGGCAGTGACCGCACTCGCGCTAATTAGCGCGCACGAGAGCAGCGGGCTCGGTTCGGCTGAGCTCGGCTCCGTTCAGGCAGCCTCGCAAGCCTGGCCTCGGTTCGCTCGAGGCCGTCAGGTTCCGCCGGTCTCGCCTTGGTTCGGCCGAAGGAGGCGTCGTTCGCTCGTGTTTTTACAAATATCTTTCTATATTGACTGTATATTTCTATATTTAATTTTATACTTCTATAATACTTCCATTATTCCAAATAAAAACCCCGTCTCTAACCAAATAAATAAAAAAACCCTTCTTTTAAAGGATACTGAAATATTTTTTATTTATACTTTGTATAATTATACATTCATATTTTAATTTATCGTTTCTTTGGATGTATTACATTAATAATGATATATATATATAATTTTAAAATAGATTTAAATTATTATTTAAATTATGTATAATATCTACTGCTACAACTAATTTTTTCTGATATTTTAAATTTTTATATTTATCTGTATGTATTTATTATATATTTCTAAACTTAGATTTCTACCTTTATATTATTTGCATTTATAATTTTTACAATCAAAACACTGCCTATTGACCAATAAAGAAAACCCGCTTTATTTAAGTATTTTAAAAATATTTTCATGTTTATAATTTTCATATTTATATTTATAATTTGTTCAATATTACATGAGAACACACCTGCTCCTGCACCGCAGTGGGGCCCCCTCTCCTGGGGACCTTGGGGTGCCCCAACGGCATCAGAGCCCCGAGTCTTCACCCCCTTCTCCTCTATTTAGAAACTACACTGGAACTTTTTTCTGGAAATAAAGACATTACCTAAATCCTCTCCCCGTGTCCTAGACAGATGGATATTCAGTTATTAGTTGGCTGGGCAGCAGTTTCTTAAATAGAATGATAAACAAGATGTGAACATTTCAGCTACAAGCAAATAGGCAAATCTGAACAAGGTACTGGTGGGCGACCACTGAAGTTATTTTGAAGGAATTTTTTAAACAATAAAATATTGATACCACAAAAATAAAGCAAAAAGCTAACTACTGGCTAAGAAAAAATTAACTTTTGACAGCAACAACATTCCAACCACACAGGCTTTTTCCCGATGTCATACCTTATAACTACCTCTCTTGGGAATTCTCATCATGTATCCCAAAAGGAATAAATACCTCAGAGCGTCCTAAAGCAAAAAGTAGCACACATGAGCTCCTCACACTCCCGGGAGGCCTGCACAGCGTGCACTGAGTCTGCAACAAATTCTGCTCAGTGAGAGTCTGCAAACAAAGGTTCAATTGATGAATTGAACTGATTGTAAAGGGAGGTTTTCTAAGCACAGAAGCACAACAAAGAACAAGCAAAAACAATTCTTAAAAAAAACCTGCAAGTTTTATTTAGCATATATGCGACTGATTTCCACCCTGTGGCTTCTCACTTTGATTCGCGTCTGTAGGTTCAGGAAGATGACAATGCACACTCTGCCCTCCCTGAGCCCCCCACAGCAGCTGAGCGCTGCTCTGTGCGCTCAGATCGTCAGGAACTGGATTGCCCGCATGGACTGGAACTGCTCTGCTGCAGATTCAGGAGAGAGAGGCTGGCTGAGGCGTCGTCCCAATTCCATTTCTGTGTGACGAGAAGCGGTTTGTTCCCAACGGGTGCAACAATCCCCAGCTCGCTTCCATGGTGAGTACCGATGGCACACAAATGGCAGCCTGAGGAAATCGTGTTCTGGGCTCTAAGTGGTCGGGACAGGGTCTGATTTTTTGTTTTGCATCTGTATGATGATTAGTACGACAGGGCCCTGATCGATGACATGGCAGCACAGAATTAAAAACTCCTCAATAGGATTACATCGACTTCTAGGAAAAGACAAAAGCCTAGGACCCTTCTGAAATCTATTTTTAATGCGAAGCACACGGATTGTCACTATGCTGTGCCTTCCAGCTTTTCAAAGCAGCTTACCTCTGAAGACCAGAAAACATTTATTTCTACAGAAACAATGGGCAACCCCCAGGCTAATCTCAGCACTACTGTTTAATAGGGGATCTGCCAGCGTGCCAGTCCAGCTTCAAGTGTGCTTTATTTCAGTCTAACATCCCCTCAAAATTCTTCTCACATCTCCCAACCCTGACATCTTATTTTTCCCTAAAGCTTCTCATCATTAGCAATTTCCAAGTAACATGGTATTTTTACAACATTCAAAAATGTCATGCTGGACTGTGCTAGAGAGTAATTTGCAAATATAAGCTTAGCAAAGTTTGAATTGACTTGTCCAGAGAAAAAACCTACAAGTGAACACCTACACCTGCCTACAAAGAGCTAACAAGCCCCTGGCAGCTGCCAGCATCAAAGCACAGCGGATGTTTCTAATACAGGGTAAGGGTAACAATATCACCTTTTGTTCTCTCCAGCTTGTTTTCCCTGCAGTCATATTTTGCTTCTTATGATTTTTTTAGTCTCTGCATCTTCTTGGACAGCACCGAGCCCGACGACAAGGATACGAGAGTCTTTCCCTGCCGTAGGGAGAGAACCAGGAAAACAGTTAAAATAAGAACAGGGTAGTTTGAAATTCATACTTCCAATGAGAAGCAGCGCCTAACAAACAGAACAAAAGTAAACAAAGCATGGTACCTCCCTGGGGACAGAAGACTTACAAACTCTCCAGGATTTACAATTCTAGCGACCAACCCCTTCAGGACGGCAGCCAAGTGTCCCATGAGGTGGTGCTGCACCAAAGAACGATCTGAGAGGTTCCAAAGAGTGAAACGCACAATATTTTGCAAAGCCGTAAAATCTTGCAAAATAACAAAAATACAATAGATGTAAACTACAGGGTAAGAGTACAAGTGTTCACTTTAAGAGCTGGAACCATCCAGGTGAGCACCTGATAACTGGATCCTCACCAGAGTTTGAACCCTTCAGGACACAGAAGGGTTTTCCCCAGAAATTTCACAGACTGAGTTTTGATACAAGTATACTTGCCAGACCCTCAGAAACATCACCCATTCTCCAGGTGTCTGGAGAGAACTGCAAATGGCTCTCACGTAGTTTGAGCTAGCTCTGTAAGGTCTCAGGGTGAATTTCACCAGATGCAACCAAACTGGGCAACTCCCAGTGGGACAGAAGGAACCCAAAGCTTGGGTTCGCAGAGCTGCAGCAAATACTGAGGAAACAAACATAACAGCGTAAAAAATAATAAACCATCCTTTTTTTTTCTCTTGCTTTTGTTTTTTTCTTATTCAGATCAGCATAGCAATTAAAGAGAAGGTGAAAAACTCGCCATTACTGAACATTTCATCATCTGTAGGCTGAGCATCCTTAGCACAGAGGACTCCAAAGTTAAAATTCACCGATCCCTGGGAAATAAAACCAAATATTGTATGATAAACAATCAAACAGCAGACGTAAAAATTTGTTTCCTCTAAGGACTTTCGGGTACGTATGTACCTTTGCATACATCCAACACATTGGAACATACACTTTATACCATCTCCTAATAAGTAAAAATTTACCTTTAAACTTTGATAGTACAGCATAAAATTATGAACTTAAATTGGTGATCTGTTATTATTAAGTTGGTGCCTAAAGTTATTTCTGCTGTCAGGTTCAAAAAAACATTAATTTTTTTTACTGGAATGAGCAATTGATTTCAAAGTCATCACAAGCCCACCAAAACACAAAGCAGTATTCACTGGATGGGTCTGTGAGCTAGAAGTAGTTAGGCTTGTACTTCCCTCTTGCTATTCCAGAACCAATAAATCCTGTCAACAAAACCAGGATCTATAGCCCACTGCTGTGAAAGATTCTACGAGGATGATGGTTTGATTTGTGTTTAGAAGTTTTGATTTGAAATGGCCAGTTCAATGGATAAAGACAGTTTAGGTAGTATTACATTGCTATTATTATTATTTCTATTATTATTTTTACTATTACTACTGCTATTGTTATCATCTGCTACTGGAAGAAACAAACCAGTAGTACCTATACTTAATTACTTTTATTTCCAGGAAATAATAAAGAAAAAGAACCAAACCAAAAAAAGTCACTTCCTACCTTTTATATCAAGGGATGAAAAATTTCTCTTGGGCTCTTCTCCAATTTATCAAGACTCATAGCACTGAAAGGCAAACAAAACAGTGCTTTATAGAAGGGCAAGTGCACATTTCAAGGCTGAACCACCAACTGATTGCAGTGACAGCAGTTACAACATGAATCCTTCCTAGAGCCTCTGTTAAATGGAATGTTCTGTGGAACTGCCGTTTCTTTCCCAAAACACTAACTTCCAACACTTCCTAATAATATTTTGTATTTTAAAACAAAAGAAGTTAGTGAGACTCTGTGCGGAGGTCAGGTTTAAATTTATTTCCTTCTAAAGCACAGAGCTCTGTTCCATCACCCTTCACTTCGGCTCTACACTGAATCGTGGTGAGCATTTGAGGAGTGCTCAATAATCAATTCTATTTCTCTCTTTTTCTAGCTCTCTCTATTCCTAAATCATTCCAGACAAGTCAAATGAAAAATGAAAAAAACAAGTTCAGCATCAAAGTCACACTTTTTCCCGTTGTCTGGTCAAGAACAGGCTCTAAATCCACTTACTGCTGCCTTCAACGATTCAGACTTGCAAAAGCATTCTTACATATTTTACAGGTTTATCATAAAACCCACAGAACGCAAGCTCTGAATTACAGGAAAAGGTACACAGGCAAATATCTAAAGGGATCACTTATTAGTAAATACATACCTTGGTAGAGATCGCACTGAGAACCTTTCTGAGGGACTCTAAGGGACGCATGTTTTCTGAGCACCCTATAAACAAGAAAAGCTAGGATATAGTACAGGACATCCCCACTTTTTCTACATATTCAAATAGTATTTTTAATAAAAACAATTCAGTTAAAAAAGAAGGAAGAAAACCAAGCTAATTTTACTCAGCTGTATTTACTGCCGATTTAGAGAAAAATGCCGGGCAGCGTCGGCCGTTGCGGCACACGTCGCGCCGGCAGCAGGGCCTGCCGGGAGTTGGAGTCTCGGGCTGGTAGCCACTCATGTGCCGCGATAGCCGATGCGTCACACGCCGCGCCGGCAGCAGGGCCTGCCGGGAGTTGGAGTCTCGGGCTGACAGCCACGGCTCCGTCCCCCGCCACCGGGAGCTGCAGTCCCTCCCGGGCATCAAACGGGTCCTTCGCCCCAGGGCGGGGAAGGACCTGAGGCAGGACCGCTCCTCCCGAATGCCCTCTCTTTTCCCCTCCAACTCTTTTTCTTTTTTTAACGCTGTTTTTCACCCCTTTCCCTTCCCTTCTGCTCTCCTGCTTTCTTTCCTTTCCTTTCCTTTCCTTTCCTTTCCTTTCCTTTCCTTTCCTTTCCTTTCCTTTCCTTTCCTTTCCTTTCCTTTCCTTTCCTTTCCTTTTTTTCCCCTTCCCTTTCCCTTTCTTTTTCTTGTATTTGTAATCTTGGTTTTCCTTCCTAGCTTTAGAATCAAAAAGCAGCAGTAGTAACTTTCAGGCTACCTGGGAGTAAAAAAAACCCCAAAACTATAATGATTGAAAGAAAACTATTTATTCCCTGGGAGCCTGAAATTTTCTACTGCTGCACATGACACAGAGCTTTTTATTCCTTCTTATATACAGTTGATATTTTATACTCGCTTTATACACCGCCCCCTGCCGTCTGCACCGGCGCTCTGCAGGCAGAGTGCTGCGGCGTCGTTCGGTTCTGTTTAAATAAACTCGGCTAAATTAGGCTTGGTTCGGCTTAGGTCTAAAATCGTTTCGGTTCGGCTTTTCGTCTAAATTCGGCTTTTCCGGCTCTTCGGCTGAACTCGGCCCGGTTGGGCTAAAGTCGGTCATATTCGGCTCTTTGTCTAAATGCGGCCAATGTCGGCTACAGTCGGCTATCGGTTACACTCGGCTATCATCGGCTCTTCGTCTCAAGTCGGCTGTGTTCGGCTACACTCGGCTCTTCGTCTCAAGTCGGCTGTGTTCGGCCACACTCGGCTCTTCGGTGAAACTCGGCTATTTTCGGCCACACTCGGCTCTTCGGTGAAACTCGGCTGTTTTCGGCTACACTCGGCTCTTCGGGGAAACTCGGCTGTTTTCGCCCACACTCGGCTCTTCGGCTCTTCGGAACTATTCGGCCCGGCTCGGCTCCCTCAGGGCGGGAAAGCGGCTGTCAGAGGACCCCGGCACAGCGAGGCGTTTACCCACATGCCTGTCACAAACCCGCCGAAATACGCCCGCCCGCGGCGCCGCTGAGACCACAGCATGTGTCGGGTACACTTGAAACGTCACAGAAAATACCACCGGGGCCGCGCCGGGGTCGGTATTCCATGCAGGCAGTCCAGTGACACCCACCCCGGTCCTCCACTTCCCCGCCCTTTTCGCCGCCCTGTTGAGAAGGTCAACCAAAAGTCCGCGACATCCGCGACGCGCCACTCCCAAGGTGGCGGCCTCTCGGCGCAGGGCTGCAGTACCGCGCTCTGCCCACAAGGCGGCAGCACTGCCGCCCGCCCCAGCCGGGGGCGCAGCGCGCCTCGGGGCTGCGGGCAGGCAAGGTGGCAAAAAAGAACAGGGGCGACCCCCGCCAAAAACTGCTCTGAAATAAATGCCAAAAACCTGCCTCTTACCCCACCAGAATCAAACAAGGCCCCTTGCTTTAAAGCCATGTTTAAATAAATTTTTTATTTCCATTTTTCGTATTTATATTCACATGCATAGCTATAGTGGACATTGATGTAGCATGTAATTTATATAACATTATTCTATTTCTATTATTTATATTTACTTATATTTTGTGCTTTTGTAAATATCTTTCCACATTGATTGCATATTTCTATGTCTAAAATTACATTTCTATCATGCTTTCACTATTTAAAATACAAATCCCATCCTAACTAAATAAATACAAAAAAGCTCTATTCTTTTAAACTACATTGAAATATTTTTATATTTATAGCGCTCATGACTATATTCACATTTATATTTGCAGTTTATACTTAAGTATTATATTAATCATTATGTATAACATGTATCCTATTCAAATAAGAGATAAATTATTTTCCTAATTATGTACCATATCTACTGCTACAACTTATTTTTTCTTACGTTTTTAATTTTTATATTAACCTTCAGCTATTTATGATCTATTTCTATTCTTAGATTTCTACCTTTATATTATTTGTATTTATAATGTTTATACTAAAACACCTGCTTTTGCCAAATAAAAAAAAAAATCCCCTTTATTTTAAACTACTTAAAAAAACCTAGAGTATATCAATCTGGTATAACATATAACAAATGATAGATATGATAGATGTAAAATTGATATAAATATTGTAGTGTATTATAGGAAATAAATAAAAATCAATATGATCCATAACACAAGTAATACTGTATAAATGTTATATTTATGTTATTTTATATTTCAAATAATTTAACATTTCTTTATATATTTGCATATACTTGACAAACATTTCTATATTTATACTTGGGTTGCGATTTTTTTCTGGGTGTTTTCTGGGTCTTTTCTTGCCCTTCTTCGAATTTTTTTCTGGGTTATTTCTTGTCCATCTTGGGGGTTTTTTCTGGGTTTTTTCTTGCCCATCTTCAGACTTTTTTCTGGTTTTTTTCTTGCCCATCTCAGAGTTTTTTTTTTGGGTTTTTTTCTGGGTTTTTTTCTTGCCCATCTTGGGTGATTTTCTGGGGTTTTTCTACGTTTTTTTCTTGCCCATCTGGGATTATTTTCTGGGGTTTTTTTCTCGTTGCTTTCTTGCCCATCCTGGGCTTTTTCTGGGTTTTTTTCTTGTCCATCATGTGGTTTTTTTCTGGTTTTTTCCTGCTCATCTTCGTCTGGTTTTCTGGGTTTTAAGCCAAAATCGGTACATATCATGTCAGTTCATGCAATACAACCCGGCTGGGGATTTTTTATTCTAAATTTAACAAGGAGTCGCAAAACCTGGAAAGCAAAAGTCACACACACAAGGTTAAATCCAGTCAGCATGCACTCACACACGCAGAAACGAGCAGACACAGACAGACACAGCCACGTGCTCTCACACACGCTCACACAATCTTTCCACTTAAATGCTCACTGCGGCCCTTACTCGAGATGCTGAAGAACGTGCTGTGACACATCTTCTGGCTGCCGCTCCTTGAGGTAAAATGGCAGATCCTGGGGAAATCAGCAGCCTCGGGGACCTGTGAGACGACAGGAAGGGTCAACGAGTGGCTATCTGACAGCTAGGACTTGTCTCCGCTCTGGACTGATAAATTTTCTACCCAAAATCCAATAGAAGACAGATGTATAGGTACATAGAACATAAGCCACCATAGGCAGATACAATACAAGCCAGGACTTGCAAAAATTCTCTGGAAGATGAATTCTTGCGCCCTATTCCCTTTCAGAAGAAGGAACCTACACAACTACTGCAGTCATCTGAGGAGGTGCATCTGAAAAAAAAGTTAGGACAACAGTCAGACGGTTCAATGATAACTGAAGAGCTCCAGATATCCTGTGTCCATCTACAAATCCCATCTAGAGTCCAACTACACCCCACACTGCACATTACAAATCCCCGGGCCCTCTCCTATTGCACCAGGCTATGCGGCAGGGCAGAGCAGCTCGGGCACAAATGTGTGCTGACAGCCGTGACACAGGATGGACAGGACAGGACAGACAACGGGGACACAACACAGACAGAAAATTCTAGGCAAGGAAAATGGCTGCAAGGACTGAGAGAATGCAAAAGGAGATGACCGAGTTCAAACTGATGGTGAGCTGATGAGGCTCAGAGAACCCCGAAGGAAGAAGATGATAACTGAATGATTTCTTCTAAGAACTGCAAAGATGGATGCCTAGGAATCCTACGGTCAGAATCCTCTACCTAACCTCATATTACGCCAAGTCCTAATCCACCAAAATGGATCCAGGTGGGGGCATAGCTGTCCATACAGCCCAGACCAAGACCTGACAAGACATCAGATGCGATGCTTCCAAAGACAGAAGAGAGTCTGACGCCTGTCTGAGCTCCCCAGTCAAAAGTTCTGTGGCCTGGGTGCCAGGCCAGGGAATGCAGAGATCACAGATGCTAACAATGATGCCAAGATTAATGACAGGCACCCCTAAGGTAAAAGACATGGGATACACAAACAACACACAATTCACAACAGACAAGTGACACGAGACACACCGGGACTGCTCTGCCCTGCTGCACACCTCAGCACTGTGATCAAAAGTGAGACTTGGCTTCTATGGGGCCTAAGGGGCCACTTCATTAACACCCCCCCACCTCCAAACTGGACTCAAAACCCCCTCCCTGTAATCCCCAAACCAGCACCGTGCTTTCAGCCCCTCTGTGGGTCACGGCCCTCTACTTATCTCTCATACAGCTGGGGATGCTGGTCCCTGTCAGGTGCAAAGAAAGGCCACCTCATCAGATGGGAAGGTCCTGCTGGCACCGGGCTGGTGTCTCTCAGACAGCTAGATTAAAGAGAACCAAACATCAGTGCCTGATCTTGGCACCGCATCGGCCAAAACCCCACCACTCTGCTACTCACCGCGCTCCTAAGAAGGCCCGGCACCTCCTGACCCTGACCCTCTGCCACACGTGGAATGCGTCTGCACCTGAAAGAAAGTTAGAACATATGCCAAACACCACCAGGATAACTCACAAGCTGCAAACACCATATGTCAATCTAGGAACAACATCTAGAGCCCAAGTACAGCCCACATTACAAATTTCAACTCCCCAAGGCTCGTCCTATTGCAGCAGGCCATGCGGCAGGGCAGAACAGCTCTGGCAAAAAATGTGTCCACACACCCGTGACACAGAAAGTGACAAACAGGGGGGACATGAAACACGACACATCATGCTTGTGGTGAGGGCCTCGAGGGGAAAAGGCAAAAGGGACCCCAAAGACACACCAGGGAGCACGGCACACCGGACAACAGGACACAGATCGGAGCTGTTCTGCACTGCCCGCCTGAAAGCTGCCATCAAAAGTAGAGCCTCTCCCTTTAGCTGTCCTAAGAGGCCCTTGGAGAAGATTGCTTTCCCCTCTGCTCATTTTTGAATCTGTCCCAAGAACTCCCAATCTGCTACTCCGCCATCTCCAGACCGTTGCCCCCGACATATCTTTTGGATGATCGGTGAGGGGAATCCACGCTGCACCTGAAATGAGTCTGCCTTGGAGGGCTCTGTGACGGCCTGTGAGCCTCTCGGTCAGCTGCAATCAAGAAAACCAAAACCAAAGTATGAGTCCAGAGTTATGTGGGCCAAATCCCTGCAAGTCAGCTACTTGCCCTCTCCTGAGTGTGCCTGGCTCCTTCAGGCTCCAGCTTCATCCTGATTCCAAGGCTGTGGCCTTTATTAGCAGTGGCACCTGGGTTACAGAAAGACAAAGTTAAATGGCATTCCTCTGAGTGCAGTGGATCACCTTGTGTGCTCTGAGACATGGCAATGCCTCTGCTAGGCTTCTGAACAGCCTTGTGTGGGGGGGCCCTCAAATAAACACCCTTTTTCACCCTGCTGCTTGCAAACCCGCTCCCAAGAAATCCTAAACTGGATACCTGATCACCCTCCCTCTCCCAGGCACCATCCTCAACTCACCTGAAGCCTCAATCTCAAACATCATCCTTGACACTGGGCAGATGCCTCTTGTGACACGACGAATCTGCTGAAAAATTGTTGTGCTTGAGAGCTGAGCAATAACAGCCAATTCTCTCCACTGCTCACCTTGACTGCTGGCATCCAGATTGACTTCCTGAAAAGAAAGACAAAGAACAGAGCTGTAACACACTCACCATACACACTTCTGCTGCAGAGACAAATGGGGCCTCACCGGCTCGGGGCAATCCCCTCGCCCGGGATGGGGCCCTCTGGCACACATTTAATCCATCTGAATCTGAAAAAAAAGTTAGGACAAGAGTCACACTGTGGGAGGATAACTGATGAGCTCCAGATGCCCTGTGCCCATCCACAGATCCCATCTAGTGTCCAACTACACCCCACATTACACATTCCAAGTCTCCAAGACTTCTCCTATCGCACCAGGCTGTGCAGCACGGCAGAGCAGCCCCATCCCAAATGTGTGCTGACACCCGTGACACAGGACAGACAGGACAGACAACAACAGGGGACACAACAGGAAAAGAAATCTCTTGGCAAGGAAAATGGCTGCAAGGACTGAGAGAATGCAAAAGGAGATGAGTGAGCTGAGACCGATGGTGAGCTGATGAGGCTCAGAGAACCCTGGAGGACGAAGATGATAACTGAATGATTAATTCCAAGAACAGCAAAGATGGATGCCTAGGAATCCTACGGTCAGAATGCTGTACCTAACCTCATATTATTACAAGTCCTAATCCACCACAATGGATCCAGGTGGGGCATAGCTGTCCATACAGCTCAGAACTAGACCTGACAAGAAATCTGACTGGATGCTTCCAAAGAGGTAACTTTTGACTGGGGAGCTCAGACAGGTATCAGAAACTCATATATGGCCTGGGTGCCGGGCCAGGGAATGCAGAGATCAGAGATGCTAACAATGATGCCAGGGGTACTGACAGGGCCCTCCAAAGGTAAAAGACATTGGATACACAAACAACACATAATGCACAACAGACAAGTGACACGAGACACACCGGGACTGCTCTGCCCTGCACACCTCAACACTGTGATCAAAAGTGAGACTTGGCTTTTATGAGGCCTAAGGGGCCACCTCATGAACATCCCCCACCGCCAAAGCTGAATCAAAAACTCCACCCAGTATTTCCCGAAACAGCACCATGACTTCATCCCCACTGTGGGTCGTAGCCCTCTACTTATCTCTCATACAGCTGGGGATGCGGGTCTCGGGTGCAAAGAAAGGCCACCTTGTCAAACGGGAAGGTCCTGCTGGCACCGGGCTGGTGTCTCTCAGACAGCTAGAGTAAAGAGAACCAAACATCAGTGCCTGATCTTGGCACCGCATTGGCCAAAACCCCACCGCTCTGCTACTCACCGCGCTCCTAAGAAGGCCCGGCACCTCCTAACCCTGACCCTCTGCCACACGTGGAATGCGTCTGCACCTGAAAGAAAGTTAGAACATATGTCAAACACCACCAGGGTTACTCACAAGCTGCAAACACCTTATGTCAATCTAGGAATAGCATCTAGAGCCCAAGTACAGCCAACATTACAAATTCCCCCTCCCTATGGTTCGTCTTATTGCAGCAGGCCATGCGGCAGGGAAGAACAGCTCTGGCACAAATCTGTGCACGCACCCGTGACACAGAAAGTGACAAACAGGGGGACATGAAACACGACACATCATGCTTGTGGTGAGGGTCTCGAGGGGAGAAGGCAAAAGGGACCCCAAAGACACACTAGGGAACACAGCACACCGGACAACAGGATACAGACCGGAGCTGTTCTGCACTGCCCGCCTGAAAGCTGCCATCAAAAGTAGAGCCTCTCCCTTTAGCTGTCCTAAGAGGCCTTTGGAGAAGATTGCTTTCCCCACTGCCAATTTTTAAATCTGGCCAAAGAACTGCCAACCTGATACTCTCTCATCGTCTCATCTCCAGACCGCGGCCCCCGACTTATCTTTTAGATGATCGGTGAGGGAAATCCACGCTGCACCTGAAATGAGTCTGCCTCGGAGGGCTCTGTGATGGCCTGTGAGCCTCTCGGTCAGCTGCAATAAAGAAAACCAAAACCAAAGTATGAGTCCAGAGTTATGTGGGCCAAATCCCTGCAAGTCAGCTACTTGCCCTCTCCTGAGTGTGCCTGGCTCCTTCAGGCTCCAGCTTCATCCTGATTCCAAGGCTGTGGCCTTTATTAGCAGTGGCACCTGGGTTACAGAAAGGCAAAGTTAAATGGCATTCCTCTGTGTGCAGTGGATCACCTTGTGTGCTCTAAGACATGGCAATGCCTCTGCTAGGCTTCTCAGCCTTGTGTGGGGTGCCCTCAAATAAACACCCTTTCTCACCCTGCTGCTTGCAAACCCCCTCCTAAGAACTCCTAAACTGGATACCTGATCACCCTCCCTCTCCCAGGCACCATCCTCAACTCACCTGAAGCCTCAATCTCAAACATCATCCTTGACACTGGGCAGATCCCTCTTGTGACACGACGAATCTGCTGAAAAATTGTTGTGCTTGAGAGCTGAGCAATAACATCCAATTCTCTCCACTGCTCACCTTGACTGCTGGCATCCAGATTGACATCCTGAAAAGAAAGACAAAGAACAGAGCTGTAACACACTCACCATACACACTTCTGCTGCAGAGACAAATGGGGCCTCACCGGCTCAGGGCAATCCCCTCACCCGGGATGGGGCCCTCTGGCACACATTTAATCCATCTGAATCTGAAAAATAGTTAGGACAAGAGTCACACTGTGGCAGGATAACTGATGAGCTCCAGATGTCCTGTGTCCATCTACAAATCCCATCTAGAGTCCAACTACACCCCACATTACAAACTCCGAGTCTCCAAGACTTCTCCTATCGCACCAGGCTGTGCAGCACGGCAGAGCAGCCCCATCCCAAAAGTGTGCAGACACCCGTGACACAGGACAGGACGTGACAAACAATAGGCACAAGACACAGACAGAAATCTCTTGGCAAGGAAAATGGCTGCAAGGACTGAGAGAATGCAAAAGGAGATGACCGAGCTGAGACCGATGGTGAGCTGATGAGGCTCAGAGAACTCTGAAGGAAGAAGATGATAACTGAATGATTAATTCCAAGAACAGCAAAGACGGATGCCTAGGAATCCTACAGTCAAAATCCTCTACCTAACCTCGTAATATTACAAGTCCTGATCCACCATAATGGATCCAGGTGGGGCACAGCTGTCCATACAGCTCAGAACAAGACCTGAAAAGACGTCTGACTGGATGCTTCCAAAGAGAGAAGAGAGTCTGATGCCTGTCTGAGCTCGCGAGTCAAAAGCTCTGTGGCCCGGGTGCCAGACCAGGGAATGCAGAGATTACAGATGCTAACAATGATGCCAGGGGTACTGACAGGGCCCTCAAAGGCCTAAGGTAGAAGACAGGAGATACACAAAACAACACACAATGCACAACAGACAAGTGACACGATGCACACGGGGACTGCTCTGCCCTGCACACCTCAGCACTGTGATCAAAAGTGAGACTTGGCTTTCATGGGGCCTAACGAGCCGTTTAATGAACACCCCCCGCTCCAAACTGGACTCAAAAACCCCTCCCAGGAATTCCCAAACCAGCACCATGCCTTCATCCCCACTGTGGGTCGCAGCCCTCTACTTATCTCTCAGACATCTGGGGATGCCAGTCTGTGTCAGGTGCAAAGAAAGGCCACCTCGTCAGCTGGGAAGGTCCTGCTGGCACCGGGCTGGTGTCTCTCAGACAGCTAGATTAAAGAGAACCAAACATCAGGGCCTGATCTTGGCACCGCATTGGCCAAAACCCCACCGCTCTGCTACTCACCGCGCTCCTAAGAAGGCCCGGCACCTCCTAACCCTGACCCTCTGCCACACGTGGAATGCATCTGCACCTGAAAGAAAGTTAGAACATATGTCAAACACCACCAGGGTTACTCACAAGCTGCAAACACCTTATGTCAATCTAGGAACAACATCTAGAGCCCAAGTACAGCCCACATTACAAATTCCCCCTCCCTATGGTTCGTCCTACTGCAGGAGGCCATGCGGCAGGGCAGAACAGCTCCGGCAAAAAATGTGTGCACACACCCGTGACACAGAAAGTGACAAACAGGGGGGACATGAAACACGACACATCATGCTTGTGGTGAGGGCCTCGAGGGGAGAAGGCAAAAGGGACCCCAAAGACACACTAGGGAACACAGCACACCGGAAAACACGACAGACCGGAGCTGTTCTGCACTGCCCGCCTGAAAGCTGCCATCAAAAGTAGAGCCTCTCCCTTTAGCTGTCCTAAAAGGCCTTTGGAGAAGATTGCTTTCCTCTCTGCTCATTTTTGAATCTGTCCCAAAAACTCCCAACCTGCTACTCCACCATCTCCAGGCTGTGGCCCCCGACTTATCTTTTGGATGATCGGTGAGGGGAATCCACATTGCACCTGAAATGAGTCTGCCTTGGAGGGCTCTGTGATGGCCTGTGAGCCTCTCGGTCAGCTGCAATCAAGAAAACCAAAATCAAAGAGTGAGTCCAGAGTTATGTGGGCCAAATCCCTGCAAGTCAGCTACTTGCCCTCTCCTGAGTGTGCCTGGCTCCTTCAGGCTCCAGCTTCATCCTGATTCCAAGGCTGTGGCCTTTATTAGCAGTGGCACCTGGGTTACAGAAAGACAAAGTTAAGTGGCTCTGAGTGCAGTGGATCACCTTGTATGCTGTAAGCCATGGGAATGCCTCTGCTAGGCTTCTGAGACACCTTGGGAGGGGCTCTCAAATAAACAAATAAAGACCCTTTCTCACCCTGCTGCCTGCAAACCCCCTCTCAAGAACTCCTAACTGGATGCCTGCTCACCCTCCCTCTCCCAGTAACCATCCTCAACTCACCTGAAGCCTCAATCTCAAACATCATCCTTGACACTGGGCAGATCCCTCTTGTGACACGATGAATCTGCTGCGAAATTGTTGTGCTTGAGAGCTGAGCAATAACAACCAATTCTCTCCACTGCTCACGTTGACTGCTGGCATCCAGATTTACTTCCTAAAAGAAAGACAAAGAACAGCAGTGTAACAGAGAGTCAGTTGAGAGGTGTAACAGAGTCTGCTGCAGAGGCAAATGGGGCCTCATCTGCTCAGGAGAATCCCCACACCTGGCATGGGGCCCTCTGGCACACATTTAATCCATCTGAACCTGAAAAAAAAGTTAGGACAAGAGTCACACTGTGGCAGGATAACTGATGAGCTCCAGATATGATGTGCCCATCTACAAATCCCATCTAGAGTCCAACTACACCCCACATTACAAACTCCAAGTCCCTGGGTCTTCTCCTATCGCACCAGGCTGTGCAGCAGGGCAGAGCAGCTCCGGCACAAATGTGTGCTGAGAGCCATGACACAGGATAGGACAGACAACGGGGACACAACAGGAACAGAAATCTCTTGGCAAGGAAAACGGCTGCAAGGACTGAGAGAATGCAAAAGGAGATGACCGAGCTGAGACCGATGGTGAGCTGATGAGGCTCAGAGAACCCTGGAGGAAGAAGATGATTACTGAATGATTTATTCCAAGAACAGCAAAGACTGATGCCTAGGAATCCTACAGTCAAAATCCTCTACCTAACCTCGTAATATTACAAGTCCTAATCCACCATAATGGATCCAGGTGGGGCACAGCTGTCCATACAGCTCAGAACAAGACCTGAAAAGACGTCTGACTGGATGCTTCCAAAGAGAGAAGAGAGTCTGATGCTTGTCTGAGCTCCCTAGTCAAAAGTTCTGTGGCCTGGGCGCCAGGCCAAGGAGTGCAGAGATCACAGATGCTAACAATGATGCCAGGGTTTCTGACAGGACCCTCAAAGTGGAAGATATGGCATACGCAAAAGACACATAATGCACAATAGAGAAGTGACACGAGACACACCGGGACTGCTCTGCCCTGCTGCACACCTCAGCACTGCAATCAAAAGTGAGACTTGGCTTTTATGGGGCCTAAGGGGCCACTTCATGAACACACCACACCCCCCCCCTTCAAAATTGGACTCAAAACCCCCTCCCAGGAATTCCCAAACCAGCACCCTGCTTTCATCCCCTATGTGGGTCACAGCCCTCAACTTATCTCTCAGACATCTGGGGATGCTGGTCCCTGTCAGGTGCAAAGAAAGGCCACCTCGTCAGCTGGGAAGGTCCTGCTGGCACCGGGCTGGTGTCTCTCAGACAGCTGTATAAAAGAGAACCAAACATCAGTCCCTGATCTTGGCACCGCATCGGCCAAAACCCCACCACTCAGCTACTCACCGCACTCCTAAGAAGGCCCGACACCTCCTAACTCTGACCCCCTGCCACACATGGAATGCGTCTGCACCTGAAAGAAAGTTACAACATATGCCAAACACCACCAGGATAACTCAAAAGGTGCAAACACCTTATGTCAATCTAGGAATAGCATCTAGAGCCCAAGTACAGCCAGCATTACAAATTCCAACGCCCCACGGTTTCTCCTACTGCAGCAGGCCATGCGGCAGGGCAGAACAGCTCCGGCACAAATGTGTGCACACACCCGTGACACAGAAAGTGGCAAACAGGGGGGACATGAAACACGACACATCATGCTTGTGGTGAGGGTCTCGAGGGGAGAAGGCAAAAGGGACCCCAAAGACACACTAGGGAACACAGAACACTGGACAACACAACACAGACCGGAGCTGTTCTGCACTGCCCGCCTGAAAGCTGCCATCAAAAGGAGAGCCTCTCCCTTTAGCTGTCCTAAGAGGCCCTTGGAGAAAATTGCTTTTCCGGCTGCCAATTTTCAAATCTGCCCCAAGAACTCCCAACCCACTATTCTCTCATCTCCAGGCCAAGGCCCTCGACTTATCTTTTGGATGATCGGTGATGGGAATCCACGTTGCACCTGAAATGAGTCTGCCTCGGAGGGCCTCGTGATGGCCTGTGAGCCTCTCGGTGAGCTACAATAAAGAAAACCAAAACCAAAGTATGAGTCCAGAGTTATGTGGGCCAAATCCCACCAAGGCAGCTACTTGCCCTCTCCTGAGTGTGCCTGGCTCCTTCAGGCTCCAGCTTCATCATGATTCCAAGGCCTTCATTAGGAGTGGCACCTGGGTTAGAGAAAGGCAAAGTTAAATGGCATTCCCCTGAGTGCAGTGGATGACCTTGTGTGCTGTAAGACATGGGAATGCCTCTGCTAGGCTTCTGAGAAGCCTTGTGTGGGGGAGGCCTCAAATAAACAAATAAAGACCCTTTCTCACCCTGCTGCCTGCAAACTCCCTCCCAAGAACTCCTAACTGCTCACCCTCCCTCTCCCAATCACAATCCTCAACTCACCTGAAGCCTCAATCTCAAACATCATCTTGGACCTTGGGCGGATCCCTCTTGTGACATGATCAATCTGCTGAATAAAATGTTGTGCTTGACACAGCTTGGAATTTCAGGGAGTTGCACTCCTCAATTTAAAAAAAAAAACAAAACAAAAAAAACCCAACAAAACCAATCCCAAAAACAAACAAAGAAAAAAAACCAAACAAACAAAACCCACACAAACAATAAATCCCAAAACACCTAACTCCCCACAGAAACAAAAAAACCACAGAAAACATCAAAAAATCCAAAACCCCCACAAAAACCAACTAAAAACCCCAAAATGAAAACAAAAAAAAACCAAAAATTCCACCAAAAGAAATCCAACCAAAAAAACAACCAGAGCAAAACTAAAAATTACAAAAGCACCTTACCACTCCTAAACACAAAACCCAAAATCACAAACCTAAATACTCCCTGTATTCCATGCTGTTTTCTTCACAGAATCTTCCAAGCCTCTGTGCTTTAGATGCCCAGAAACACCTGCTGAAAAGATGCTGAGACGGGCTGAAAAAGCCTCTTCACTGAAATGAGGAGAGCTCTTAACCCAGCACATCCCAGAGAGGGAATGAAGCCCCTCAGCCACGGCTGGGGTTAATATACCCCTGATTGTGCCCGCCTCTCGTTCCCATGCCACCCAGGAAAAGGGAGGGGGCGAATCCCACCAAGCCCTCAGAGCAGCTGCAGCTGTTTGGCTCCTCTGACTCACATTCAAGGGCAGTAAAGGGCTTGTTATAGAAGAAAACTTTTCAGAAAAGGAACAGTGCTTTCTTTTTTTGCAACAACTACTTGGAGCAGAAGAACAGAAAACTGGCAAGATATAAAACTTTGTGGTAAGGTTACATAGCTAGATCAATTGGGTAATTGGGTAATTTGCTGTTACCTTACATAATTATTCTGTGTTTAACAAAAGCCATCTAATAAATTCACACCCAAAACTCCAGCAGCCCAGCTGGCCCTACCAAATCTCTATGTTTATGCATACAGTAAACAAAACCAAAATCCCAGTAATACCTATCAGAAGTCTGTGAAAGAAACCTCTTGAAATTGATCCTACCTCAAATACAAAACAACCCATGCAAAGTTAGCTTGACTCAATAAACAATTTACACAGAGCTAATAACACCAAGAAATAAAACAGCACACCATATACCACCAAAGAATATAATAGTGAAGAAAAAAGAAACCACTTTTTTTTTTTTTTTAAAGCTTTTGCCAGGACTCCAACAACAACTTCTTCTCCTTCTGAAATGTCCCTTCTCCTTCCCAAATTCCTTACAACTTCTGAGTTTACATCCAAGCAAAAAGCAAAATTCGTGCACTTGTGCGTTCGATGCTCCTGCCAGATTCTCTGTTTCCCTCCACATCTTCTTACACTTTCAGTCTTCACTCTGTCCTGCCGTGATGAGTTTGACGGACGAATTGGTAAACGTTAAGAGAGGATTTCCCTGCCTCCCTCCCCAGAGCTGGTTTCCTTAGTGCATTTCACTCAATCCCAGGCCGGCAACGATGCACGCTCACCTCAAGCGTGCAAGGCTCACAGCTGCTCGGCTAAACTCGGCTCTAATCGGCTAAACTCGGCCATTGTCATCTGCATTCGGCTGGACTCGACCCTTCGGCACGGATCGCCTCGCTTCGGCCGAACTCGGAGCCGCTCTCTGCGCTCGGCGCGCCTCGGCTCGCTTCGGCCGAACTCGGAGCCGCTCTCTGCGCCCGGCGCGGCTCGGCTCGCTTCGGCCGAACTCGGAGCCGATCAGTGCGCCCGGCGCGGCTCGGCTCGCTTCGGCCGAACTCGGAGCCGCTCAGTGCGCCCGGCGCGGCTCGGCTCGCTTCGGCCGAACTCGGAGCCGCTCTCTGCGCCCGGCGCGGCTCGGCTCGCTTCGGCCGAACTCGGAGCCGCTCTCTGTGCGCCCGGCGCGGCTCGGCTCGCTTCGGCCGAACTCGGAGCCGATCAGTGCGCCCGGCGCGGCTCGGCTCGCTTCGGCCGAACTCGGAGCCGCTCTCTGCGCTCGGCGCGCCTCGGCGCTCTTCGGCCGAACTCGGAGCCGCTCTGTGCGCCCGGCGCGGCTCGGCTCGCTTCGGCCGAACTCGGAGCCGCTCTCTGCGCTCGGCGCGGCTCGGCTCTCTTCGGCCGAACTCGGAGCCGCTCTCTGTGCGCCCGGCGCGGCTCGGCTCGCTTCGGCCGAACTCGGAGCCGCTCTCTGCGCTCGGCGCGGCTCGGCTCTCTTCGGCCGAACTCGGAGCCGCTCTCTGTGCGCCCGGCGCGGCTCGGCTCGCTTCGGCCGAACTCGGAGCCGCTCTCTGTGCGCCCGGCGCGGCTCGGCTCGCTTCGGCCGAACTCGGAGCCGATCAGTGCGCCCGGCGCGGCTCGGCTCGCTTCGGCCGAACTCGGAGCCGATCAGTGCGCCCGGCGCGGCTCGGCTCGCTTCGGCCGAACTCGGAGCCGCTCTCTGCGCCCGGCGCGCCTCGGCTCGCTTCGGCCGAACTCGGAGCCTCTCTGTGCGCCCGGCGCGGCTCGGCTCGCTTCGGCCGAACTCGGAGCCGCTCTCTGCGCTCGGCGCGCCTCGGCTCGCTTCGGCCGAACTCGGAGCCTCTCTGTGCGCCCGGCGCGGCTCGGCTCGCTTCGGCCGAACTCGGAGCCGCTCTCTGCGCTCGGCGCGGCTCGGCTCGCTTCGGCCGAACTCGGAGCCACTCTCTGCGCGGCCCGGCTCGCCTCGGCCGAACTCGGAGCCGATCAGTGCGCTCGGCGCGCCTCGGCTCTCTTCGGCCGAACTCGGAGCCGCTCTCTGCCCTCGGCGCGGCTCGGCTCGCTTCGGCCCAACTCGGAGCCGCTCTCTCCGCGTTCGGCTGAGCTCGCCTCGGCTCGGCTCCCTGACGGCGGGCAAGCGGCGCCGCCTCACGTTAAACTCGCCCGGCTCGGGGCTCTCCTGCTGCCGCGTCCCGCGGGCGGCCCGGCCATCGCACGGACACGATCGGGAGCGCGGCGTGGCACAGGAGCTCATTGGGCAGTGACCGCACTCGCGCTAATTAGCGCGCACGAGAGCAGCGGGCTCGGTTCGGCTGAGCTCGGCTCCGTTCAGGCAGCCTCGCAAGCCTGGCCTCGGTTCGCTCGAGGCCGTCAGGTTCCGCCGGTCTCGCCTTGGTTCGGCCGAAGGAGGCGTCGTTCGCTCGTGTTTTTACAAATATCTTTCTATATTGACTGTATATTTCTATATTTAATTTTATACTTCTATAATACTTCCATTATTCCAAATAAAAACCCCGTCTCTAACCAAATAAATAAAAAAACCCTTCTTTTAAAGGATACTGAAATATTTTTTATTTATACTTTGTATAATTATACATTCATATTTTAATTTATCGTTTCTTTGGATGTATTACATTAATAATGATATATATATATAATTTTAAAATAGATTTAAATTATTATTTAAATTATGTATAATATCTACTGCTACAACTAATTTTTTCTGATATTTTAAATTTTTATATTTATCTGTATGTATTTATTATATATTTCTAAACTTAGATTTCTACCTTTATATTATTTGCATTTATAATTTTTACAATCAAAACACTGCCTATTGACCAATAAAGAAAACCCGCTTTATTTAAGTATTTTAAAAATATTTTCATGTTTATAATTTTCATATTTATATTTATAATTTGTTCAATATTACATGAGAACACACCTGCTCCTGCACCGCAGTGGGGCCCCCTCTCCTGGGGACCTTGGGGTGCCCCAACGGCATCAGAGCCCCGAGTCTTCACCCCCTTCTCCTCTATTTAGAAACTACACTGGAACTTTTTTCTGGAAATAAAGACATTACCTAAATCCTCTCCCCGTGTCCTAGACAGATGGATATTCAGTTATTAGTTGGCTGGGCAGCAGTTTCTTAAATAGAATGATAAACAAGATGTGAACATTTCAGCTACAAGCAAATAGGCAAATCTGAACAAGGTACTGGTGGGCGACCACTGAAGTTATTTTGAAGGAATTTTTTAAACAATAAAATATTGATACCACAAAAATAAAGCAAAAAGCTAACTACTGGCTAAGAAAAAATTAACTTTTGACAGCAACAACATTCCAACCACACAGGCTTTTTCCCGATGTCATACCTTATAACTACCTCTCTTGGGAATTCTCATCATGTATCCCAAAAGGAATAAATACCTCAGAGCGTCCTAAAGCAAAAAGTAGCACACATGAGCTCCTCACACTCCCGGGAGGCCTGCACAGCGTGCACTGAGTCTGCAACAAATTCTGCTCAGTGAGAGTCTGCAAACAAAGGTTCAATTGATGAATTGAACTGATTGTAAAGGGAGGTTTTCTAAGCACAGAAGCACAACAAAGAACAAGCAAAAACAATTCTTAAAAAAAACCTGCAAGTTTTATTTAGCATATATGCGACTGATTTCCACCCTGTGGCTTCTCACTTTGATTCGCGTCTGTAGGTTCAGGAAGATGACAATGCACACTCTGCCCTCCCTGAGCCCCCCACAGCAGCTGAGCGCTGCTCTGTGCGCTCAGATCGTCAGGAACTGGATTGCCCGCATGGACTGGAACTGCTCTGCTGCAGATTCAGGAGAGAGAGGCTGGCTGAGGCGTCGTCCCAATTCCATTTCTGTGTGACGAGAAGCGGTTTGTTCCCAACGGGTGCAACAATCCCCAGCTCGCTTCCATGGTGAGTACCGATGGCACACAAATGGCAGCCTGAGGAAATCGTGTTCTGGGCTCTAAGTGGTCGGGACAGGGTCTGATTTTTTGTTTTGCATCTGTATGATGATTAGTACGACAGGGCCCTGATCGATGACATGGCAGCACAGAATTAAAAACTCCTCAATAGGATTACATCGACTTCTAGGAAAAGACAAAAGCCTAGGACCCTTCTGAAATCTATTTTTAATGCGAAGCACACGGATTGTCACTATGCTGTGCCTTCCAGCTTTTCAAAGCAGCTTACCTCTGAAGACCAGAAAACATTTATTTCTACAGAAACAATGGGCAACCCCCAGGCTAATCTCAGCACTACTGTTTAATAGGGGATCTGCCAGCGTGCCAGTCCAGCTTCAAGTGTGCTTTATTTCAGTCTAACATCCCCTCAAAATTCTTCTCACATCTCCCAACCCTGACATCTTATTTTTCCCTAAAGCTTCTCATCATTAGCAATTTCCAAGTAACATGGTATTTTTACAACATTCAAAAATGTCATGCTGGACTGTGCTAGAGAGTAATTTGCAAATATAAGCTTAGCAAAGTTTGAATTGACTTGTCCAGAGAAAAAACCTACAAGTGAACACCTACACCTGCCTACAAAGAGCTAACAAGCCCCTGGCAGCTGCCAGCATCAAAGCACAGCGGATGTTTCTAATACAGGGTAAGGGTAACAATATCACCTTTTGTTCTCTCCAGCTTGTTTTCCCTGCAGTCATATTTTGCTTCTTATGATTTTTTTAGTCTCTGCATCTTCTTGGACAGCACCGAGCCCGACGACAAGGATACGAGAGTCTTTCCCTGCCGTAGGGAGAGAACCAGGAAAACAGTTAAAATAAGAACAGGGTAGTTTGAAATTCATACTTCCAATGAGAAGCAGCGCCTAACAAACAGAACAAAAGTAAACAAAGCATGGTACCTCCCTGGGGACAGAAGACTTACAAACTCTCCAGGATTTACAATTCTAGCGACCAACCCCTTCAGGACGGCAGCCAAGTGTCCCATGAGGTGGTGCTGCACCAAAGAACGATCTGAGAGGTTCCAAAGAGTGAAACGCACAATATTTTGCAAAGCCGTAAAATCTTGCAAAATAACAAAAATACAATAGATGTAAACTACAGGGTAAGAGTACAAGTGTTCACTTTAAGAGCTGGAACCATCCAGGTGAGCACCTGATAACTGGATCCTCACCAGAGTTTGAACCCTTCAGGACACAGAAGGGTTTTCCCCAGAAATTTCACAGACTGAGTTTTGATACAAGTATACTTGCCAGACCCTCAGAAACATCACCCATTCTCCAGGTGTCTGGAGAGAACTGCAAATGGCTCTCACGTAGTTTGAGCTAGCTCTGTAAGGTCTCAGGGTGAATTTCACCAGATGCAACCAAACTGGGCAACTCCCAGTGGGACAGAAGGAACCCAAAGCTTGGGTTCGCAGAGCTGCAGCAAATACTGAGGAAACAAACATAACAGCGTAAAAAATAATAAACCATCCTTTTTTTTTCTCTTGCTTTTGTTTTTTTCTTATTCAGATCAGCATAGCAATTAAAGAGAAGGTGAAAAACTCGCCATTACTGAACATTTCATCATCTGTAGGCTGAGCATCCTTAGCACAGAGGACTCCAAAGTTAAAATTCACCGATCCCTGGGAAATAAAACCAAATATTGTATGATAAACAATCAAACAGCAGACGTAAAAATTTGTTTCCTCTAAGGACTTTCGGGTACGTATGTACCTTTGCATACATCCAACACATTGGAACATACACTTTATACCATCTCCTAATAAGTAAAAATTTACCTTTAAACTTTGATAGTACAGCATAAAATTATGAACTTAAATTGGTGATCTGTTATTATTAAGTTGGTGCCTAAAGTTATTTCTGCTGTCAGGTTCAAAAAAACATTAATTTTTTTTACTGGAATGAGCAATTGATTTCAAAGTCATCACAAGCCCACCAAAACACAAAGCAGTATTCACTGGATGGGTCTGTGAGCTAGAAGTAGTTAGGCTTGTACTTCCCTCTTGCTATTCCAGAACCAATAAATCCTGTCAACAAAACCAGGATCTATAGCCCACTGCTGTGAAAGATTCTACGAGGATGATGGTTTGATTTGTGTTTAGAAGTTTTGATTTGAAATGGCCAGTTCAATGGATAAAGACAGTTTAGGTAGTATTACATTGCTATTATTATTATTTCTATTATTATTTTTACTATTACTACTGCTATTGTTATCATCTGCTACTGGAAGAAACAAACCAGTAGTACCTATACTTAATTACTTTTATTTCCAGGAAATAATAAAGAAAAAGAACCAAACCAAAAAAAGTCACTTCCTACCTTTTATATCAAGGGATGAAAAATTTCTCTTGGGCTCTTCTCCAATTTATCAAGACTCATAGCACTGAAAGGCAAACAAAACAGTGCTTTATAGAAGGGCAAGTGCACATTTCAAGGCTGAACCACCAACTGATTGCAGTGACAGCAGTTACAACATGAATCCTTCCTAGAGCCTCTGTTAAATGGAATGTTCTGTGGAACTGCCGTTTCTTTCCCAAAACACTAACTTCCAACACTTCCTAATAATATTTTGTATTTTAAAACAAAAGAAGTTAGTGAGACTCTGTGCGGAGGTCAGGTTTAAATTTATTTCCTTCTAAAGCACAGAGCTCTGTTCCATCACCCTTCACTTCGGCTCTACACTGAATCGTGGTGAGCATTTGAGGAGTGCTCAATAATCAATTCTATTTCTCTCTTTTTCTAGCTCTCTCTATTCCTAAATCATTCCAGACAAGTCAAATGAAAAATGAAAAAAACAAGTTCAGCATCAAAGTCACACTTTTTCCCGTTGTCTGGTCAAGAACAGGCTCTAAATCCACTTACTGCTGCCTTCAACGATTCAGACTTGCAAAAGCATTCTTACATATTTTACAGGTTTATCATAAAACCCACAGAACGCAAGCTCTGAATTACAGGAAAAGGTACACAGGCAAATATCTAAAGGGATCACTTATTAGTAAATACATACCTTGGTAGAGATCGCACTGAGAACCTTTCTGAGGGACTCTAAGGGACGCATGTTTTCTGAGCACCCTATAAACAAGAAAAGCTAGGATATAGTACAGGACATCCCCACTTTTTCTACATATTCAAATAGTATTTTTAATAAAAACAATTCAGTTAAAAAAGAAGGAAGAAAACCAAGCTAATTTTACTCAGCTGTATTTACTGCCGATTTAGAGAAAAATGCCGGGCAGCGTCGGCCGTTGCGGCACACGTCGCGCCGGCAGCAGGGCCTGCCGGGAGTTGGAGTCTCGGGCTGGTAGCCACTCATGTGCCGCGATAGCCGATGCGTCACACGCCGCGCCGGCAGCAGGGCCTGCCGGGAGTTGGAGTCTCGGGCTGACAGCCACGGCTCCGTCCCCCGCCACCGGGAGCTGCAGTCCCTCCCGGGCATCAAACGGGTCCTTCGCCCCAGGGCGGGGAAGGACCTGAGGCAGGACCGCTCCTCCCGAATGCCCTCTCTTTTCCCCTCCAACTCTTTTTCTTTTTTTAACGCTGTTTTTCACCCCTTTCCCTTCCCTTCCCTTCTGCTCTCCTGCTTTCCTTTCCTTTCCTTTCCTTTCCTTTCCTTTCCTTTCCTTTCCTTTCCTTTCCTTTCCTTTCCTTTCCTTTCCTTTCCTTTCCTTTTTTTCCCCTTCCCTTTCCCTTTCTTTTTCTTGTATTTGTAATCTTGGTTTTCCTTCCTAGCTTTAGAATCAAAAAGCAGCAGTAGTAACTTTCAGGCTACCTGGGAGTAAAAAAAACCCCAAAACTATAATGATTGAAAGAAAACTATTTATTCCCTGGGAGCCTGAAATTTTCTACTGCTGCACATGACACAGAGCTTTTTATTCCTTCTTATATACAGTTGATATTTTATACTCGCTTTATACACCGCCCCCTGCCGTCTGCACCGGCGCTCTGCAGGCAGAGTGCTGCGGCGTCGTTCGGTTCTGTTTAAATAAACTCGGCTAAATTAGGCTTGGTTCGGCTTAGGTCTAAAATCGTTTCGGTTCGGCTTTTCGTCTAAATTCGGCTTTTCCGGCTCTTCGGCTGAACTCGGCCCGGTTGGGCTAAAGTCGGTCATATTCGGCTCTTTGTCTAAATGCGGCCAATGTCGGCTACAGTCGGCTATCGGTTACACTCGGCTATCATCGGCTCTTCGTCTCAAGTCGGCTGTGTTCGGCTACACTCGGCTCTTCGTCTCAAGTCGGCTGTGTTCGGCCACACTCGGCTCTTCGGTGAAACTCGGCTATTTTCGGCCACACTCGGCTCTTCGGTGAAACTCGGCTGTTTTCGGCTACACTCGGCTCTTCGGGGAAACTCGGCTGTTTTCGCCCACACTCGGCTCTTCGGCTCTTCGGAACTATTCGGCCCGGCTCGGCTCCCTCAGGGCGGGAAAGCGGCTGTCAGAGGACCCCGGCACAGCGAGGCGTTTACCCACATGCCTGTCACAAACCCGCCGAAATACGCCCGCCCGCGGCGCCGCTGAGACCACAGCATGTGTCGGGTACACTTGAAACGTCACAGAAAATACCACCGGGGCCGCGCCGGGGTCGGTATTCCATGCAGGCAGTCCAGTGACACCCACCCCGGTCCTCCACTTCCCCGCCCTTTTCGCCGCCCTGTTGAGAAGGTCAACCAAAAGTCCGCGACATCCGCGACGCGCCACTCCCAAGGTGGCGGCCTCTCGGCGCAGGGCTGCAGTACCGCGCTCTGCCCACAAGGCGGCAGCACTGCCGCCCGCCCCAGCCGGGGGCGCAGCGCGCCTCGGGGCTGCGGGCAGGCAAGGTGGCAAAAAAGAACAGGGGCGACCCCCGCCAAAAACTGCTCTGAAATAAATGCCAAAAACCTGCCTCTTACCCCACCAGAATCAAACAAGGCCCCTTGCTTTAAAGCCATGTTTAAATAAATTTTTTATTTCCATTTTTCGTATTTATATTCACATGCATAGCTATAGTGGACATTGATGTAGCATGTAATTTATATAACATTATTCTATTTCTATTATTTATATTTACTTATATTTTGTGCTTTTGTAAATATCTTTCCACATTGATTGCATATTTCTATGTCTAAAATTACATTTCTATCATGCTTTCACTATTTAAAATACAAATCCCATCCTAACTAAATAAATACAAAAAAGCTCTATTCTTTTAAACTACATTGAAATATTTTTATATTTATAGCGCTCATGACTATATTCACATTTATATTTGCAGTTTATACTTAAGTATTATATTAATCATTATGTATAACATGTATCCTATTCAAATAAGAGATAAATTATTTTCCTAATTATGTACCATATCTACTGCTACAACTTATTTTTTCTTACGTTTTTAATTTTTATATTAACCTTCAGCTATTTATGATCTATTTCTATTCTTAGATTTCTACCTTTATATTATTTGTATTTATAATGTTTATACTAAAACACCTGCTTTTGCCAAATAAAAAAAAAAATCCCCTTTATTTTAAACTACTTAAAAAAACCTAGAGTATATCAATCTGGTATAACATATAACAAATGATAGATATGATAGATGTAAAATTGATATAAATATTGTAGTGTATTATAGGAAATAAATAAAAATCAATATGATCCATAACACAAGTAATACTGTATAAATGTTATATTTATGTTATTTTATATTTCAAATAATTTAACATTTCTTTATATATTTGCATATACTTGACAAACATTTCTATATTTATACTTGGGTTGCGATTTTTTTCTGGGTGTTTTCTGGGTCTTTTCTTGCCCTTCTTCGAATTTTTTTCTGGGTTATTTCTTGTCCATCTTGGGGGTTTTTTCTGGGTTTTTTCTTGCCCATCTTCAGACTTTTTTCTGGTTTTTTTCTTGCCCATCTCAGAGTTTTTTTTTTGGGTTTTTTTCTGGGTTTTTTTCTTGCCCATATTGGGTGATTTTCTGGGGTTTTTCTACGTTTTTTTCTTGCCCATCTGGGATTATTTTCTGGGGTTTTTTTCTCGTTGCTTTCTTGCCCATCCTGGGCTTTTTCTGGGTTTTTTTCTTGTCCATCATGTGGTTTTTTTCTGGTTTTTTCCTGCTCATCTTCGTCTGGTTTTCTGGGTTTTAAGCCAAAATCGGTACATATCATGTCAGTTCATGCAATACAACCCGGCTGGGGATTTTTTATTCTAAATTTAACAAGGAGTCGCAAAACCTGGAAAGCAAAAGTCACACACACAAGGTTAAATCCAGTCAGCATGCACTCACACACGCAGAAACGAGCAGACACAGACAGACACAGCCACGTGCTCTCACACACGCTCACACAATCTTTCCACTTAAATGCTCACTGCGGCCCTTACTCGAGATGCTGAAGAACGTGCTGTGACACATCTTCTGGCTGCCGCTCCTTGAGGTAAAATGGCAGATCCTGGGGAAATCAGCAGCCTCGGGGACCTGTGAGACGACAGGAAGGGTCAACGAGTGGCTATCTGACAGCTAGGACTTGTCTCCTCTCTGGACTGATAAATTTTCTACCCAAAATCCAATAGAAGACAGATGTATAGGTACATAGAACATAAGCCACCATAGGCAGATACAATACAAGCCAGGACTTGCAAAAATTCTCTGGAAGATGAATTCTTGCGCCCTATTCCCTTTCAGAAGAAGGAACCTACACAACTACTGCAGTCATCTGAGGAGGTGCATCTGAAAAAAAAGTTAGGACAACAGTCAGACGGTTCAATGATAACTGAAGAGCTCCAGATATCCTGTGTCCATCTACAAATCCCATCTAGAGTCCAACTACACCCCACACTGCACATTACAAATCCCCGGGCCCTCTCCTATTGCACCAGGCTATGCGGCAGGGCAGAGCAGCTCGGGCACAAATGTGTGCTGACAGCCGTGACACAGGATGGACAGGACAGGACAGACAACGGGGACACAACACAGACAGAAAATTCTAGGCAAGGAAAATGGCTGCAAGGACTGAGAGAATGCAAAAGGAGATGACCGAGTTCAAACTGATGGTGAGCTGATGAGGCTCAGAGAACCCCGAAGGAAGAAGATGATAACTGAATGATTTCTTCTAAGAACTGCAAAGATGGATGCCTAGGAATCCTACGGTCAGAATCCTCTACCTAACCTCATATTAGGCCAAGTCCTAATCCACCAAAATGGATCCAGGTGGGGGCATAGCTGTCCATACAGCCCAGACCAAGACCTGACAAGACATCAGATGCGATGCTTCCAAAGACAGAAGAGAGTCTGACGCCTGTCTGAGCTCCCCAGTCAAAAGTTCTGTGGCCTGGGTGCCAGGCCAGGGAATGCAGAGATCACAGATGCTAACAATGATGCCAAGATTAATGACAGGCACCCCTAAGGTAAAAGACATGGGATACACAAACAACACACAATTCACAACAGACAAGTGACACGAGACACACCGGGACTGCTCTGCCCTGCTGCACACCTCAGCACTGTGATCAAAAGTGAGACTTGGCTTCTATGGGGCCTAAGGGGCCACTTCATTAACACCCCCCCACCTCCAAACTGGACTCAAAACCCCCTCCCTGTAATCCCCAAACCAGCACCGTGCTTTCAGCCCCTCTGTGGGTCACGGCCCTCTACTTATCTCTCATACAGCTGGGGATGCTGGTCCCTGTCAGGTGCAAAGAAAGGCCACCTCATCAGATGGGAAGGTCCTGCTGGCACCGGGCTGGTGTCTCTCAGACAGCTAGATTAAAGAGAACCAAACATCAGTGCCTGATCTTGGCACCGCATCGGCCAAAACCCCACCACTCTGCTACTCACCGCGCTCCTAAGAAGGCCCGGCACCTCCTGACCCTGACCCTCTGCCACACGTGGAATGCGTCTGCACCTGAAAGAAAGTTAGAACACATGTCAAACATCACCAGGATAACTCACAAGCTGCAAACACCATATGTCAATCTAGGAACAACATCTAGAGCCCAAGTACAGCCCACATTACAAATTTCAACTCCCCAAGGCTCGTCCTATTGCAGCAGGCCATGCGGCAGGGCAGAACAGCTCTGGCAAAAAATGTGTCCACACACCCGTGACACAGAAAGTGACAAACAGGGGGGACATGAAACACGACACATCATGCTTGTGGTGAGGGCCTCGAGGGGAAAAGGCAAAAGGGACCCCAAAGACACACCAGGGAGCACGGCACACCGGACAACAGGACACAGATCGGAGCTGTTCTGCACTGCCCGCCTGAAAGCTGCCATCAAAAGTAGAGCCTCTCCCTTTAGCTGTCCTAAGAGGCCCTTGGAGAAGATTGCTTTCCCCTCTGCTCATTTTTGAATCTGTCCCAAGAACTCCCAATCTGCTACTCCGCCATCTCCAGACCGTTGCCCCCGACATATCTTTTGGATGATCGGTGAGGGGAATCCACGCTGCACCTGAAATGAGTCTGCCTTGGAGGGCTCTGTGACGGCCTGTGAGCCTCTCGGTCAGCTGCAATCAAGAAAACCAAAACCAAAGTATGAGTCCAGAGTTATGTGGGCCAAATCCCTGCAAGTCAGCTACTTGCCCTCTCCTGAGTGTGCCTGGCTCCTTCAGGCTCCAGCTTCATCCTGATTCCAAGGCTGTGGCCTTTATTAGCAGTGGCACCTGGGTTACAGAAAGACAAAGTTAAATGGCATTCCTCTGAGTGCAGTGGATCACCTTGTGTGCTCTGAGACATGGCAATGCCTCTGCTAGGCTTCTGAACAGCCTTGTGTGGGGGGGCCCTCAAATAAACACCCTTTCTCACCCTGCTGCTTGCAAACCCGCTCCCAAGAAATCCTAAACTGGATACCTGATCACCCTCCCTCTCCCAGGCACCATCCTCAACTCACCTGAAGCCTCAATCTCAAACATCATCCTTGACACTGGGCAGATCCCTCTTGTGACACGACGAATCTGCTGAAAAATTGTTGTGCTTGAGAGCTGAGCAATAACAGCCAATTCTCTCCACTGCTCACCTTGACTGCTGGCATCCAGATTGACTTCCTGAAAAGAAAGACAAAGAACAGAGCTGTAACACACTCACCATACACACTTCTGCTGCAGAGACAAATGGGGCCTCACCGGCTCGGGGCAATCCCCTCGCCCGGGATGGGGCCCTCTGGCACACATTTAATCCATCTGAATCTGAAAAAAAAGTTAGGACAAGAGTCACACTGTTGCAGGATAACTGATGAGCTCCAGATGCCCTGTGCCCATCCACAGATCCCATCTAGTGTCCAACTACACCCCACATTACACATTCCAAGTCTCCAAGACTTCTCCTATCGCACCAGGCTGTGCAGCACGGCAGAGCAGCCCCATCCCAAATGTGTGCTGACACCCGTGACACAGGACAGACAGGACAGACAACAACAGGGGACACAACAGGAAAAGAAATCTCTTGGCAAGGGAAATGGCTGCAAGGACTGAGAGAATGCAAAAGGAGATGAGTGAGCTGAGACCGATGGTGAGCTGATGAGGCTCAGAGAACCCTGGAGGACGAAGATGATAACTGAATGATTAATTCCAAGAACAGCAAAGATGGATGCCTAGGAATCCTACGGTCAGAATGCTGTACCTAACCTCATATTATTACAAGTCCTAATCCACCACAATGGATCCAGGTGGGGCATAGCTGTCCATACAGCTCAGAACTAGACCTGACAAGAAATCTGACTGGATGCTTCCAAAGAGGTAACTTTTGACTGGGGAGCTCAGACAGGTATCAGAAACTCATATATGGCCTGGGTGCCGGGCCAGGGAATGCAGAGATCAGAGATGCTAACAATGATGCCAGGGGTACTGACAGGGCCCTCCAAAGGTAAAAGACATTGGATACACAAACAACACATAATGCACAACAGACAAGTGACACGAGACACACCGGGACTGCTCTGCCCTGCACACCTCAACACTGTGATCAAAAGTGAGACTTGGCTTTTATGAGGCCTAAGGGGCCACCTCATGAACATCCCCCACCGCCAAAGCTGAATCAAAAACTCCACCCAGTATTTCCCGAAACAGCACCATGACTTCATCCCCACTGTGGGTCGTAGCCCTCTACTTATCTCTCATACAGCTGGGGATGCGGGTCTCGGGTGCAAAGAAAGGCCACCTTGTCAAACGGGAAGGTCCTGCTGGCACCGGGCTGGTGTCTCTCAGACAGCTAGAGTAAAGAGAACCAAACATCAGTGCCTGATCTTGGCACCGCATTGGCCAAAACCCCACCGCTCTGCTACTCACCGCGCTCCTAAGAAGGCCCGGCACCTCCTAACCCTGACCCTCTGCCACACGTGGAATGCGTCTGCACCTGAAAGAAAGTTAGAACATATGTCAAACACCACCAGGGTTACTCACAAGCTGCAAACACCTTATGTCAATCTAGGAATAGCATCTAGAGCCCAAGTACAGCCAACATTACAAATTCCCCCTCCCTATGGTTCGTCTTATTGCAGCAGGCCATGCGGCAGGGAAGAACAGCTCTGGCACAAATCTGTGCACGCACCCGTGACACAGAAAGTGACAAACAGGGGGACATGAAACACGACACATCATGCTTGTGGTGAGGGTCTCGAGGGGAGAAGGCAAAAGGGACCCCAAAGACACACTAGGGAACACAGCACACCGGACAACAGGATACAGACCGGAGCTGTTCTGCACTGCCCGCCTGAAAGCTGCCATCAAAAGTAGAGCCTCTCCCTTTAGCTGTCCTAAGAGGCCTTTGGAGAAGATTGCTTTCCCCACTGCCAATTTTTAAATCTGGCCAAAGAACTGCCAACCTGATACTCTCTCATCGTCTCATCTCCAGACCGCGGCCCCCGACTTATCTTTTAGATGATCGGTGAGGGGAATCCACGCTGCACCTGAAATGAGTCTGCCTTGGAGGGCTCTGTGATGGCCTGTGAGCCTCTCGGTCAGCTGCAATCAAGAAAACCAAAACCAAAGTATGAGTCCAGAGTTATGTGGGCCAAATCCCTGCAAGTCAGCTACTTGCCCTCTCCTGAGTGTGCCTGGCTCCTTCAGGCTCCAGCTTCATCCTGATTCCAAGGCTGTGGCCTTTATTAGGAGTGGCACCTGGGTTACAGAAACACAAAGTTAAATGGCATTCCTCTGAGTGCAGTGGATCACCTTGTGTGCTCTGAGACATGGCAATGCCTCTGCTAGGCTTCTCAGCCTTGTGTGGGGTGCCCTCAAATAAACACCCTTTCTCACCCTGCTGCTTGCAAACCCCCTCCTAAGAACTCCTAAACTGGATACCTGATCACCCTCCCTCTCCCAGTCACCATCCTCAACTCACCTGAAGCCTCAATCTCAAACATCATCCTTGACACTGGGCAGATCCCTCTTGTGACACGACGAATCTGCTGAAAAATTGTTGTGCTTGAGAGCTGAGCAATAACAGCCAATTCTCTCCACTGCTCACCTTGACTGCTGGCATCCAGATTGACATCCTGAAAAGAAAGACAAAGAACAGAGCTGTAACACACTCACCATACACACTTCTGCTGCAGAGACAAATGGGGCCTCACCGGCTCGGGGCAATCCCCTCACCCGGGATGGGGCCCTCTGGCACACATTTAATCCATCTGAATCTGAAAAAAAAGTTAGGACAAGAGTCACACTGTGGCAGGATAACTGATGAGCTCCAGATGTCCTGTGTCCATCTACAAATCCCATCTAGAGTCCAACTACACCCCACATTACAAACTCCAAGTCTCCAAGACTTCTCCTATCGCACCAGGCTGTGCAGCATGGCAGAGCAGCCCCATCCCAAAAGTGTGCAGACACCCGTGACACAGGACAGGACGTGACAAACAATAGGCACAAGACACAGACAGAAATCTCTTGGCAAGGAAAACGGCTGCAAGGACTGAGAGAATGCAAAAGGAGATGACCGAGCTGAGACCGATGGTGAGCTGATGAGGCTCAGAGAACTCTGAAGGAAGAAGATGATTATTGAATGATTAATTCCAAGAACAGCAAAGACGGATGCCTAGGAATCCTACAGTCAAAATCCTCTACCTAACCTCGTAATATTACAAGTCCTAATCCACCATAATGGATCCAGGTGGGGCACAGCTGTCCATACAGCTCAGAACAAGACCTGAAAAGACATCTGACTGGATGCTTCCAAAGAGAGAAGAGAGTCTGATGCCTGTCTGAGCTCGCGAGTCAAAAGCTCTGTGGCCCGGGTGCCAGACCAGGGAATGCAGAGATTACAGATGCTAACAATGATGCCAGGGGTACTGACAGGGCCCTCAAAGGCCTAAGGTAGAAGACAGGAGATACACAAAACAACACACAATGCACAACAGACAAGTGACACGATGCACATGGGGACTGCTCTGCCCTGCACACCTCAGCACTGTGATCAAAAGTGAGACTTGGCTTTCATGGGGCCTAACGAGCCGTTTAATGAACACCCCCCGCTCCAAACTGGACTCAAAAACCCCTCCCAGGAATTCCCAAACAAGCACCATGCCTTCATCCCCACTGTGGGTCGCAGCCCTCTACTTATCTCTCAGACATCTGGGGATGCCAGTCTGTGTCAGGTGCAAAGAAAGGCCACCTCGTCAGCTGGGAAGGTCCTGCTGGCACCGGGCTGGTGACTCTCAGACAGCTAGATTAAAGAGAACCAAACATCAGTCCCTGATCTTGGCACCGCATTGGCCAAAACCCCACCGCTCTGCTACTCACCGCGCTCCTAAGAAGGCCCGGCACCTCCTAACCCTGACCCTCTGCCACACGTGGAATGCGTCTGCACCTGAAAGAAAGTTAGAACATATGTCAAACACCACCAGGGTAACTCACAAGCTGCAAACATCTTATGTCAATCTAGGAACAGCATCTAGAGCCCAAGTACAGCCAACATTACAAATTCCCCCTCCCTATGGTTCGTCCTACTGCAGGAGGCCATGCGGCAGGGCAGAACAGCTCCGGCAAAAAATGTGTGCACACACCCGTGACACAGAAAGTGACAAACAGGGGGGACATGAAACACGACACACCATGCTTGTGGTGAGGGCCTCGAGGGGAAAAGGCAAAAGGGACCCCAAAGACACACTAGGGAACACAGCACACTGGACAACACAACACAGACCGGAGCTGTTCTGCACTGCCCGCCTGAAAGCTGCCATCAAAAGGAGAGCCTCTCCCTTTAGCTGTCCTAAGAGGCCCTTGGAGAAGATTGCTTTTCCGGCTGCCAATTTTCAAATCTGCCCCAAGAACTCCCAACCCACTATTCTCTCATCTCCAGGCCAAGGCCCTCGACTTATCTTTTGGATGATCGGTGAGGGGAATCCACGCTGCACCTGAAATGAGTCTGCCTCGGAGGGCCTCGTGATGGCCTGTGAGCCTCTCGGTGAGCTACAATAAAGAAAACCAAAACCAAAGTATGAGTCCAGAGTTATGTGGGCCAAATCCCACCAAGGCAGCTACTTGCCCTCTCCTGAGTGTGCCTGGCTCCTTCAGGCTCCAGCTTCATCCTGATTGCAAGGCTGTGGCCTTTATTAGCAGTGGCACCTGGGTTACAGAAAGACAAAGTTAAATGGCATTCCTCTGAGTGCAGTGGATCACCTTGTATGCTGTAAGCCATGGGAATGCCTCTGCTAGGCTTCTGAGACACCTTGGGAGGGGCTCTCAAATAAACAAATAAAGACCCTTTCTCACCCTGCTGCCTGCAAACCCCCTCTCAAGAACTCCTAACTGGATGCCTGCTCACCCTCCCTCTCCCAGTAACCATCCTCAACTCACCTGAAGCCTCAATCTCAAACATCATCCTTGACACTGGGCAGATCCCTCTTGTGACACGATGAATCTGCTGCGAAATTGTTGTGCTTGAGAGCTGAGCAATAACAGCCAATTCTCTCCACTGCTCACGTTGACTGCTGGCATCCAGATTTACTTCCTAAAAGAAAGACAAAGAACAGCAGTGTAACAGAGTCAGTTGAGAGGTGTAACAGAGTCTGCTGCAGAGGCAAATGGGGCCTCACCTGCTCAGGAGAATCCCCACACCTGGCATGGGGCCCTCTGGCACACATTTAATCCATCTGAATCTGAAAAAAAAGTTAGGACAAGAGTCACACTGTGGCAGGATAACTGATGAGCTCCAGATATGATGTGCCCATCTACAAATCCCATCTAGAGTCCAACTACACCCCACATTACAAACTCCAAGTCCCTGGGACTTCTCCTATCGCACCAGGCTGTGCAGCAGGGCAGAGCAGCTCTGGCACAAATGTGTGCTGAGAGCCATGACACAGGATAGGACAGACAACGGGGACACAACAGGAACAGAAATCTCTTGGCAAGGAAAACGGCTGCAAGGACTGAGAGAATGCAAAAGGAGATGAGTGAGCTGAGACCGATGGTGAGCTGATGAGGCTCAGAGAACCCTGGAGGAAGAAGATGATTACTGAATGATTTATTCCAAGAACAGCAAAGACTGATGCCTAGGAATCCTACAGTCAAAATCCTCTACCTAACCTCGTAATATTACAAGTCCTAATCCACCATAATGGATCCAGGTGGGGCACAGCTGTCCATACAGCTCAGAACAAGACCTGAAAAGACGTCTGACTGGATGCTTCCAAAGAGAGAGGAGAGTCTGATGCTTGTCTGAGCTCCCTAGTCAAAAGTTCTGTGGCCTGGGCGCCAGGCCAAGGAGTGCAGAGATCACAGAGGCTAACAATGATGCCAGGGTTTCTCACAGGCCCCCCCTAAGTGAAAGATATGGCATACGCAAACAACACATAATGCACAATAGACAAGTGACACGATGCACACCGGGACTGCTCTGCCCTGCTGCACACCTCAGCACTGCAATCAAAAGTGAGACTTGGCTTTTATGGGGCCTAAGGGGCCACTTCATGAACACACCACACCCTAACCCCCCCCAAAACTGGACTCAAAACCCCCTCCCAGGAATTCCCAAACCAGCACCCTGCTTTCATCCCCTCTGTGGGTCACAGCCCTCTACTTATCTCTCAGACATCTGGGGATGCTGGTCCCTGTCAGGTGCAAAGAAAGGCCACCTCGTCAGCTGGGAAGGTCCTGCTGGCACTGGGCTGGTGTCTCTGAGACAGCTAGAGTAAAGAGAACCAAACATCAGTCCCTGATCTTGGCACCGCATCGGCCAAAACCCCACCACTCAGCTACTCACCGCACTCCTAAGAAGGCCCGACACCTCCTAACTCTGACCCCCTGCCACACATGGAATGCGTCTGCACCTGAAAGAAAGTTACAACATATGCCAAACACCACCAGGATAACTCAAAAGGTGCAAACACCTTATGTCAATCTCGGAATAGCATCTAGAGCCCAAGTACAGCCAGCATTACAAATTCCAACGCCCCACGGTTTCTCCTACTGCAGCAGGCCATGCGGCAGGGCAGAACAGCTCCGGCAAAAAATGTGTGCACACACCCGTGACACAGAAAGTGACAAACAGGGGGGACATGAAACACGACACATCATGCTTGTGGTGAGGGTCTCGAGGGGAGAAGGCAAAAGGGACCCCAAAGACACACTAGGGAACACAGAACACTGGACAACACAACACAGACCGGAGCTGTTCTGCACTGCCCGCCTGAAAGCTGCCATCAAAAGGAGAGCCTCTCCCTTTAGCTGTCCTAAGAGGCCCTTGGAGAAGATTGCTTTTCCGGCTGCCAATTTTCAAATCTGCCCCAAGAACTCCCAACCCACTATTCTCTCATCTCCAGGCCAAGGCCCTCGACTTATCTTTTGGATGATCGGTGATGGGAATCCACGCTGCACCTGAAATGAGTCTGCCTCGGAGGGCCTCGTGATGGCCTGTGAGCCTCTCGGTGAGCTACAATAAAGAAAACCAAAACCAAAGTATGAGTCCAGAGTTATGTGGGCCAAATCCCACCAAGGCAGCTACTTGCCCTCTCCTGAGTGTGCCTGGCTCCTTCAGGCTCCAGCTTCATCATGATTCCAAGGCCTTCATTAGGAGTGGCACCTGGGTTAGAGAAAGGCAAAGTTAAATGGCATTCCCCTGAGTGCAGTGGATGACCTTGTGTGCTGTAAGACATGGGAATGCCTCTGCTAGGCTTCTGAGAAGCCTTGTGTGGGGGAGGCCTCAAATAAACAAATAAAGACCCTTTCTCACCCTGCTGCCTGCAAACTCCCTCCCAAGAACTCCTAACTGCTCACCCTCCCTCTCCCAATCACAATCCTCAACTCACCTGAAGCCTCAATCTCAAACATCATCTTGGACCTTGGGCGGATCCCTCTTGTGACATGATCAATCTGCTGAATAAAATGTTGTGCTTGACACAGCTTGGAATTTCAGGGAGTTGCACTCCTCAATTAAAAAAAAACAAAACAAAACAAAAAAAACCCAACAAAACCAATCCCAAAAACAAACAAAACCCACACAAACAATAAATCCCAAAACACCTAACTCCCCACAGAAACAAAAAAACCACAGAAAACATCAAAAAATCCAAAACCCCCACAAAAACCAACTAAAAACCCCAAAATGAAAACCAAAAAAAACCAAAAATTCCACCAAAAGAAATCCAACCAAAAAAACAACCAGAGCAAAACTAAAAATTACAAAAGCACCTTACCACTCCTAAACACAAAACCCAAAATCACAAACCTAAATACTCCCTGTATTCCATGCTGTTTTCTTCACAGAATCTTCCAAGCCTCTGTGCTTTAGATGCCCAGAAACACCTGCTGAAAAGATGCTGAGACGGGCTGAAAAAGCCTCTTCACTGAAATGAGGAGAGCTCTTAACCCAGCACATCCCAGAGAGGGAATGAAGCCCCTCAGCCACGGCTGGGGTTAATATACCCCTGATTGTGCCCGCCTCTCGTTCCCATGCCACCCAGGAAAAGGGAGGGGGCGAATCCCACCAAGCCCTCAGAGCAGCTGCAGCTGTTTGGCTCCTCTGACTCACATTCAAGGGCAGTAAAGGGCTTGTTATAGAAGAAAACTTTTCAGAAAAGGAACAGTGCTTTCTTTTTTTGCAACAACTACTTGGAGCAGAAGAACAGAAAACTGGCAAGATATAAAACTTTGTGGTAAGGTTACATAGCTAGATCAATTGGGTAATTGGGTAATTTGCTGTTACCTTACATAATTATTCTGTGTTTAACAAAAGCCATCTAATAAATTCACACCCAAAACTCCAGCAGCCCAGCTGGCCCTACCAAATCTCTATGTTTATGCATACAGTAAACAAAACCAAAATCCCAGTAATACCTATCAGAAGTCTGTGAAAGAAACCTCTTGAAATTGATCCTACCTCAAATACAAAACAACCCATGCAAAGTTAGCTTGACTCAATAAACAATTTACACAGAGCTAATAACACCAAGAAATAAAACAGCACACCATATACCACCAAAGAATATAATAGTGAAGAAAAAAGAAACCACTTTTTTTTTTTTTTTTTAAAGCTTTTGCCAGGACTCCAACAACAACTTCTTCTCCTTCTGAAATGTCCCTTCTCCTTCCCAAATTCCTTACAACTTCTGAGTTTACATCCAAGCAAAAAGCAAAATTCGTGCACTTGTGCGTTCGATGCTCCTGCCAGATTCTCTGTTTCCCTCCACATCTTCTTACACTTTCAGTCTTCACTCTGTCCTGCCGTGATGAGTTTGACGGACGAATTGGTAAACGTTAAGAGAGGATTTCCCTGCCTCCCTCCCCAGAGCTGGTTTCCTTAGTGCATTTCACTCAATCCCAGGCCGGCAACGATGCACGCTCACCTCAAGCGTGCAAGGCTCACAGCTGCTCGGCTAAACTCGGCTCTAATCGGCTAAAGTCGGCCATTGTCATCTGCATTCGGCTGGACTCGACCCTTCGGCACGGATCGCCTCGCTTCGGCCGAACTCGGAGCCGCTCTCTGCGCCCGGCGCGGCTCGGCTCGCTTCGGCCGAACTCGGAGCCGCTCTCTGCGCTCGGCGCGGCTCGGCTCTCTTCGGCCGAACTCGGAGCCGCTCTCTGCGCCCGGCGCGGCTCGGCTCGCTTCGGCCGAACTCGGAGCCGCTCTCTGTGCGCCCGGCGCGGCTCGGCTCGCTTCGGCCGAACTCGGAGCCGCTCTCTGCGCCCGGCGCGGCTCGGCTCGCTTCGGCCGAACTCGGAGCCGCTCTCTGCGCCCGGCGCGGCTCGGCTCGCTTCGGCCGAACTCGGAGCCGCTCTCTGCGCTCGGCGCGGCTCGGCTCTCTTCGGCCGAACTCGGAGCCGCTCTCTGCGCCCGGCGCGGCTCGGCTCGCTTCGGCCGAACTCGGAGCCGCTCTCTGTGCGCCCGGCGCGGCTCGGCTCGCTTCGGCCGAACTCGGAGCCGATCAGTGCGCCCGGCGCGGCTCGGCTCGCTTCGGCCGAACTTGGAGCCGCTCTCTGCGCTCGGCGCGCCTCGGCTCGCTTCGGCCGAACTCGGAGCCTCTCTGTGCGCCCGGCGCGGCTCGGCTCGCTTCGGCCGAACTCGGAGCCGCTCTCTGCGCTCGGCGCGGCTCGGCTCGCTTCGGTCGAACTCGGAGCCACTCTCTGCGCGGCCCGGCTCGCCTCGGCCGAACTCGGAGCCGATCAGTGCGCTCGGCGCGCCTCGGCTCTCTTCGGCCGAACTCGGAGCCGCTCTCTGACCTCGGCGCGGCTCGGCTCGCTTCGGCCCAACTCGGAGCCGCTCTCTCCGCGTTCGGCTGAGCTCGCCTCGGCTCGGCTCCCTGACGGCGGGCAAGCGGCGCCGCCTCACGTTAAACTCGCCCGGCTCGGGGCTCTCCTGCTGCCGCGTCCCGCGGGCGGCCCGGCCATCGCACGGACACGATCGGGAGCGCGGCGTGGCACAGGAGCTCATTGGGCAGTGACCGCACTCGCGCTAATTAGCGCGCACGAGAGCAGCGGGCTCGGTTCGGCTGAGCTCGGCTCCGTTCAGGCAGCCTCGCAAGCCTGGCCTCGGTTCGCTCGAGGCCGTCAGGTTCCGCCGGTCTCGCCTTGGTTCGGCCGAAGGAGGCGTCGTTCGCTCGTGTTTTTACAAATATCTTTCTATATTGACTGTATATTTCTATATTTAATTTTATACTTCTATAATACTTCCATTATTCCAAATAAAAACCCCGTCTCTAACCAAATAAATAAAAAAACCCTTCTTTTAAAGGATACTGAAATATTTTTTATTTATACTTTGTATAATTATACATTCATATTTTAATTTATCGTTTCTTTGGATGTATTACATTAATAATGATATATATATATAATTTTAAAATAGATTTAAATTATTATTTAAATTATGTATAATATCTACTGCTACAACTAATTTTTTCTGATATTTTAAATTTTTATATTTATCTGTATGTATTTATTATATATTTCTAAACTTAGATTTCTACCTTTATATTATTTGCATTTATAATTTTTACAATCAAAACACTGCCTATTGACCAATAAAGAAAACCCGCTTTATTTAAGTATTTTAAAAATATTTTCATGTTTATAATTTTCATATTTATATTTATAATTTGTTCAATATTACATGAGAACACACCTGCTCCTGCACCGCAGTGGGGCCCCCTCTCCTGGGGACCTTGGGGTGCCCCAACGGCATCAGAGCCCCGAGTCTTCACCCCCTTCTCCTCTATTTAGAAACTACACTGGAACTTTTTTCTGGAAATAAAGACATTACCTAAATCCTCTCCCCGTGTCCTAGACAGATGGATATTCAGTTATTAGTTGGCTGGGCAGCAGTTTCTTAAATAGAATGATAAACAAGATGTGAACATTTCAGCTACAAGCAAATAGGCAAATCTGAACAAGGTACTGGTGGGCGACCACTGAAGTTATTTTGAAGGAATTTTTTAAACAATAAAATATTGATACCACAAAAATAAAGCAAAAAGCTAACTACTGGCTAAGAAAAAATTAACTTTTGACAGCAACAACATTCCAACCACACAGGCTTTTTCCCGATGTCATACCTTATAACTACCTCTCTTGGGAATTCTCATCATGTATCCCAAAAGGAATAAATACCTCAGAGCGTCCTAAAGCAAAAAGTAGCACACATGAGCTCCTCACACTCCCGGGAGGCCTGCACAGCGTGCACTGAGTCTGCAACAAATTCTGCTCAGTGAGAGTCTGCAAACAAAGGTTCAATTGATGAATTGAACTGATTGTAAAGGGAGGTTTTCTAAGCACAGAAGCACAACAAAGAACAAGCAAAAACAATTCTTAAAAAAAACCTGCAAGTTTTATTTAGCATATATGCGACTGATTTCCACCCTGTGGCTTCTCACTTTGATTCGCGTCTGTAGGTTCAGGAAGATGACAATGCACACTCTGCCCTCCCTGAGCCCCCCACAGCAGCTGAGCGCTGCTCTGTGCGCTCAGATCGTCAGGAACTGGATTGCCCGCATGGACTGGAACTGCTCTGCTGCAGATTCAGGAGAGAGAGGCTGGCTGAGGCGTCGTCCCAATTCCATTTCTGTGTGACGAGAAGCGGTTTGTTCCCAACGGGTGCAACAATCCCCAGCTCGCTTCCATGGTGAGTACCGATGGCACACAAATGGCAGCCTGAGGAAATCGTGTTCTGGGCTCTAAGTGGTCGGGACAGGGTCTGATTTTTTGTTTTGCATCTGTATGATGATTAGTACGACAGGGCCCTGATCGATGACATGGCAGCACAGAATTAAAAACTCCTCAATAGGATTACATCGACTTCTAGGAAAAGACAAAAGCCTAGGACCCTTCTGAAATCTATTTTTAATGCGAAGCACACGGATTGTCACTATGCTGTGCCTTCCAGCTTTTCAAAGCAGCTTACCTCTGAAGACCAGAAAACATTTATTTCTACAGAAACAATGGGCAACCCCCAGGCTAATCTCAGCACTACTGTTTAATAGGGGATCTGCCAGCGTGCCAGTCCAGCTTCAAGTGTGCTTTATTTCAGTCTAACATCCCCTCAAAATTCTTCTCACATCTCCCAACCCTGACATCTTATTTTTCCCTAAAGCTTCTCATCATTAGCAATTTCCAAGTAACATGGTATTTTTACAACATTCAAAAATGTCATGCTGGACTGTGCTAGAGAGTAATTTGCAAATATAAGCTTAGCAAAGTTTGAATTGACTTGTCCAGAGAAAAAACCTACAAGTGAACACCTACACCTGCCTACAAAGAGCTAACAAGCCCCTGGCAGCTGCCAGCATCAAAGCACAGCGGATGTTTCTAATACAGGGTAAGGGTAACAATATCACCTTTTGTTCTCTCCAGCTTGTTTTCCCTGCAGTCATATTTTGCTTCTTATGATTTTTTTAGTCTCTGCATCTTCTTGGACAGCACCGAGCCCGACGACAAGGATACGAGAGTCTTTCCCTGCCGTAGGGAGAGAACCAGGAAAACAGTTAAAATAAGAACAGGGTAGTTTGAAATTCATACTTCCAATGAGAAGCAGCGCCTAACAAACAGAACAAAAGTAAACAAAGCATGGTACCTCCCTGGGGACAGAAGACTTACAAACTCTCCAGGATTTACAATTCTAGCGACCAACCCCTTCAGGACGGCAGCCAAGTGTCCCATGAGGTGGTGCTGCACCAAAGAACGATCTGAGAGGTTCCAAAGAGTGAAACGCACAATATTTTGCAAAGCCGTAAAATCTTGCAAAATAACAAAAATACAATAGATGTAAACTACAGGGTAAGAGTACAAGTGTTCACTTTAAGAGCTGGAACCATCCAGGTGAGCACCTGATAACTGGATCCTCACCAGAGTTTGAACCCTTCAGGACACAGAAGGGTTTTCCCCAGAAATTTCACAGACTGAGTTTTGATACAAGTATACTTGCCAGACCCTCAGAAACATCACCCATTCTCCAGGTGTCTGGAGAGAACTGCAAATGGCTCTCACGTAGTTTGAGCTAGCTCTGTAAGGTCTCAGGGTGAATTTCACCAGATGCAACCAAACTGGGCAACTCCCAGTGGGACAGAAGGAACCCAAAGCTTGGGTTCGCAGAGCTGCAGCAAATACTGAGGAAACAAACATAACAGCGTAAAAAATAATAAACCATCCTTTTTTTTTCTCTTGCTTTTGTTTTTTTCTTATTCAGATCAGCATAGCAATTAAAGAGAAGGTGAAAAACTCGCCATTACTGAACATTTCATCATCTGTAGGCTGAGCATCCTTAGCACAGAGGACTCCAAAGTTAAAATTCACCGATCCCTGGGAAATAAAACCAAATATTGTATGATAAACAATCAAACAGCAGACGTAAAAATTTGTTTCCTCTAAGGACTTTCGGGTACGTATGTACCTTTGCATACATCCAACACATTGGAACATACACTTTATACCATCTCCTAATAAGTAAAAATTTACCTTTAAACTTTGATAGTACAGCATAAAATTATGAACTTAAATTGGTGATCTGTTATTATTAAGTTGGTGCCTAAAGTTATTTCTGCTGTCAGGTTCAAAAAAACATTAATTTTTTTTACTGGAATGAGCAATTGATTTCAAAGTCATCACAAGCCCACCAAAACACAAAGCAGTATTCACTGGATGGGTCTGTGAGCTAGAAGTAGTTAGGCTTGTACTTCCCTCTTGCTATTCCAGAACCAATAAATCCTGTCAACAAAACCAGGATCTATAGCCCACTGCTGTGAAAGATTCTACGAGGATGATGGTTTGATTTGTGTTTAGAAGTTTTGATTTGAAATGGCCAGTTCAATGGATAAAGACAGTTTAGGTAGTATTACATTGCTATTATTATTATTTCTATTATTATTTTTACTATTACTACTGCTATTGTTATCATCTGCTACTGGAAGAAACAAACCAGTAGTACCTATACTTAATTACTTTTATTTCCAGGAAATAATAAAGAAAAAGAACCAAACCAAAAAAAGTCACTTCCTACCTTTTATATCAAGGGATGAAAAATTTCTCTTGGGCTCTTCTCCAATTTATCAAGACTCATAGCACTGAAAGGCAAACAAAACAGTGCTTTATAGAAGGGCAAGTGCACATTTCAAGGCTGAACCACCAACTGATTGCAGTGACAGCAGTTACAACATGAATCCTTCCTAGAGCCTCTGTTAAATGGAATGTTCTGTGGAACTGCCGTTTCTTTCCCAAAACACTAACTTCCAACACTTCCTAATAATATTTTGTATTTTAAAACAAAAGAAGTTAGTGAGACTCTGTGCGGAGGTCAGGTTTAAATTTATTTCCTTCTAAAGCACAGAGCTCTGTTCCATCACCCTTCACTTCGGCTCTACACTGAATCGTGGTGAGCATTTGAGGAGTGCTCAATAATCAATTCTATTTCTCTCTTTTTCTAGCTCTCTCTATTCCTAAATCATTCCAGACAAGTCAAATGAAAAATGAAAAAAACAAGTTCAGCATCAAAGTCACACTTTTTCCCGTTGTCTGGTCAAGAACAGGCTCTAAATCCACTTACTGCTGCCTTCAACGATTCAGACTTGCAAAAGCATTCTTACATATTTTACAGGTTTATCATAAAACCCACAGAACGCAAGCTCTGAATTACAGGAAAAGGTACACAGGCAAATATCTAAAGGGATCACTTATTAGTAAATACATACCTTGGTAGAGATCGCACTGAGAACCTTTCTGAGGGACTCTAAGGGACGCATGTTTTCTGAGCACCCTATAAACAAGAAAAGCTAGGATATAGTACAGGACATCCCCACTTTTTCTACATATTCAAATAGTATTTTTAATAAAAACAATTCAGTTAAAAAAGAAGGAAGAAAACCAAGCTAATTTTACTCAGCTGTATTTACTGCCGATTTAGAGAAAAATGCCGGGCAGCGTCGGCCGTTGCGGCACACGTCGCGCCGGCAGCAGGGCCTGCCGGGAGTTGGAGTCTCGGGCTGGTAGCCACTCATGTGCCGCGATAGCCGATGCGTCACACGCCGCGCCGGCAGCAGGGCCTGCCGGGAGTTGGAGTCTCGGGCTGACAGCCACGGCTCCGTCCCCCGCCACCGGGAGCTGCAGTCCCTCCCGGGCATCAAACGGGTCCTTCGCCCCAGGGCGGGGAAGGACCTGAGGCAGGACCGCTCCTCCCGAATGCCCTCTCTTTTCCCCTCCAACTCTTTTTCTTTTTTTAACGCTGTTTTTCACCCCTTTCCCTTCCCTTCCCTTCTGCTCTCCTGCTTTCTTTCCTTTCCTTTCCTTTCCTTTCCTTTCCTTTCCTTTCCTTTCCTTTCCTTTCCTTTCCTTTCCTTTCCTTTCCTTTCCTTTCCTTTTTTTCCCCTTCCCTTTCCCTTTCTTTTTCTTGTATTTGTAATCTTGGTTTTCCTTCCTAGCTTTAGAATCAAAAAGCAGCAGTAGTAACTTTCAGGCTACCTGGGAGTAAAAAAAACCCCAAAACTATAATGATTGAAAGAAAACTATTTATTCCCTGGGAGCCTGAAATTTTCTACTGCTGCACATGACACAGAGCTTTTTATTCCTTCTTATATACAGTTGATATTTTATACTCGCTTTATACACCGCCCCCTGCCGTCTGCACCGGCGCTCTGCAGGCAGAGTGCTGCGGCGTCGTTCGGTTCTGTTTAAATAAACTCGGCTAAATTAGGCTTGGTTCGGCTTAGGTCTAAAATCGTTTCGGTTCGGCTTTTCGTCTAAATTCGGCTTTTCCGGCTCTTCGGCTGAACTCGGCCCGGTTGGGCTAAAGTCGGTCATATTCGGCTCTTTGTCTAAATGCGGCCAATGTCGGCTACAGTCGGCTATCGGTTACACTCGGCTATCATCGGCTCTTCGTCTCAAGTCGGCTGTGTTCGGCTACACTCGGCTCTTCGTCTCAAGTCGGCTGTGTTCGGCCACACTCGGCTCTTCGGTGAAACTCGGCTATTTTCGGCCACACTCGGCTCTTCGGTGAAACTCGGCTGTTTTCGGCTACACTCGGCTCTTCGGGGAAACTCGGCTGTTTTCGCCCACACTCGGCTCTTCGGCTCTTCGGAACTATTCGGCCCGGCTCGGCTCCCTCAGGGCGGGAAAGCGGCTGTCAGAGGACCCCGGCACAGCGAGGCGTTTACCCACATGCCTGTCACAAACCCGCCGAAATACGCCCGCCCGCGGCGCCGCTGAGACCACAGCATGTGTCGGGTACACTTGAAACGTCACAGAAAATACCACCGGGGCCGCGCCGGGGTCGGTATTCCATGCAGGCAGTCCAGTGACACCCACCCCGGTCCTCCACTTCCCCGCCCTTTTCGCCGCCCTGTTGAGAAGGTCAACCAAAAGTCCGCGACATCCGCGACGCGCCACTCCCAAGGTGGCGGCCTCTCGGCGCAGGGCTGCAGTACCGCGCTCTGCCCACAAGGCGGCAGCACTGCCGCCCGCCCCAGCCGGGGGCGCAGCGCGCCTCGGGGCTGCGGGCAGGCAAGGTGGCAAAAAAGAACAGGGGCGACCCCCGCCAAAAACTGCTCTGAAATAAATGCCAAAAACCTGCCTCTTACCCCACCAGAATCAAACAAGGCCCCTTGCTTTAAAGCCATGTTTAAATAAATTTTTTATTTCCATTTTTCGTATTTATATTCACATGCATAGCTATAGTGGACATTGATGTAGCATGTAATTTATATAACATTATTCTATTTCTATTATTTATATTTACTTATATTTTGTGCTTTTGTAAATATCTTTCCACATTGATTGCATATTTCTATGTCTAAAATTACATTTCTATCATGCTTTCACTATTTAAAATACAAATCCCATCCTAACTAAATAAATACAAAAAAGCTCTATTCTTTTAAACTACATTGAAATATTTTTATATTTATAGCGCTCATGACTATATTCACATTTATATTTGCAGTTTATACTTAAGTATTATATTAATCATTATGTATAACATGTATCCTATTCAAATAAGAGATAAATTATTTTCCTAATTATGTACCATATCTACTGCTACAACTTATTTTTTCTTACGTTTTTAATTTTTATATTAACCTTCAGCTATTTATGATCTATTTCTATTCTTAGATTTCTACCTTTATATTATTTGTATTTATAATGTTTATACTAAAACACCTGCTTTTGCCAAATAAAAAAAAAAATCCCCTTTATTTTAAACTACTTAAAAAAACCTAGAGTATATCAATCTGGTATAACATATAACAAATGATAGATATGATAGATGTAAAATTGATATAAATATTGTAGTGTATTATAGGAAATAAATAAAAATCAATATGATCCATAACACAAGTAATACTGTATAAATGTTATATTTATGTTATTTTATATTTCAAATAATTTAACATTTCTTTATATATTTGCATATACTTGACAAACATTTCTATATTTATACTTGGGTTGCGATTTTTTTCTGGGTGTTTTCTGGGTCTTTTCTTGCCCTTCTTCGAATTTTTTTCTGGGTTATTTCTTGTCCATCTTGGGGGTTTTTTCTGGGTTTTTTCTTGCCCATCTTCAGACTTTTTTCTGGTTTTTTTCTTGCCCATCTCAGAGTTTTTTTTTTGGGTTTTTTTCTGGGTTTTTTTCTTGCCCATATTGGGTGATTTTCTGGGGTTTTTCTACGTTTTTTTCTTGCCCATCTGGGATTATTTTCTGGGGTTTTTTTCTCGTTGCTTTCTTGCCCATCCTGGGCTTTTTCTGGGTTTTTTTCTTGTCCATCATGTGGTTTTTTTCTGGTTTTTTCCTGCTCATCTTCGTCTGGTTTTCTGGGTTTTAAGCCAAAATCGGTACATATCATGTCAGTTCATGCAATACAACCCGGCTGGGGATTTTTTATTCTAAATTTAACAAGGAGTCGCAAAACCTGGAAAGCAAAAGTCACACACACAAGGTTAAATCCAGTCAGCATGCACTCACACACGCAGAAACGAGCAGACACAGACAGACACAGCCACGTGCTCTCACACACGCTCACACAATCTTTCCACTTAAATGCTCACTGCGGCCCTTACTCGAGATGCTGAAGAACGTGCTGTGACACATCTTCTGGCTGCCGCTCCTTGAGGTAAAATGGCAGATCCTGGGGAAATCAGCAGCCTCGGGGACCTGTGAGACGACAGGAAGGGTCAACGAGTGGCTATCTGACAGCTAGGACTTGTCTCCTCTCTGGACTGATAAATTTTCTACCCAAAATCCAATAGAAGACAGATGTATAGGTACATAGAACATAAGCCACCATAGGCAGATACAATACAAGCCAGGACTTGCAAAAATTCTCTGGAAGATGAATTCTTGCGCCCTATTCCCTTTCAGAAGAAGGAACCTACACAACTACTGCAGTCATCTGAGGAGGTGCATCTGAAAAAAAAGTTAGGACAACAGTCAGACGGTTCAATGATAACTGAAGAGCTCCAGATATCCTGTGTCCATCTACAAATCCCATCTAGAGTCCAACTACACCCCACACTGCACATTACAAATCCCCGGGCCCTCTCCTATTGCACCAGGCTATGCGGCAGGGCAGAGCAGCTCGGGCACAAATGTGTGCTGACAGCCGTGACACAGGATGGACAGGACAGGACAGACAACGGGGACACAACACAGACAGAAAATTCTAGGCAAGGAAAATGGCTGCAAGGACTGAGAGAATGCAAAAGGAGATGACCGAGTTCAAACTGATGGTGAGCTGATGAGGCTCAGAGAACCCCGAAGGAAGAAGATGATAACTGAATGATTTCTTCTAAGAACTGCAAAGATGGATGCCTAGGAATCCTACGGTCAGAATCCTCTACCTAACCTCATATTAGGCCAAGTCCTAATCCACCAAAATGGATCCAGGTGGGGGCATAGCTGTCCATACAGCCCAGACCAAGACCTGACAAGACATCAGATGCGATGCTTCCAAAGACAGAAGAGAGTCTGACGCCTGTCTGAGCTCCCCAGTCAAAAGTTCTGTGGCCTGGGTGCCAGGCCAGGGAATGCAGAGATCACAGATGCTAACAATGATGCCAAGATTAATGACAGGCACCCCTAAGGTAAAAGACATGGGATACACAAACAACACACAATTCACAACAGACAAGTGACACGAGACACACCGGGACTGCTCTGCCCTGCTGCACACCTCAGCACTGTGATCAAAAGTGAGACTTGGCTTCTATGGGGCCTAAGGGGCCACTTCATTAACACCCCCCCACCTCCAAACTGGACTCAAAACCCCCTCCCTGTAATCCCCAAACCAGCACCGTGCTTTCAGCCCCTCTGTGGGTCACGGCCCTCTACTTATCTCTCATACAGCTGGGGATGCTGGTCCCTGTCAGGTGCAAAGAAAGGCCACCTCATCAGATGGGAAGGTCCTGCTGGCACCGGGCTGGTGTCTCTCAGACAGCTAGATTAAAGAGAACCAAACATCAGTGCCTGATCTTGGCACCGCATCGGCCAAAACCCCACCACTCTGCTACTCACCGCGCTCCTAAGAAGGCCCGGCACCTCCTGACCCTGACCCTCTGCCACACGTGGAATGCGTCTGCACCTGAAAGAAAGTTAGAACACATGTCAAACATCACCAGGATAACTCACAAGCTGCAAACACCATATGTCAATCTAGGAACAACATCTAGAGCCCAAGTACAGCCCACATTACAAATTTCAACTCCCCAAGGCTCGTCCTATTGCAGCAGGCCATGCGGCAGGGCAGAACAGCTCTGGCAAAAAATGTGTCCACACACCCGTGACACAGAAAGTGACAAACAGGGGGGACATGAAACACGACACATCATGCTTGTGGTGAGGGCCTCGAGGGGAAAAGGCAAAAGGGACCCCAAAGACACACCAGGGAGCACGGCACACCGGACAACAGGACACAGATCGGAGCTGTTCTGCACTGCCCGCCTGAAAGCTGCCATCAAAAGTAGAGCCTCTCCCTTTAGCTGTCCTAAGAGGCCCTTGGAGAAGATTGCTTTCCCCTCTGCTCATTTTTGAATCTGTCCCAAGAACTCCCAATCTGCTACTCCGCCATCTCCAGACCGTTGCCCCCGACATATCTTTTGGATGATCGGTGAGGGGAATCCACGCTGCACCTGAAATGAGTCTGCCTTGGAGGGCTCTGTGACGGCCTGTGAGCCTCTCGGTCAGCTGCAATCAAGAAAACCAAAACCAAAGTATGAGTCCAGAGTTATGTGGGCCAAATCCCTGCAAGTCAGCTACTTGCCCTCTCCTGAGTGTGCCTGGCTCCTTCAGGCTCCAGCTTCATCCTGATTCCAAGGCTGTGGCCTTTATTAGCAGTGGCACCTGGGTTACAGAAAGACAAAGTTAAATGGCATTCCTCTGAGTGCAGTGGATCACCTTGTGTGCTCTGAGACATGGCAATGCCTCTGCTAGGCTTCTGAACAGCCTTGTGTGGGGGGGCCCTCAAATAAACACCCTTTCTCACCCTGCTGCTTGCAAACCCGCTCCCAAGAAATCCTAAACTGGATACCTGATCACCCTCCCTCTCCCAGGCACCATCCTCAACTCACCTGAAGCCTCAATCTCAAACATCATCCTTGACACTGGGCAGATCCCTCTTGTGACACGACGAATCTGCTGAAAAATTGTTGTGCTTGAGAGCTGAGCAATAACAGCCAATTCTCTCCACTGCTCACCTTGACTGCTGGCATCCAGATTGACTTCCTGAAAAGAAAGACAAAGAACAGAGCTGTAACACACTCACCATACACACTTCTGCTGCAGAGACAAATGGGGCCTCACCGGCTCGGGGCAATCCCCTCGCCCGGGATGGGGCCCTCTGGCACACATTTAATCCATCTGAATCTGAAAAAAAAGTTAGGACAAGAGTCACACTGTTGCAGGATAACTGATGAGCTCCAGATGCCCTGTGCCCATCCACAGATCCCATCTAGTGTCCAACTACACCCCACATTACACATTCCAAGTCTCCAAGACTTCTCCTATCGCACCAGGCTGTGCAGCACGGCAGAGCAGCCCCATCCCAAATGTGTGCTGACACCCGTGACACAGGACAGACAGGACAGACAACAACAGGGGACACAACAGGAAAAGAAATCTCTTGGCAAGGGAAATGGCTGCAAGGACTGAGAGAATGCAAAAGGAGATGAGTGAGCTGAGACCGATGGTGAGCTGATGAGGCTCAGAGAACCCTGGAGGACGAAGATGATAACTGAATGATTAATTCCAAGAACAGCAAAGATGGATGCCTAGGAATCCTACGGTCAGAATGCTGTACCTAACCTCATATTATTACAAGTCCTAATCCACCACAATGGATCCAGGTGGGGCATAGCTGTCCATACAGCTCAGAACTAGACCTGACAAGAAATCTGACTGGATGCTTCCAAAGAGGTAACTTTTGACTGGGGAGCTCAGACAGGTATCAGAAACTCATATATGGCCTGGGTGCCGGGCCAGGGAATGCAGAGATCAGAGATGCTAACAATGATGCCAGGGGTACTGACAGGGCCCTCCAAAGGTAAAAGACATTGGATACACAAACAACACATAATGCACAACAGACAAGTGACACGAGACACACCGGGACTGCTCTGCCCTGCACACCTCAACACTGTGATCAAAAGTGAGACTTGGCTTTTATGAGGCCTAAGGGGCCACCTCATGAACATCCCCCACCGCCAAAGCTGAATCAAAAACTCCACCCAGTATTTCCCGAAACAGCACCATGACTTCATCCCCACTGTGGGTCGTAGCCCTCTACTTATCTCTCATACAGCTGGGGATGCGGGTCTCGGGTGCAAAGAAAGGCCACCTTGTCAAACGGGAAGGTCCTGCTGGCACCGGGCTGGTGTCTCTCAGACAGCTAGAGTAAAGAGAACCAAACATCAGTGCCTGATCTTGGCACCGCATTGGCCAAAACCCCACCGCTCTGCTACTCACCGCGCTCCTAAGAAGGCCCGGCACCTCCTAACCCTGACCCTCTGCCACACGTGGAATGCGTCTGCACCTGAAAGAAAGTTAGAACATATGTCAAACACCACCAGGGTTACTCACAAGCTGCAAACACCTTATGTCAATCTAGGAATAGCATCTAGAGCCCAAGTACAGCCAACATTACAAATTCCCCCTCCCTATGGTTCGTCTTATTGCAGCAGGCCATGCGGCAGGGAAGAACAGCTCTGGCACAAATCTGTGCACGCACCCGTGACACAGAAAGTGACAAACAGGGGGACATGAAACACGACACATCATGCTTGTGGTGAGGGTCTCGAGGGGAGAAGGCAAAAGGGACCCCAAAGACACACTAGGGAACACAGCACACCGGACAACAGGATACAGACCGGAGCTGTTCTGCACTGCCCGCCTGAAAGCTGCCATCAAAAGTAGAGCCTCTCCCTTTAGCTGTCCTAAGAGGCCTTTGGAGAAGATTGCTTTCCCCACTGCCAATTTTTAAATCTGGCCAAAGAACTGCCAACCTGATACTCTCTCATCGTCTCATCTCCAGACCGCGGCCCCCGACTTATCTTTTAGATGATCGGTGAGGGGAATCCACGCTGCACCTGAAATGAGTCTGCCTTGGAGGGCTCTGTGATGGCCTGTGAGCCTCTCGGTCAGCTGCAATCAAGAAAACCAAAACCAAAGTATGAGTCCAGAGTTATGTGGGCCAAATCCCTGCAAGTCAGCTACTTGCCCTCTCCTGAGTGTGCCTGGCTCCTTCAGGCTCCAGCTTCATCCTGATTCCAAGGCTGTGGCCTTTATTAGGAGTGGCACCTGGGTTACAGAAACACAAAGTTAAATGGCATTCCTCTGAGTGCAGTGGATCACCTTGTGTGCTCTGAGACATGGCAATGCCTCTGCTAGGCTTCTCAGCCTTGTGTGGGGTGCCCTCAAATAAACACCCTTTCTCACCCTGCTGCTTGCAAACCCCCTCCTAAGAACTCCTAAACTGGATACCTGATCACCCTCCCTCTCCCAGTCACCATCCTCAACTCACCTGAAGCCTCAATCTCAAACATCATCCTTGACACTGGGCAGATCCCTCTTGTGACACGACGAATCTGCTGAAAAATTGTTGTGCTTGAGAGCTGAGCAATAACAGCCAATTCTCTCCACTGCTCACCTTGACTGCTGGCATCCAGATTGACATCCTGAAAAGAAAGACAAAGAACAGAGCTGTAACACACTCACCATACACACTTCTGCTGCAGAGACAAATGGGGCCTCACCGGCTCGGGGCAATCCCCTCACCCGGGATGGGGCCCTCTGGCACACATTTAATCCATCTGAATCTGAAAAAAAAGTTAGGACAAGAGTCACACTGTGGCAGGATAACTGATGAGCTCCAGATGTCCTGTGTCCATCTACAAATCCCATCTAGAGTCCAACTACACCCCACATTACAAACTCCAAGTCTCCAAGACTTCTCCTATCGCACCAGGCTGTGCAGCATGGCAGAGCAGCCCCATCCCAAAAGTGTGCAGACACCCGTGACACAGGACAGGACGTGACAAACAATAGGCACAAGACACAGACAGAAATCTCTTGGCAAGGAAAACGGCTGCAAGGACTGAGAGAATGCAAAAGGAGATGACCGAGCTGAGACCGATGGTGAGCTGATGAGGCTCAGAGAACTCTGAAGGAAGAAGATGATTATTGAATGATTAATTCCAAGAACAGCAAAGACGGATGCCTAGGAATCCTACAGTCAAAATCCTCTACCTAACCTCGTAATATTACAAGTCCTAATCCACCATAATGGATCCAGGTGGGGCACAGCTGTCCATACAGCTCAGAACAAGACCTGAAAAGACATCTGACTGGATGCTTCCAAAGAGAGAAGAGAGTCTGATGCCTGTCTGAGCTCGCGAGTCAAAAGCTCTGTGGCCCGGGTGCCAGACCAGGGAATGCAGAGATTACAGATGCTAACAATGATGCCAGGGGTACTGACAGGGCCCTCAAAGGCCTAAGGTAGAAGACAGGAGATACACAAAACAACACACAATGCACAACAGACAAGTGACACGATGCACATGGGGACTGCTCTGCCCTGCACACCTCAGCACTGTGATCAAAAGTGAGACTTGGCTTTCATGGGGCCTAACGAGCCGTTTAATGAACACCCCCCGCTCCAAACTGGACTCAAAAACCCCTCCCAGGAATTCCCAAACAAGCACCATGCCTTCATCCCCACTGTGGGTCGCAGCCCTCTACTTATCTCTCAGACATCTGGGGATGCCAGTCTGTGTCAGGTGCAAAGAAAGGCCACCTCGTCAGCTGGGAAGGTCCTGCTGGCACCGGGCTGGTGACTCTCAGACAGCTAGATTAAAGAGAACCAAACATCAGTCCCTGATCTTGGCACCGCATTGGCCAAAACCCCACCGCTCTGCTACTCACCGCGCTCCTAAGAAGGCCCGGCACCTCCTAACCCTGACCCTCTGCCACACGTGGAATGCGTCTGCACCTGAAAGAAAGTTAGAACATATGTCAAACACCACCAGGGTAACTCACAAGCTGCAAACATCTTATGTCAATCTAGGAACAGCATCTAGAGCCCAAGTACAGCCAACATTACAAATTCCCCCTCCCTATGGTTCGTCCTACTGCAGGAGGCCATGCGGCAGGGCAGAACAGCTCCGGCAAAAAATGTGTGCACACACCCGTGACACAGAAAGTGACAAACAGGGGGGACATGAAACACGACACACCATGCTTGTGGTGAGGGCCTCGAGGGGAAAAGGCAAAAGGGACCCCAAAGACACACTAGGGAACACAGCACACTGGACAACACAACACAGACCGGAGCTGTTCTGCACTGCCCGCCTGAAAGCTGCCATCAAAAGGAGAGCCTCTCCCTTTAGCTGTCCTAAGAGGCCCTTGGAGAAGATTGCTTTTCCGGCTGCCAATTTTCAAATCTGCCCCAAGAACTCCCAACCCACTATTCTCTCATCTCCAGGCCAAGGCCCTCGACTTATCTTTTGGATGATCGGTGAGGGGAATCCACGCTGCACCTGAAATGAGTCTGCCTCGGAGGGCCTCGTGATGGCCTGTGAGCCTCTCGGTGAGCTACAATAAAGAAAACCAAAACCAAAGTATGAGTCCAGAGTTATGTGGGCCAAATCCCACCAAGGCAGCTACTTGCCCTCTCCTGAGTGTGCCTGGCTCCTTCAGGCTCCAGCTTCATCCTGATTGCAAGGCTGTGGCCTTTATTAGCAGTGGCACCTGGGTTACAGAAAGACAAAGTTAAATGGCATTCCTCTGAGTGCAGTGGATCACCTTGTATGCTGTAAGCCATGGGAATGCCTCTGCTAGGCTTCTGAGACACCTTGGGAGGGGCTCTCAAATAAACAAATAAAGACCCTTTCTCACCCTGCTGCCTGCAAACCCCCTCTCAAGAACTCCTAACTGGATGCCTGCTCACCCTCCCTCTCCCAGTAACCATCCTCAACTCACCTGAAGCCTCAATCTCAAACATCATCCTTGACACTGGGCAGATCCCTCTTGTGACACGATGAATCTGCTGCGAAATTGTTGTGCTTGAGAGCTGAGCAATAACAGCCAATTCTCTCCACTGCTCACGTTGACTGCTGGCATCCAGATTTACTTCCTAAAAGAAAGACAAAGAACAGCAGTGTAACAGAGTCAGTTGAGAGGTGTAACAGAGTCTGCTGCAGAGGCAAATGGGGCCTCACCTGCTCAGGAGAATCCCCACACCTGGCATGGGGCCCTCTGGCACACATTTAATCCATCTGAATCTGAAAAAAAAGTTAGGACAAGAGTCACACTGTGGCAGGATAACTGATGAGCTCCAGATATGATGTGCCCATCTACAAATCCCATCTAGAGTCCAACTACACCCCACATTACAAACTCCAAGTCCCTGGGACTTCTCCTATCGCACCAGGCTGTGCAGCAGGGCAGAGCAGCTCTGGCACAAATGTGTGCTGAGAGCCATGACACAGGATAGGACAGACAACGGGGACACAACAGGAACAGAAATCTCTTGGCAAGGAAAACGGCTGCAAGGACTGAGAGAATGCAAAAGGAGATGAGTGAGCTGAGACCGATGGTGAGCTGATGAGGCTCAGAGAACCCTGGAGGAAGAAGATGATTACTGAATGATTTATTCCAAGAACAGCAAAGACTGATGCCTAGGAATCCTACAGTCAAAATCCTCTACCTAACCTCGTAATATTACAAGTCCTAATCCACCATAATGGATCCAGGTGGGGCACAGCTGTCCATACAGCTCAGAACAAGACCTGAAAAGACGTCTGACTGGATGCTTCCAAAGAGAGAGGAGAGTCTGATGCTTGTCTGAGCTCCCTAGTCAAAAGTTCTGTGGCCTGGGCGCCAGGCCAAGGAGTGCAGAGATCACAGAGGCTAACAATGATGCCAGGGTTTCTCACAGGCCCCCCCTAAGTGAAAGATATGGCATACGCAAACAACACATAATGCACAATAGACAAGTGACACGATGCACACCGGGACTGCTCTGCCCTGCTGCACACCTCAGCACTGCAATCAAAAGTGAGACTTGGCTTTTATGGGGCCTAAGGGGCCACTTCATGAACACACCACACCCTAACCCCCCCCAAAACTGGACTCAAAACCCCCTCCCAGGAATTCCCAAACCAGCACCCTGCTTTCATCCCCTCTGTGGGTCACAGCCCTCTACTTATCTCTCAGACATCTGGGGATGCTGGTCCCTGTCAGGTGCAAAGAAAGGCCACCTCGTCAGCTGGGAAGGTCCTGCTGGCACTGGGCTGGTGTCTCTGAGACAGCTAGAGTAAAGAGAACCAAACATCAGTCCCTGATCTTGGCACCGCATCGGCCAAAACCCCACCACTCAGCTACTCACCGCACTCCTAAGAAGGCCCGACACCTCCTAACTCTGACCCCCTGCCACACATGGAATGCGTCTGCACCTGAAAGAAAGTTACAACATATGCCAAACACCACCAGGATAACTCAAAAGGTGCAAACACCTTATGTCAATCTCGGAATAGCATCTAGAGCCCAAGTACAGCCAGCATTACAAATTCCAACGCCCCACGGTTTCTCCTACTGCAGCAGGCCATGCGGCAGGGCAGAACAGCTCCGGCAAAAAATGTGTGCACACACCCGTGACACAGAAAGTGACAAACAGGGGGGACATGAAACACGACACATCATGCTTGTGGTGAGGGTCTCGAGGGGAGAAGGCAAAAGGGACCCCAAAGACACACTAGGGAACACAGAACACTGGACAACACAACACAGACCGGAGCTGTTCTGCACTGCCCGCCTGAAAGCTGCCATCAAAAGGAGAGCCTCTCCCTTTAGCTGTCCTAAGAGGCCCTTGGAGAAGATTGCTTTTCCGGCTGCCAATTTTCAAATCTGCCCCAAGAACTCCCAACCCACTATTCTCTCATCTCCAGGCCAAGGCCCTCGACTTATCTTTTGGATGATCGGTGATGGGAATCCACGCTGCACCTGAAATGAGTCTGCCTCGGAGGGCCTCGTGATGGCCTGTGAGCCTCTCGGTGAGCTACAATAAAGAAAACCAAAACCAAAGTATGAGTCCAGAGTTATGTGGGCCAAATCCCACCAAGGCAGCTACTTGCCCTCTCCTGAGTGTGCCTGGCTCCTTCAGGCTCCAGCTTCATCATGATTCCAAGGCCTTCATTAGGAGTGGCACCTGGGTTAGAGAAAGGCAAAGTTAAATGGCATTCCCCTGAGTGCAGTGGATGACCTTGTGTGCTGTAAGACATGGGAATGCCTCTGCTAGGCTTCTGAGAAGCCTTGTGTGGGGGAGGCCTCAAATAAACAAATAAAGACCCTTTCTCACCCTGCTGCCTGCAAACTCCCTCCCAAGAACTCCTAACTGCTCACCCTCCCTCTCCCAATCACAATCCTCAACTCACCTGAAGCCTCAATCTCAAACATCATCTTGGACCTTGGGCGGATCCCTCTTGTGACATGATCAATCTGCTGAATAAAATGTTGTGCTTGACACAGCTTGGAATTTCAGGGAGTTGCACTCCTCAATTAAAAAAAAACAAAACAAAACAAAAAAAACCCAACAAAACCAATCCCAAAAACAAACAAAACCCACACAAACAATAAATCCCAAAACACCTAACTCCCCACAGAAACAAAAAAACCACAGAAAACATCAAAAAATCCAAAACCCCCACAAAAACCAACTAAAAACCCCAAAATGAAAACCAAAAAAAACCAAAAATTCCACCAAAAGAAATCCAACCAAAAAAACAACCAGAGCAAAACTAAAAATTACAAAAGCACCTTACCACTCCTAAACACAAAACCCAAAATCACAAACCTAAATACTCCCTGTATTCCATGCTGTTTTCTTCACAGAATCTTCCAAGCCTCTGTGCTTTAGATGCCCAGAAACACCTGCTGAAAAGATGCTGAGACGGGCTGAAAAAGCCTCTTCACTGAAATGAGGAGAGCTCTTAACCCAGCACATCCCAGAGAGGGAATGAAGCCCCTCAGCCACGGCTGGGGTTAATATACCCCTGATTGTGCCCGCCTCTCGTTCCCATGCCACCCAGGAAAAGGGAGGGGGCGAATCCCACCAAGCCCTCAGAGCAGCTGCAGCTGTTTGGCTCCTCTGACTCACATTCAAGGGCAGTAAAGGGCTTGTTATAGAAGAAAACTTTTCAGAAAAGGAACAGTGCTTTCTTTTTTTGCAACAACTACTTGGAGCAGAAGAACAGAAAACTGGCAAGATATAAAACTTTGTGGTAAGGTTACATAGCTAGATCAATTGGGTAATTGGGTAATTTGCTGTTACCTTACATAATTATTCTGTGTTTAACAAAAGCCATCTAATAAATTCACACCCAAAACTCCAGCAGCCCAGCTGGCCCTACCAAATCTCTATGTTTATGCATACAGTAAACAAAACCAAAATCCCAGTAATACCTATCAGAAGTCTGTGAAAGAAACCTCTTGAAATTGATCCTACCTCAAATACAAAACAACCCATGCAAAGTTAGCTTGACTCAATAAACAATTTACACAGAGCTAATAACACCAAGAAATAAAACAGCACACCATATACCACCAAAGAATATAATAGTGAAGAAAAAAGAAACCACTTTTTTTTTTTTTTTTTAAAGCTTTTGCCAGGACTCCAACAACAACTTCTTCTCCTTCTGAAATGTCCCTTCTCCTTCCCAAATTCCTTACAACTTCTGAGTTTACATCCAAGCAAAAAGCAAAATTCGTGCACTTGTGCGTTCGATGCTCCTGCCAGATTCTCTGTTTCCCTCCACATCTTCTTACACTTTCAGTCTTCACTCTGTCCTGCCGTGATGAGTTTGACGGACGAATTGGTAAACGTTAAGAGAGGATTTCCCTGCCTCCCTCCCCAGAGCTGGTTTCCTTAGTGCATTTCACTCAATCCCAGGCCGGCAACGATGCACGCTCACCTCAAGCGTGCAAGGCTCACAGCTGCTCGGCTAAACTCGGCTCTAATCGGCTAAAGTCGGCCATTGTCATCTGCATTCGGCTGGACTCGACCCTTCGGCACGGATCGCCTCGCTTCGGCCGAACTCGGAGCCGCTCTCTGCGCCCGGCGCGGCTCGGCTCGCTTCGGCCGAACTCGGAGCCGCTCTCTGCGCTCGGCGCGGCTCGGCTCTCTTCGGCCGAACTCGGAGCCGCTCTCTGCGCCCGGCGCGGCTCGGCTCGCTTCGGCCGAACTCGGAGCCGCTCTCTGTGCGCCCGGCGCGGCTCGGCTCGCTTCGGCCGAACTCGGAGCCGCTCTCTGCGCCCGGCGCGGCTCGGCTCGCTTCGGCCGAACTCGGAGCCGCTCTCTGCGCCCGGCGCGGCTCGGCTCGCTTCGGCCGAACTCGGAGCCGCTCTCTGCGCTCGGCGCGGCTCGGCTCTCTTCGGCCGAACTCGGAGCCGCTCTCTGCGCCCGGCGCGGCTCGGCTCGCTTCGGCCGAACTCGGAGCCGCTCTCTGTGCGCCCGGCGCGGCTCGGCTCGCTTCGGCCGAACTCGGAGCCGATCAGTGCGCCCGGCGCGGCTCGGCTCGCTTCGGCCGAACTTGGAGCCGCTCTCTGCGCTCGGCGCGCCTCGGCTCGCTTCGGCCGAACTCGGAGCCTCTCTGTGCGCCCGGCGCGGCTCGGCTCGCTTCGGCCGAACTCGGAGCCGCTCTCTGCGCTCGGCGCGGCTCGGCTCGCTTCGGTCGAACTCGGAGCCACTCTCTGCGCGGCCCGGCTCGCCTCGGCCGAACTCGGAGCCGATCAGTGCGCTCGGCGCGCCTCGGCTCTCTTCGGCCGAACTCGGAGCCGCTCTCTGACCTCGGCGCGGCTCGGCTCGCTTCGGCCCAACTCGGAGCCGCTCTCTCCGCGTTCGGCTGAGCTCGCCTCGGCTCGGCTCCCTGACGGCGGGCAAGCGGCGCCGCCTCACGTTAAACTCGCCCGGCTCGGGGCTCTCCTGCTGCCGCGTCCCGCGGGCGGCCCGGCCATCGCACGGACACGATCGGGAGCGCGGCGTGGCACAGGAGCTCATTGGGCAGTGACCGCACTCGCGCTAATTAGCGCGCACGAGAGCAGCGGGCTCGGTTCGGCTGAGCTCGGCTCCGTTCAGGCAGCCTCGCAAGCCTGGCCTCGGTTCGCTCGAGGCCGTCAGGTTCCGCCGGTCTCGCCTTGGTTCGGCCGAAGGAGGCGTCGTTCGCTCGTGTTTTTACAAATATCTTTCTATATTGACTGTATATTTCTATATTTAATTTTATACTTCTATAATACTTCCATTATTCCAAATAAAAACCCCGTCTCTAACCAAATAAATAAAAAAACCCTTCTTTTAAAGGATACTGAAATATTTTTTATTTATACTTTGTATAATTATACATTCATATTTTAATTTATCGTTTCTTTGGATGTATTACATTAATAATGATATATTATATATATATAATTTTAAAATAGATTTAAATTATTATTTAAATTATGTATAATATCTACTGCTACAACTAATTTTTTCTGATATTTTAAATTTTTATATTTATCTGTATGTATTTATTATATATTTCTAAACTTAGATTTCTACCTTTATATTATTTGCATTTATAATTTTTACAATCAAAACACTGCCTATTGACCAATAAAGAAAACCCGCTTTATTTAAGTATTTTAAAAATATTTTCATGTTTATAATTTTCATATTTATATTTATAATTTGTTCAATATTACATGAGAACACACCTGCTCCTGCACCGCAGTGGGGCCCCCTCTCCTGGGGACCTTGGGGTGCCCCAACGGCATCAGAGCCCCGAGTCTTCACCCCCTTCTCCTCTATTTAGAAACTACACTGGAACTTTTTTCTGGAAATAAAGACATTACCTAAATCCTCTCCCCGTGTCCTAGACAGATGGATATTCAGTTATTAGTTGGCTGGGCAGCAGTTTCTTAAATAGAATGATAAACAAGATGTGAACATTTCAGCTACAAGCAAATAGGCAAATCTGAACAAGGTACTGGTGGGCGACCACTGAAGTTATTTTGAAGGAATTTTTTAAACAATAAAATATTGATACCACAAAAATAAAGCAAAAAGCTAACTACTGGCTAAGAAAAAATTAACTTTTGACAGCAACAACATTCCAACCACACAGGCTTTTTCCCGATGTCATACCTTATAACTACCTCTCTTGGGAATTCTCATCATGTATCCCAAAAGGAATAAATACCTCAGAGCGTCCTAAAGCAAAAAGTAGCGCACATGAGCTCCTCACACTCCCGGGAGGCCTGCACAGCGTGCACTGAGTCTGCAACAAATTCTGCTCAGTGAGAGTCTGCAAACAAAGGTTCAATTGATGAATTTTACTGATTGTAAAGGGAGGTTTTCTAAGCACAGAAGCACAACAAAGAACAAGCAAAAACAATTCTTAAAAAAAACCTGCAAGTTTTATTTAGCATATATGCGACTGATTTCCACCCTGTGGCTTCTCACTTTGATTCGCGTCTGTAGGTTCAGGAAGATGACAATGCACACTCTGCCCTCCCTGAGCCCCCCACAGCAGCTGAGCGCTGCTCCGTGCGCTCAGATCGTCAGGAACTGGATTGCCCGCATGGACTGGAACTGCTCTGCTGCAGATTCAGGAGAGAGAGGCTGGCTGAGGCGTCGTCCCAATTCCATTTCTGTGTGACGAGAAGCGGTTTGTTCCCAACGGGTGCAACAATCCCCAGCTCGCTTCCATGGTGAGTACCGATGGCACACAAATGGCAGCCTGAGGAAATCGTGTTCTGGGCTCTAAGTGGTCGGGACAGGGTCTGATTTTTTGTTTTGCATCTGTATGATGATTAGTACGACAGGGCCCTGATCGATGACATGGCAGCACAGAATTAAAAACTCCTCAATAGGATTACATCGACTTCTAGGAAAAGACAAAAGCCTAGGACCCTTCTGAAATCTATTTTTAATGCGAAGCACACGGATTGTCACTATGCTGTGCCTTCCAGCTTTTCAAAGCAGCTTACCTCTGAAGACCAGAAAACATTTATTTCTACAGAAACAATGGGCAACCCCCAGGCTAATCTCAGCACTACTGTTTAATAGGGGATCTGCCAGCGTGCCAGTCCAGCTTCAAGTGTGCTTTATTTCAGTCTAACATCCCCTCAAAATTCTTCTCACATCTCCCAACCCTGACATCTTATTTTTCCCTAAAGCTTCTCATCATTAGCAATTTCCAAGTAACATGGTATTTTTACAACATTCAAAAATGTCATGCTGGACTGTGCTAGAGAGTAATTTGCAAATATAAGCTTAGCAAAGTTTGAATTGACTTGTCCAGAGAAAAAACCTACAAGTGAACACCTACACCTGCCTACAAAGAGCTAACAAGCCCCTGGCAGCTGCCAGCATCAAAGCACAGCGGATGTTTCTAATACAGGGTAAGGGTAACAATATCACCTTTTGTTCTCTCCAGCTTGTTTTCCCTGCAGTCATATTTTGCTTCTTATGATTTTTTTAGTCTCTGCATCTTCTTGGACAGCACCGAGCCCGACGACAAGGATACGAGAGTCTTTCCCTGCCGTAGGGAGAGAACCAGGAAAACAGTTAAAATAAGAACAGGGTAGTTTGAAATTCATACTTCCAATGAGAAGCAGCGCCTAACAAACAGAACAAAAGTAAACAAAGCATGGTACCTCCCTGGGGACAGAAGACTTACAAACTCTCCAGGATTTACAATTCTAGCGACCAACCCCTTCAGGACGGCAGCCAAGTGTCCCATGAGGTGGTGCTGCACCAAAGAACGATCTGAGAGGTTCCAAAGAGTGAAACGCACAATATTTTGCAAAGCCGTAAAATCTTGCAAAATAACAAAAATACAATAGATGTAAACTACAGGGTAAGAGTACAAGTGTTCACTTTAAGAGCTGGAACCATCCAGGTGAGCACCTGATAACTGGATCCTCACCAGAGTTTGAACCCTTCAGGACACAGAAGGGTTTTCCCCAGAAATTTCACAGACTGAGTTTTGATACAAGTATACTTGCCAGACCCTCAGAAACATCACCCATTCTCCAGGTGTCTGGAGAGAACTGCAAATGGCTCTCACGTAGTTTGAGCTAGCTCTGTAAGGTCTCAGGGTGAATTTCACCAGATGCAACCAAACTGGGCAACTCCCAGTGGGACAGAAGGAACCCAAAGCTTGGGTTCGCAGAGCTGCAGCAAATACTGAGGAAACAAACATAACAGCGTAAAAAATAATAAACCATCCTTTTTTTTTCTCTTGCTTTTGTTTTTTTCTTATTCAGATCAGCATAGCAATTAAAGAGAAGGTGAAAAACTCGCCATTACTGAACATTTCATCATCTGTAGGCTGAGCATCCTTAGCACAGAGGACTCCAAAGTTAAAATTCACCGATCCCTGGGAAATAAAACCAAATATTGTATGATAAACAATCAAACAGCAGACGTAAAAATTTGTTTCCTCTAAGGACTTTCGGGTACGTATGTACCTTTGCGTACATCCAACACATTGGAACATACACTTTATACCATCTCCTAATAAGTAAAAATTTACCTTTAAACTTTGATAGTACAGCATAAAATTATGAACTTAAATTGGTGATCTGTTATTATTAAGTTGGTGCCTAAAGTTATTTCTGCTGTCAGGTTCAAAAAAACATTAATTTTTTTTACTGGAATGAGCAATTGATTTCAAAGTCATCACAAGCCCACCAAAACACAAAGCAGTATTCACTGGATGGGTCTGTGAGCTAGAAGTAGTTAGGCTTGTACTTCCCTCTTGCTATTCCAGAACCAATAAATCCTGTCAACAAAACCAGGATCTATAGCCCACTGCTGTGAAAGATTCTACGAGGATGATGGTTTGATTTGTGTTTAGAAGTTTTGATTTGAAATGGCCAGTTCAATGGATAAAGACAGTTTAGGTAGTATTACATTGCTATTATTATTATTTCTATTATTATTTTTACTATTACTACTGCTATTGTTATCATCTGCTACTGGAAGAAACAAACCAGTAGTACCTATACTTAATTACTTTTATTTCCAGGAAATAATAAAGAAAAAGAACCAAACCAAAAAAAGTCACTTCCTACCTTTTATATCAAGGGATGAAAAATTTCTCTTGGGCTCTTCTCCAATTTATCAAGACTCATAGCACTGAAAGGCAAACAAAACAGTGCTTTATAGAAGGGCAAGTGCACATTTCAAGGCTGAACCACCAACTGATTGCAGTGACAGCAGTTACAACATGAATCCTTCCTAGAGCCTCTGTTAAATGGAATGTTCTGTGGAACTGCCGTTTCTTTCCCAAAACACTAACTTCCAACACTTCCTAATCATATTTTGTATTTTAAAACAAAAGAAGTTAGTGAGACTCTGTGCGGAGGTCAGGTTTAAATTTATTTCCTTCTAAAGCACAGAGCTCTGTTCCATCACCCTTCACTTCGGCTCTACACTGAATCGTGGTGAGCATTTGAGGAGTGCTCAATAATCAATTCTATTTCTCTCTTTTTCTAGCTCTCTCTATTCCTAAATCATTCCAGACAAGTCAAATGAAAAATGAAAAAAACAAGTTCAGCATCAAAGTCACACTTTTTCCCGTTGTCTGGTCAAGAACAGGCTCTAAATCCACTTACTGCTGCCTTCAACGATTCAGACTTGCAAAAGCATTCTTACATATTTTACAGGTTTATCATAAAACCCACAGAACGCAAGCTCTGAATTACAGGAAAAGGTACACAGGCAAATATCTAAAGGGATCACTTATTAGTAAATACATACCTTGGTAGAGATCGCACTGAGAACCTTTCTGAGGGACTCTAAGGGACGCATGTTTTCTGAGCACCCTATAAACAAGAAAAGCTAGGATATAGTACAGGACATCCCCACTTTTTCTACATATTCAAATAGTATTTTTAATAAAAACAATTCAGTTAAAAAAGAAGGAAGAAAACCAAGCTAATTTTACTCAGCTGTATTTACTGCCGATTTAGAGAAAAATGCCGGGCAGCGTCGGCCGTTGCGGCACACGTCGCGCCGGCAGCAGGGCCTGCCGGGAGTTGGAGTCTCGGGCTGGTAGCCACTCATGTGCCGCGATAGCCGATGCGTCACACGCCGCGCCGGCAGCAGGGCCTGCCGGGAGTTGGAGTCTCGGGCTGACAGCCACGGCTCCGTCCCCCGCCACCGGGAGCTGCAGTCCCTCCCGGGCATCAAACGGGTCCTTCGCCCCAGGGCGGGGAAGGACCTGAGGCAGGACCGCTCCTCCCGAATGCCCTCTCTTTTCCCCTCCAACTCTTTTTCTTTTTTTAACGCTGTTTTTCACCCCTTTCCCTTCCCTTCCCTTCCCTTCTGCTCTCCTGCTTTCTTTCCTTTCCTTTCCTTTTTTTCCCCTTCCCTTTCCCTTTCTTTTTCTTGTATTTGTAATCTTGGTTTTCCTTCCTAGCTTTAGAATCAAAAAGCAGCAGTAGTAACTTTCAGGCTACCTGGGAGTAAAAAAAACCCCAAAACTATAATGATTGAAAGAAAACTATTTATTCCCTGGGAGCCTGAAATTTTCTACTGCTGCACATGACACAGAGCTTTTTATTCCTTCTTATATACAGTTGATATTTTATACTCGCTTTATACACCGCCCCCTGCCGTCTGCACCGGCGCTCTGCAGGCAGAGTGCTGCGGCGTCGTTCGGTTCTGTTTAAATAAACTCGGCTAAATTAGGCTTGGTTCGGCTTAGGTCTAAAATCATTTCGGTTCGGCTTTTCGTCTAAATTCGGCTTTTCCGGCTCTTCGGCTGAACTCGGCCCGGTTGGGCTAAAGTCGGTCATATTCGGCTCTTTGTCTAAATGCGGCCAATGTCGGCTACAGTCGGCTATCGGTTACACTCGGCTATCATCGGCTCTTCGTCTCAAGTCGGCTGTGTTCGGCCACACTCGGCTCTTCGTCTCAAGTCGGCTGTGTTCGGCCACACTCGGCTCTTCGGTGAAACTCGGCTATTTTCGGCCACACTCGGCTCTTCGGTGAAACTCGGCTGTTTTCGGCTACACTCGGCTCTTCGGGGAAACTCGGCTGTTTTCGCCCACACTCGGCTCTTCGGCTCTTCGGAACTATTCGGCCCGGCTCGGCTCCCTCAGGGCGGGAAAGCGGCTGTCAGAGGACCCCGGCACAGCGAGGCGTTTACCCACATGCCTGTCACAAACCCGCCGAAATACGCCCGCCCGCGGCGCCGCTGAGACCACAGCATGTGTCGGGTACACTTGAAACGTCACAGAAAATACCACCGGGGCCGCGCCGGGGTCGGTATTCCATGCAGGCAGTCCAGTGACACCCACCCCGGTCCTCCACTTCCCCGCCCTTTTCGCCGCCCTGTTGAGAAGGTCAACCAAAAGTCCGCGACATCCGCGACGCGCCACTCCCAAGGTGGCGGCCTCTCGGTGCAGGGCTGCAGTACCGCGCTCTGCCCACAAGGCGGCAGCACTGCCGCCCGCCCCAGCCGGGGGCGCAGCGCGCCTCGGGGCTGCGGGCAGCGAAGGCGGCAAAAAAGAACAGGGGCGATCCCCGCCGAAAACTGCTCTGAAATAAATGCCCCAAAACAACCGGGAAGAGGAAAAAAAAAACTTCTGCCTCTAATCTAATAGAACAAAACAAAACAAAACCTCAACAATTGCTTAAAAAAAAAAATTAAATATTTAAAAAAATATTTTTTTCATATTAATATTCACATTTCTATTTACAATGTATATTGATGTACACTGTCCATTTATACATTTGTTTTTATGAATACATTTCTATTCCGTATTGCATATATCCCTAAAACTTAAATTTATTTTTATATGTTTATACATATTTTTACATAGTAAGTATATATTTCTGTTAGGATTTTTACTTCTGTAACACTCACAGTACTCAAAATAAAACCCCTGCCTCTACCCCATACATGGCAAATAAAACCCCCTTTCATCTCAACTGTATTTAATTTTTTTAAAAAAACATTTTTCAAATTTATATTTAAAATGTTTACTGATGTATGATCGATTTTGCATTTATATTTAGCGATTTATTTATAAATTTATATTCTATGTTACATGTGTTCCTATTACTTATATTTTTATATACTTTTATTCATATCTTTATATATTTATTATATCTTCCTGTGTTAGGATTTTTACATCTGTAACACTTACATTATTTAAAATAAAACCCCTGCCTCTACCCACATTAAAGCCAAAAAGAACCTCAGTCTTCTCAACTGTATTTAAATATTTTTTTAAATTCTGTTTTTCAGGTTCATATTCACTTTTACATTTAAAATGTATACTAATGTATACTCTTATTTGTATTCTCCATTACATCTCTTCCTATTATTTATATTTACTTACATTTTGTGTTTATATATATATATTTATATCTTGATTTTATATCTCAATATTTAGAAATATATAACAATAATATCTACATTCATATTATTTAAAATAAAAACCCTGCCTCTAACCCAATAATAAAAAAGACCCCAACCCTTTCTTTTAAAAAATATTTAAATAGGTTTTATCCTTATGTCTGATTTTTATATTCATATTTGTATTTATAATGTATATTAATGTCTATTGCTTACTTATACATTTATCTTTACCAATGTCAAGTTATAAATAAATTTATATTCTATATTACATCTGATGCGAGTAGATATTTATATATTTTTATACATATTTTTATGCATTGATTAAATATTTCTGTGTCAAGATTTTTACTTCTCTAACACTTATAATATTCAAAATAAAACCCCTGCCTCTACTTAAATAAAAGCCAAAACATTCCCTTTCTTTTAAACTATATTTACATATTTTTATATTTATATTCCCATATAATGTTATTTATATTCTATACTACAACTCTTCCTATTACTTACATATATTTATATATAAATTTATATTCATACTTTAGCAATTTCTCTTTATATATTTATTATATATTTCTATCTTAAGATCTACATTTCTATATTACTTATATTATTTAAAATAAAACTCCTGCCTCTAACCAAATAAAAACCAAGGACACCCCTTTATTTGAACCAGATTTAAAATTTAGAAAGTAAATTTATTTTTCAAAATTTAATGATATTTATATGGATATTTTTATTTATTTTATTCATAGATATTATATATATTAGAGAGAATACCTTCTAATATAATAATAGATATATATTTTCTGTATCATATTTTTTAACTTATATTTATTTAAATTAAATAAATATATACAAATATATATATACAAAAAAAAACCTGATAAGAGACTAAGAACTTTTTCAACAGATAACCACAGTACTAATTTCAGACTTAGAACAATATTTAGGCATAATCACTACCACAAAATTAACCCAAATTAGAAAAATTACCAGAAAACCAACAAAACAAGCTAAACTCATTTCTGAGCACCATAGTCCTTCCTCACTCACAATATGCAATTAATTCTCTCCTGCCATTTACATCCCCAGCATCATCCCATACTGAGCATTCCTGGCACCAGAAGTCACTCGGAGCCAATTAACATCCAACTTTCCCTTCCTCAGGACTGTGTGCTTTCTGTGTCTTTATGCACACAAGGAGCAGCTGTCAGACCCACCTCTCAGCAGCCTAACAAGCACTCAGATGTTCTCTCCAGGTTCAGGGGTTGCTCACAGTGAGGCAGCTTTCAATCCAGTCAGGATTGCCTCGCTTCTTCCCTGGCAGTAGCCTTGCACAATTACCTCAGCTGGAAGTCAGACCCCACTCCCTGAATTCTCATCTCTGCCTTTAAGTAATGCGTTGTGTGGAAGACTGTGCAGCAGTTTCTGAAAGAAAGTGATTTCAGGAGAAATGGGAAATTCATGGTCTCCAGTTTCTCAGTTAGTTGGTGAGTGTCAGGGGTCATCTAATAACAGCACCATCAACAGTTTCAGCACTACCTCTGTGCAACCAACACTTGTTAGGACATGAAGTGCAGTGCTGTCATGGCTAAAGTGAAGAGAAGTGCTGTCATGGCTAAACGCTTTCAGGGATCAGGGAAATGGGGAGGAAGCAGGAAGGCAGGAGATCAGGAGTTTCACAGTGCCTCTCACCATAGCTCTGTGCCAAGTACTTGACACTGGCAGGGGTCTGTGCACAAATCACAAACAGGGCAGGGCTGCTGGGAACTGCCTTGAGCCGTTTGATTTTCCAGCATCAGCCTCATTCCATGGTTACGGCAATGGGAAGATGCCACCAGCTCACATCCCAGGCAGCAGACCAAGAACTCAATGTCACAACTCACTTTATCAGTTTTTTGCCCAATCACACAAAGCAAAAGCACATTGACAGTAGCTCTATCCAACCACTGTAAGCACAGGTACCTTTGGTTAAACAATGCTTGCTTATTTCAAATACAATACCTGCTTGTGAGCCTTAAACACAATGCACAGAGCTCCAGTATTAAGCCTAGAACTTCCTAATATCTTGCTAGATAAACTTTCTGTAGCTTAGGGAGTCATTCTAGGCAAGTGTTAATACACAGACCATTGTTCTATTTGTCCTTGCTTTTCCACAGTTTAAATAGTTTTTCTGCTGACCAATCTCATGGCTGCTGCTCAGCTCTGATCACAGTTCTGCTGTCTCTGAGGCCTGCCTTTTGCAGCTTTCCCAAACCCCTCTGATTTTACACATTCCCACAGTACTCAGTGCTGGATGAACCCTAGTGCAGAAACAGAGGAAGCAGGATTTAGTGAGTCTACTCACCCAAAGTACTGGGAAAGAAACTCCCTATCAGATGAGTTCTGCAGATCACAGACAGGAGGAAATGTAGTTACAATGGGTTACGCATGAGAACTGTGCTCACATGCAGTTTCCCGGGGGGTTTTTGGCCCTGCTAGCAAACGTCACCCTTGGAAGCACATGAGCAGAAACAGATGGGTCCCCCAGTGAGCGCCTTGCTAAGATAACCCTCACAAAAAAACCATTCCATCCCCTGTGGTAAATTATAACTGCTGAACTGCCAGCTGATGGCATTGCTGCCCCAGGGCTCTGTGTTTGTAACTCTGCACACGTTGGGAGCGAGAGCAGCTGAGCTGACACCTTTCTATGGGGAAGAGCCTTCAGTTTGCACGTCCTTTTCAACCATTTCAAGCAAAGACACCGGCCCAGGGTTACAAGGAACAACAGCTGTGGAACTTCTCCTTGAAAATGCTACAGCTGAAATAAAGCTGCCAAGGTGTGCTGATATGGGCCATTCTTGTTTCTCACACAGAACCTGTCACAAAACTAAATGCTGCAACAGGAGCAGACAGCATGCCAAGCAGGCACTGCTGATCTGAAATGCATCCAAAATAACTAAACCTCCTGAGCCTGGAAATCCTGGCTTGAAATTCCATTACAATAAACTTTCCAGCACTGGCACTCTGGGATTTGGAAAGTAGAGTCTGTTCTCTTGGTCTTGTTAATTCCTTGATTTATCCTCACTTTTGTGTTCAGCCCCAAATAAGTCAGATTCTACTCAATTACAGTCTGAACTGGACAATATTTCCCTACTCAGCTGAGTGGAGTTCCATCACAGTGAAATAAAAAAAAGGCTACAAAGATGCAGCACAGGTCTTTTCTTTCTTTAGCTTGCTATGCCTACTTTTTTATTACTACTCCATTTTCCTAGAAACCTACTTAGACTGGGAGAATACTACCAGTTACCTGCCTATCTGTGAAAGTTATCACAAAAACCAGAAGAAATAATCCAGATTAGGACCAAAAACAGCCCCCCCAAAAATTGCCACATCTGCAGAAAAGAATTCCACCAATAAGCCTGTTCTGGTGCAGATATAGCAGGCAGAATTTTTTTCCAAGCAAAATACAGCTGGACCTTGACTAATCCTTCACATTGAAATGAAGTTGTATTTTTGTACCTGGGAAAATCACTGCCAGTCTCAGTCACAGGTGCATTGACAGAATCCTAAAAGATGCTGAGGACCAGTCCTAAATTCATGTACGAGTTCAGTTCTGTTATCAGAAGGATAGCATCAGTTTTCTTTGTCCCTATCTAGTTTTCTTCCTCGATTTTCAATTTCCCAGAAGGGAAGCCCCAGACTCCTGCATTTGTCCTTTCCTTACTGGAAGCCTCCTCAGGGAAGATGAGGCATTATCAGATGTCATTTCTTCCCTTGTCCTGGGGACCCTCAAACACCACCACAGTCTGATTACTTGTTTAGAGACAAAACCATTTGAATTAGTGCTAGGAACCTTGTCCCACCTCTATTGGACTTCTATTTCTGCTTCTCTTGTATTTTTATTTCACCAGACTGCAACTTGTTCAGATTTGTTTGTCAGCAAACCTGGCATGTCAAAAAATTGTTCAACTGAGAAGCTCCATCTCAAAGTGCTTAGGCTATCAGATAACCCAGGCAATGTTTTACTCACACCCTGATAGTTAAAACTATTAAACTTGCATCCCACCTAGCATGTTGACACAGCATTACCAGGAAACAAAGTTCATTTTGTCTACACATGCAAAAATCATGAGGTGAAAGACGTGGCAGAGCATTTTGACTGATACAGCAAAGTTCTTACAACATAAAGTAGTGTGTGTGGTTTTCCTGGTTGGGTTTTTTTTTTTTTTTTGTTTTTGTTGTTGCTGTATCTTTATTTTTTTTAATAATACACAAAGTTCAGTCATTTGAGAAAATCATCAAAGAGTAATTGCCACACCAGCGCTATTTAGCATGTTCCTTTCTCCTTTTTTCCCTGACTGAAACCCACATCAAGTAATTACATGCAATTAAACATATTCTTTCCAATGCTTTTTGCCTGTTTTCTTTTTTCATTTCACTACAATTACTGTGAATTCTCTTTTACTCATCAACTTGCACTTTTCAAGCAAATTTTCATGCATTTTATGCATCAAAAGGGCCAATACCTCAAAGAGGAGGATCTTTGTAGCCTGCCCTGATGGAGGGCCATTTCATCCAAATCTCATCATTTTCATCCAAATCTGTTCTGCGCCTCATCAAGGCTCTGATAATGGGCTCTACACAGCAGAAATAGTCAAATTGCAGTTTGAACCAGAGAAATTTTTTTTATTTGCTGCAAAGTAGCAATTACACGAATCTTCAGCTACACAAGGGAACCTCTCAAACAACAGTGCTGTAAATCAAGCAGTTTGTTCACTTGAGATAGGAACCTAATAAGAGAAAAATAGTCTCCAAAAGAATTCATCCCATCATTGAATTTTTAGGCTGTTTGAGATACAGACTGTGTCTGGATGCCTAAGGGGGTCTTAAGAGCTACACAGGCAGTGGTATGGTGCAAATAACAAACATGTGTGAGTCAGCACTGACAGACAGAAAGGGTAGGATCCCTGTCCTTTATCAAATCACTATGGACAGGATCTTCCTTGTCTCAAATATTTTAGGAGCACAAACACTCTTCAGCCTCCATTAAATAACATGGTATTGACTCCTCTCTATGCCAAGGATTGAAGAAACATGCTACAGCCTCACCTAGAGGAGTTATAACAACTCCCAGTCCTATGCACAGGTGACCTGTCCAATTACTAACTAAAACAGATTAATAACAGAAATATAGTCAGAGACCAACAGAACTAATAAACCTTCTTCTACAGAACATCATACTTGTTTCTCATCCTCTCCATGAACCAGTCGCCACCAAAAACATATTGGGAAACCAGAGAGCCTGAAGGAAACCATTCCTCCATGCACTCCATGTTCTTAGCACTCAAAGCTCCAGGGAATTTTCCTTGAGCAGGTAAGGATATGGTGACAATGCACTTTGAGACTATTACTGCATGATGCTCCCAGGCAATCCATTCAAACAGACTGATTCACCTCAGCCCAGCTGAGCACACCACAGGAGCAGAATAACTCTGCTAGAGCTGGTTTCTGTATGGAACAGGCTGATGAGCTCCAGCCACTGTGCTGTGCCCAGTGACTCCAGCTCACCTCTCTGAATTTCTGCTGAAATGGGAGGGCAGGTTGCCAACACAGGCTGGGATTAGACAGAAGGCAGCACTGAATCAGCTGGGGGCTCAGGACTCTGGAGCTCCCCACCTGAGAGCTCACACGTGTTTTGTTCTGCTGAAAATCCAATTTTGTCACTGGTCTGGAAAGAGGAGTGTTCTTGAATCATTTTCATCTGAGAAGCAGTTGAAAATATGTATATAAATATATAGTATTCATAGAAATATATCTTATATAGAATATATACTTTATAGATAATATTATATCTATTGTTATATATAATTATATATTTTATATATTATATATTATTATTATATATTATATCTAATTCTATATATCTAGAGCTATATCTAGAGCTATATCTAGAGCTATGTGTTAAACCATCCATTTTTGCCTGAACATCAGTTCCCTGTCTGAAGTTAAAATCATGAACAGTGAACATGTTATGGACAGTGGAAGCTGAAAGCCAAACTAATTTACAGATGGATCCTGGAAACTCAGCAGAGTTAGACTACTGAAGTCAAAAGGCTCCAATATTTTATTTTCTATTTTAACCTAAAAAGGATAGTCTGGTGACATTTCAGGTTCAAATTGAGGTTGGGACAACAATTACAATTGAAGAAGTAAAATCCCACAAGTTCTGTACATGACTGGAATCAACTTAGTCCACACAGCTATGAAGGGGGTGATACCAGCAGTAATCAATTCCTAATGTTATTTCCTGTGAGTACAATGAATTGTATAAACATAAATGCTCAAGAGTTAAGTTTATGTTTGGATTCTTCTAAAGAACAAACTTTTAGGGATTATAAAAACGCCTGGCTTTTCCTTCTTCCTCAGAGAATTCTCACCTGGTATTTTGCTTTGACAATTTATGCTTCTATTCTGAATCTGAAAATAATCAACAGTAACTGAAACGGGCATAGGAAAATACATTATTTTTTCCCAGTCAACCCATGATACCACTGCACAGTTTTGTGAGGGAAAGTTTCATTTGCCTTCCAGCCATCAGGCACTGGCCAGCATTCAAGCAAGCACATCCATTCAGATGAAGGACCAGCTTGTTGCATGACTGAGCAGCCAAATTCAATTCATACTTGGAGTGAAACCAATTAATATTTGTAAATAGAATATATACTTTATATATTGTATTATATAGATTATATAGAATTATACATTGTATGTATTATATATTATTAATATATATTATACATAATTCTATATAACATAGAGCCATACCTAGAACCGTATCCGGAAGCATACTTAGTACATATACAGAACATAACATTCTGGAACGTACCTAGAACTGTATCTAGAACGGAACCCAGAACATACCTAGAACACAATCTACAACGATTCATAGAGTCTAGAACATGTCTAGAACGCACCTAGAACGCAAATCTAGAGCACAATACAAAGCAATCCAGAACGCAATTTAGAGTCTAGAACGTGCCTAGAACACAATCTAGCGCCTACCTAGAACGGAATCTAGAACATAGCTATAATGCGCTCCATAACGCGCTCTAGAACATACCTAGAACGCAACCTAGAACACATACCTAGAACGCAACCTAGTACGCAACCTAGAACGCAATCTAGGACATACCTAGAACGCAACCTAGAACGCAACCTAGAACGCACCTGGAACGCAATCTAGAATGCGCCTAGAACGCAACCTAGAACGCAACCTAGGACATACCTAGAACACAATCTAGGACATACCTAGAACGCAACCTAGAACGCAACCTAGAACGCACCTGGAACGCAATGTAGAACGCGCCTAGAACGCAACCTAGAACGCAATCTAGAACGTACCTGGAACGAAAATCTAGGACGTACCTGGAACGCAACCTAGAACGCAACCTAGAACACATACCTAGAACGCGCCTAGAACGCAACCTAGAACGCAATCTAGAACGCGCCTAGAACGCACCTGGAACGCAATCTATAATGAGCCTAGAACGCAACCTAGAACATGCCTGGAACGTAATCTAGAACTCAACCTAGAACGCAACCTAGAACGCAATCTAGAACGCAATCTAGAACATACCTAGAACGCAACCTAGAACACATACCTAGAACGCGCCTAGAACGCAACCTAGAACGCAATCTAGAACATGCCTAGAACGTGCTCTAGGACAAACTTACCCAGAACATGCCTAGAACGCAGTCTAGAACGCAGTCTAGAACGCACCTATAACATAATCTAGACCACACCCATATTCAGACCATATTCAGTGTACGGAACTACATCTAGAACATACCTAGAACGCACCTAGAACGAGACCTAGAACTGTATCTAGAACCTACCTAGGGCCTTTTATGACAGTCGCGCTTTACGGCCGGTTTTACGACAGTCGCGCTTTACGGCTGTCTTTAATACAGTCGCGCTTTACGGCCGGTTTTACGACAGTCGTGCTTTACGGCCGGTTTTACGACAGTCGCGCTTTACGGCTGTCTTTAATACAGTCGCGCTTTACGGCCGGTTTTACGACAGTCGTGCTTTACGGCCGGTTTTACGACAGTCGCGCTTTACGGCACCTTTTACGACAGTCGCGCTTTACGGCCGGTTTTACGACAGTCGCGCTTTACGGCACCTTTTACGACAGTCGCGCTTTACGGCACCTTTTACGACAGTCGCGCTTTACGGCCGCTTTTACGACAGTCGCGCTTTACGGCACCTTTTACGACAGTCGCGCTTTACGGCACCTTTTACGACAGTCGCGCTTTACGGCTGGTTTTACGACAGTCGCGCTTTACGGCACCTTTTACGACAGTCGCGCTTTACGGCCGCTTTTACGACAGTCGCGCTTTACGGCACCTTTTACGACAGTCGCGCTTTACGGCCGCTTTTACGACAGTCGCGCTTTACGGCACCTTTTACGACAGTCGCGCTTTACGGCACCTTTTACGACAGTCGCGCTTTACGGCACCTTTTACGACAGTCGCGCTTTACGGCCGGTTTTACGACAGTCGCGCTTTACGGCACCTTTTACGACAGTCGCGCTTTACGGCCGCTTTTACGACAGTCGCGCTTTACGGCACCTTTTACGACAGTCGCGCTTTACGGCCGCTTTTACGACAGTCGCGCTTTACGGCACCTTTTACGACAGTCGCGCTTTACGGCCGGTTTTACGACAGTCGCGCTTTACGGCACCTTTTACGACAGTCGCGCTTTACGGCCGCTTTTACGACAGTCGCGCTTTACGGCACCTTTTACGACAGTCGCGCTTTACGGCCGCTTTTACGACAGTCGCGCTTTACGGCACCTTTTACGACAGTCGCGCTTTACGGCCGCTTTTACGACAGTCGCGCTTTACGGCACCTTTTACCACAGTCGCGCTTTACGGCCGCTTTTACGACAGTCGCGCTTTACGGCACCTTTCACGACAGTCGCGCTTTACGGCCGCTTTTACGACAGTCGCGCTTTACGGCCGCTTTCACGACAGTCGCGCTTTACGGCCGCTTTTACGACAGTCGCGCTTTACGGCACCTTTTACGACAGTCGCGCTTTACGGCACCTTTTACGACAGTCGCGCTTTACGGCACCTTTTACGACAGTCGCGCTTTACGGCACCTTTTACGACAGTCGCGCTTTACGGCCGCTTTTACGACAGTCGCGCTTTACGGCACCTTTTACGACAGTCGCGCTTTACGGCACCTTTTACGACAGTCGCGCTTTACGGCACCTTTTACGACAGTCGCGCTTTACGGCACCTTTTACGACAGTCGCGCTTTACGGCACCTTTTACGACAGTCGCGCTTTACGGCACCTTTTACGACAGTCGCGCTTTACGGCCGGTTTCACGACAGTCGCGCTTTACGGCCGCTTTTACGACAGTCGCGCTTTACGGCACCTTTTACGACAGTCGCGCTTTACGGCCGCTTTTACGACAGTCGCGCTTTACGGCCGGTTTTACGACAGTCGCGCTTTACGGCACCTTTTACGACAGTCGCGCTTTACGGCACCTTTTACGACAGTCGCGCTTTACGGCCGCTTTTACGACAGTCGCGCTTTACGGCCGGTTTTACGACAGTCGCGCTTTACGGCACCTTTTACGACAGTCGCGCTTTACGGCCGCTTTTACGACAGTCGCGCTTTACGGCACCTTTTACGACAGTCGCGCTTTACGGCCGGTTTTACGACAGTCGCGCTTTACGGCACCTTTTACGACAGTCGCGCTTTACGGCCGCTTTTACGACAGTCGCGCTTTACGGCACCTTTTACGACAGTCGCGCTTTACGGCACCTTTTACGACAGTCGCGCTTTACGGCCGCTTTTACGACAGTCGCGCTTTACGGCACCTTTTACGACAGTCGCGCTTTACGGCCGCTTTTACGACAGTCGCGCTTTACGGCACCTTTTACGACAGTCGCGCTTTACGGCCGGTTTTACGACAGTCGCGCTTTACGGCACCTTTTACGACAGTCGCGCTTTACGGCCGCTTTTACGACAGTCGCGCTTTACGGCACCTTTTACGACAGTCGCGCTTTACGGCCGCTTTTACGACAGTCGCGCTTTACGGCACCTTTTACGACAGTCGCGCTTTACGGCACCTTTTACGACAGTCGCGCTTTACGGCACCTTTTACGACAGTCGCGCTTTACGGCCGGTTTCACGACAGTCGCGCTTTACGGCCGCTTTTACGACAGTCGCGCTTTACGGCACCTTTTACGACAGTCGCGCTTTACGGCCGCTTTTACGACAGTCGCGCTTTACGGCACCTTTTACGACAGTCGCGCTTTACGGCCGCTTTTACGACAGTCGCGCTTTACGGCACCTTTTACGACAGTCGCGCTTTACGGCCGGTTTTACGACAGTCGCGCTTTACGGCACCTTTTACGACAGTCGCGCTTTACGGCCGCTTTTACGACAGTCGCGCTTTACGGCACCTTTTACGACAGTCGCGCTTTACGGCCGCTTTTACGACAGTCGCGCTTTACGGCACCTTTTACGACAGTCGCGCTTTACGGCCGCTTTTACGACAGTCGCGCTTTACGGCACCTTTTACCACAGTCGCGCTTTACGGCCGCTTTTACGACAGTCGCGCTTTACGGCACCTTTCACGACAGTCGCGCTTTACGGCCGCTTTTACGACAGTCGCGCTTTACGGCCGCTTTCACGACAGTCGCGCTTTACGGCCGCTTTTACGACAGTCGCGCTTTACGGCACCTTTTACGACAGTCGCGCTTTACGGCCGCTTTTACGACAGTCGCGCTTTACGGCACCTTTTACGACAGTCGCGCTTTACGGCCGGTTTTACGACAGTCGCGCTTTACGGCACCTTTTACGACAGTCGCGCTTTACGGCACCTTTTACGACAGTCGCGCTTTACGGCCGCTTTTACGACAGTCGCGCTTTACGGCCGGTTTTACGACAGTCGCGCTTTACGGCACCTTTTACGACAGTCGCGCTTTACGGCACCTTTTACGACAGTCGCGCTTTACGGCACCTTTTACGACAGTCGCGCTTTACGGCCGGTTTCACGACAGTCGCGCTTTACGGCCGCTTTTACGACAGTCGCGCTTTACGGCACCTTTTACGACAGTCGCGCTTTACGGCACCTTTTACGACAGTCGCGCTTTACGGCACCTTTTACGACAGTCGCGCTTTACGGCACCTTTTACCACAGTCGCGCTTTACGGCCGGTTTTACGACAGTCGCGCTTTACGGCACCTTTTACGACAGTCGCGCTTTACGGCACCTTTTACGACAGTCGCGCTTTACGGCCGGTTTTACGACAGTCGCGCTTTACGGCCGCTTTTACGACAGTCGCGCTTTACGGCACCTTTTACGACAGTCGCGCTTTACGGCACCTTTTACGACAGTCGCGCTTTACGGCCGCTTTTACGACAGTCGCGCTTTACGGCCGCTTTTACGACAGTCGCGCTTTACGGCACCTTTTACGACAGTCGCGCTTTACGGCCGCTTTTACGACAGTCGCGCTTTACGGCACCTTTTACGACAGTCGCGCTTTACGGCCGCTTTTACGACAGTCGCGCTTTACGGCACCTTTTACGACAGTCGCGCTTTACGGCCGGTTTTACGACAGTCGCGCTTTACGGCCGCTTTTACGACAGTCGCGCTTTACGGCACCTTTTACGACAGTCGCGCTTTACGGCACCTTTTACGACAGTCGCGCTTTACGGCCGCTTTTACGACAGTCGCGCTTTACGGCCGGTTTTACGACAGTCGCGCTTTACGGCACCTTTTACGACAGTCGCGCTTTACGGCACCTTTTACGACAGTCGCGCTTTACGGCACCTTTTACGACAGTCGCGCTTTACGGCCGGTTTCACGACAGTCGCGCTTTACGGCCGCTTTTACGACAGTCGCGCTTTACGGCACCTTTTACGACAGTCGCGCTTTACGGCCGCTTTTACGACAGTCGCGCTTTACGGCCGGTTTTACGACAGTCGCGCTTTACGGCACCTTTTACGACAGTCGCGCTTTACGGCCGCTTTTACGACAGTCGCGCTTTACGGCACCTTTTACGACAGTCGCGCTTTACGGCCGGTTTTACGACAGTCGCGCTTTACGGCACCTTTTACGACAGTCGCGCTTTACGGCCGGTTTTACGACAGTCGCGCTTTACGGCACCTTTTACGACAGTCGCGCTTTACGGCCGCTTTTACGACAGTCGCGCTTTACGGCACCTTTTACGACAGTCGCGCTTTACGGCCGCTTTTACGACAGTCGCGCTTTACGGCACCTTTTACGAAGTCGCGCTTTACGGCCGGTTTTACGACAGTCGCGCTTTACGGCACCTTTTACGACAGTCGCGCTTTACGGCCGCTTTTACGACAGTCGCGCTTTACGGCACCTTTTACGACAGTCGCGCTTTACGGCACCTTTTACGACAGTCGCGCTTTACGGCACCTTTTACCACAGTCGCGCTTTACGGCCGGTTTTACGACAGTCGCGCTTTACGGCACCTTTTACGACAGTCGCGCTTTACGGCCGGTTTTACGACAGTCGCGCTTTACGGCCGGTTTTACGACAGTCGCGCTTTACGGCACCTTTTACGACAGTCGCGCTTTACGGCCGCTTTTACGACAGTCGCGCTTTACGGCACCTTTTACGACAGTCGCGCTTTACGGCCGCTTTTACGACAGTCGCGCTTTACGGCACCTTTTACGACAGTCGCGCTTTACGGCACCTTTTACGACAGTCGCGTTTTACGGCACCTTTTACGACAGTCGCGCTTTACGGCCGGTTTTACGACAGTCGCGCTTTACGGCACCTTTTACGACAGTCGCGCTTTACGGCCGCTTTTACGACAGTCGCGCTTTACGGCACCTTTTACGACAGTCGCGCTTTACGGCCGCTTTTACGACAGTCGCGCTTTACGGCACCTTTTACGACAGTCGCGCTTTACGGCCGCTTTTACGACAGTCGCGCTTTACGGCACCTTTTACGACAGTCGCGCTTTACGGCCGGTTTTACGACAGTCGCGCTTTACGGCACCTTTTACGACAGTCGCGCTTTACGGCCGCTTTTACGACAGTCGCGCTTTACGGCACCTTTCACGACAGTCGCGCTTTACGGCCGCTTTTACGACAGTCGCGCTTTACGGCCGCTTTCACGACAGTCGCGCTTTACGGCCGCTTTTACGACAGTCGCGCTTTACGGCACCTTTTACGACAGTCGCGCTTTACGGCACCTTTTACGACAGTCGCGCTTTACGGCACCTTTTACGACAGTCGCGCTTTACGGCCGGTTTTACGACAGTCGCGCTTTACGGCCGGTTTTACGACAGTCGCGCTTTACGGCACCTTTTACGACAGTCGCGCTTTACGGCACCTTTTACGACAGTCGCGCTTTACGGCACCTTTTACGACAGTCGCGCTTTACGGCCGGTTTTACGACAGTCGTGCTTTACGGCACCTTTTACGACAGTCGCGCTTTACGGCCGGCTTTACGACAGTCGCGCTTTACGGCACCTTTTACGACTGTCGCGCTTTACGGCTGGTTTTACGACAGTCGCGCTTTGCGGCCGGTTTTACGTCAGTTTTTTCTTGCCCATCTTGGCGTTTTTTCTTGCCAGTCTTGGGGTGTTTGTTCCAGATTTCTTTTTGCCCATCTTGGGGGTTTTTTTTGTGTTTTTTTCTGGGTTTTTTCTTGCCCATCTTGCGGATTTTTTCTGAGGTTTTTTCTGGAGTATTCTTGCCTATCCTTGGGTTTTTTTCCGGTTTTTTTTTTTTTTTTTCCTTGGTTTTTTAAGGGTTTTTTCTGGTCCATCTTTTTTTTTTTCCTGGGAGTTTTCTCACCCATCTTGGGGTTTTTTCTTTGGTTTTCTGTGGGTGTTTTCTGGGTTTTTTCTTGCCCTTCTTGGGGGTTTTTCTTTGATTTTTCTGGGTTTTTTGTGGATCTTCTCCTTGCCCATCTTGTGGTTTTTTTTGGGGGGGTTTTTTTCCTTGCCCATCTTGGGATTTTTTTCCCTTTTTTTTCCGGTTTTTTTTTCTGGTTTTTCCTGGGTTTTTTCTGGTCCATGTAGCATTGTTTTTCTGGGATTCTTCTTGCCCATCCTGGGGTTTTTTTCTTGGTTTTCTGTGGGTGTTTTCTGCATTTTTTTCTTGCCCATCTTGGGGGTTTTTTTCTCGGTATTCTCACCCCTATTGGGTTTTTTTTCTTGGTTTTTTGGTTCTTTTCTAGCCTATCTTGTGGTATTTTTCTGGGTTTTTACTTGGCCGGGACCAAAAAAAAAAATCAGCCAGGGTGGAAGGCAGCTGGGGATTTTTTATTATAATTTTAACAAGGAGTTGCAAAACCTGGAAAGCAAAAGTCACACACACAAGGTTAAATCCAGTCAGCATGCGCTCACACACACAGAGACGAGCAGACAGACACAGCCACGTGCTCTCACACATACTCCTTCCACTTACATGCTCACTGTGGCCCTTACCTGAGATGCTGAAGAAGGTGCTTTGACACATCTTCTGGCTGCCGCTCCTTGAGGTAAATGGCAGATCCTGGGGAAAACAGCAGCCACGAGGACCTGTGAGACAACAGGAAGGGTCAACAGGTGGCTGACAGCTAGGACTTGTCCCCACTCTGGACTGATAAATTTTCTACCCAAAATCCCACGAAAGACAGATGAACAGTAAAGTTGTTATAACTGTTCTACCTAACTGTGACTACGTGCCAGGGCAGGGCAGCTGCGATCATAAGTGGTACAGTGTAAGTACACACAATATAAGCTGATGCATACAGTGCAAGTCCACATAGAGTGTAAGTACACACAATATAAGGCGACATGCTTACATACATGCCAATTTTTAAATCTGTCCCAGGGATTCCCAACCTGCTACTCTCCCATCTCCAGGCCGTGGCCCCCGACTTATCTTTTGGATGATAGGTGATGGGAATCCATGTTGCACCTGCAATGAGTCTGCCTCGGAGGGCCCCATGATCACCTGTTAGCCTCTGGTCAGCTACAATAAAGAACACCAAAACCAAAGTGTGAGTTCAGAGTTATGTGGGCCTAATCCCAGCAAGGCAGCTACTTGCCCTCTCCTGAGTGTGCCTGGCTCCTTCAGGCTCCAGCTTCATCCCGATTCCCAGGCGGTGGCCTTCATTAGTGGTGGCACCTGGGTTAGAGAAAGGCAAAGTTAAATGGCATTCCTCTGAGTGCAGTGGAGGACCTTGTATGCTGTAAGACATGGGAACGCCTCTATTTGGCTTCTGAGAAGCCTTGTGTGGGGGGGCCCTCCAATAAACACCCTTTCTCACTCTGCTGCCTGCAAACCCCCTCCCAAGAACTCCTAAACTGGATACCTGCTCACCCTCCCTCTCCCAGTCACAATCCTCAACTCACCTGAAGCCTCAGTCGCAAACGTCATCCTTGACACTGGGCAGATCCCTCTTGTGACACCATGAATCTGCTGAAAAATCGTTATGCCTAAGAGCTGAGCAATAACAACTACTTCTCTCCGCTGCTCACCTTGGCTGCTGGTATCTGGATTGACTTCCTAAAAAGAAAGACAAAGAACAGAGCTGTAACAGAGTCACCATACACACTTCTGCTGCAGAGACAAATAGGGCCTTACCTCCTTGGGGGAATCCCCTCACCGGGGATGGGGCCCTCTGGCACAGATTTAAGCCATCTGAACCTGAAAAAAAAATTAGGACAAGAGTCAAAAAGTTGCATGATAACTGAAGAGTTCCAGAGATCCTATGTCCATCTACAAATCCCATCTAGAGTCCAGGTACACCCCACATTACAAACTTCAAGTCCCTGGGATTCTCCTATTGCAGCTAGCTATGTGGCAGGGCAGAGCAGCCCCATCCCAAATATGTGCAGACACCCGTGACACAGGACAGACCAGACGTGACAAACAAAGGACACAAGACACAGACAGAAATCTCTTGGCAAGGAAAACAGCTGCAAGGACTGAGAGAATGCAAAAGAAGATGACCGAGCTGAAACCGATGGTGAGCTGATGAGGCTCAGAGAACCCTGGAGGAAGAGGATGCTAAACTGAATTATTTCTTCCAAGAACTGCAAAGATGGATGCCTAGGAATCCTACAATCAGAAGCCTCTACCTAACTTCATATTATTACAAAGTCCTAATCCACCATAATGGATCCTGGTGGGGCATAGCTGTCCATACAACTGAGAACAAGACCTGAAAAGACAACTGACTGGATGCCTCTAAACAGAGAACTTTTGACTGGGGAGCTCAGACAGGTATCAGAATTGCATCTATGGCCTGGGTGCCAGGCCAAGGAATGCAGAGATCACAGATGCTACCAATGATGCCAGGGTTTCTGACAGGACCCTGAAAGGGCTAAGGAAAAAGACATGAGATACACAAGCAACACATAAGGCACAATAGACAAGTGACACGAGACACACCAGGACTGCTCTGCCCTGCTGCACACATCAGCACTGTGATCAAAAGTGACACTTGGCTTTCATGGGGCCTAAGGGGCCACTTCATGGACACCCCCAGCTCCAAGGGGACTCCAAAACCCCTCCCAGTAATTCCCAAACCAGCACACTGCTTTCATCCCCTCTGTGGGTCATGGCCCTCTACTTATCTCTCAGACATCAGGGGATGCTGGTCTCAGGTGCAAAGAAAGGCCACCTCGTCAGCTGGGAAGGTCCTGCTGTGACCGCACTGGTGTCTCTCAGACAGCTGTATTATAGAGAAAACTAAACATCAGTGCCTGATCTTGGCACCACATCACCCAAAACCCCACCAGTGTGCTACTCACAGTGCTCCTAAGAAGGCCGGGCACCTCCTACTCCTAACCATGACCCTCTGCCAGGGATGCAAGGCATCTGCACCTGAAAGAAAGTTAGAACATATGTCAAACGCCTCCAGGACAACTCACAAGCTGCAAACACCTTATGCCAACCTAGGAATAGCATCTACAGCCCAAGTACAGCCCACATTACAAATTCCAACTTCCCAGGCTTGTCCTACTGCAGCATGCCACGCGCCAGGGCAGAACAGCTCCGGCACAAATATGTGCAGACACCTGTGACACAGAACGTGACAAACAGGGGGACATGAAACACAACACATCATGCTTGTGGTGAGGGGATTGAGGGGGGAAGGGAAAAGGGACCCCAAAGACACACTAGGGAACACGGCACACCGGACAACATGACACAGACCGGAGCTGTTCTGCACTGCCCGCCTAAAAGCTGCCATCAAAAGTAAAGCCTCTCCCTTTAGCTATCCTAAGAGGCCCTTGCAGAAGATTGCTTTTCCATCTGGTAATTTTTAAATCTGGCCTGAGAACTCCCAACCTGCTACTCTCTCATCATCCTATCTCCAAGCTATAGCCCCCAACTTATCTTTTGTTTGATTGGTGATGTGGATCCACATTGCACCTGAAATGAGTCTGCCTTGGACGGGCCTCGTGGTGGCCTGTTAGCTTCTGGGTCAGCTACAATGAAAAAAACCAAAACCAAAATATGAGTCCAGAGTTATGTGGGCCAAATCCCACCAAGGCAGCTACTTGCCCTCTCCTGAGTGTGTCTGGCACCTTCAGGCTCCAGCTTCACCCTGATTACAAGGCTGTGGCCTTTATTAGGAGTGGCACCTGGGTTAGAGAAAGGCAAAGTTGAATGGCATTGCTGTGAGTGCAGTAGATAACCTTGTGTGCTGTAGGACATGGGAATACCTCTGCTAGGCTTCTGGGAAGCCTTAGGGGGGTCCTCAAATAAACATCCTTTTCCACCCTGCTACCTTCAAACTCCCCCCACCCACAATAATTCCTAACTGTATACCTGCTCACCCTCCCTCTCCTAATCACAATCCTCAACTCACCTGAAGCCTCAATCTCAAACATCATCCTTGACACTGGGCAGATCCCTCTTATGACATGACAAATCTGCTGAAAAAAGCATGGTACTTGAAACAACCAGGAATCTCTGGAGGCTGCACTCCTTCTAAAAAAAAAATCCAAAACAAAGCAATAACTAAACCAGAAATTACAAATGCACTTTACCACCCCTAAACACAAAACCCAAAATCATGAACTTAAATACACCTTCTGTTCCATGCTGTTTACTTCACAGAATCTTCAAAGCCTCTGTTCTTTAGATGCCCAGAAACACCTGCTGAAAAGAAGCTGAGATAAGCTGAAAGAGCCTCTTCACTGAAATGAGAGGAGAGCTCTTACCCCAGCACATCCCAGAGAGGGAATGAAGCCCCTCAGCCAAGGCTGGGGTTAATATACCCCTGATTGTGCCCGCCTCTCATTCCCATGGCACCCGGGAAAAGGGAGGTGGCGACTCCCACCAGGTATAAAAGCCCTCAGAGCAGCTGCAGCTGTTTGGCCCCTCTGACTTAAATTCAAGGGGAGTGAAGGGCTTGTTATAGAAAAAAACTCTTCAGAAAAATAACAGCGCTTTCTTTTTTACAACAACTACTTGGAGCACAAGTGAAGAAAACTGGTAAGAAATAAAACTTTCTGTTTAGGCAGCATATCTAGATAAATTGTGTAATTTGCTGTTAACTTACACAACTATTCCTTAGAGGCTACTAAGTAGTACTTCCCATGTGATTAAGCTGGGTGGAGAAGAATACTAATACTAAGTCTCCTTGGGACCTCTAATTTTGGCTATCTACATTATAAGTAAAAATAAGAAAAATAAAAGCCTCCCAGGCAGTGTTAGGGTTAAGTGCATGCCAGGCTCATCCTCCTCTGAGATACTTGGTCCTACAGCACAGAAAGAAGTGCCCTGAAATGTAGTTTTAAACCCTTAAAATGCTGAAAAAGGCAGAGTTTCCTTCCAGTGAACTCCTCAAAAAGAGGAAATGGGGCAGTTACCTCTACTGAAGGTAATACAATGACAAATACATAGATTTTCCCCTTCTTTTTAAACTGCCAAATAATACAGAATGGGGACTCACTGTCAATTAACACCCCTAACAGCATAGAAAAGGCAGGGATTCTTTCAACTGCAACCATTAAAATTGCAGGGGAATCTGAGTCCCTACCAGTTTGAACACAAAAAGTAATGGAAAAGGAAGCTTTTTCCCTTTTTTCTAAACCCTTTTTCTCCTAATAACCCTTTTCCTTTCTGGGAGTGCTCTGGAGGGTCTAGGGCTTTGGAGAGGGACTGACACAGTAAAAGGGGAAAGTTGCAAGCCCTCTCCTGGAACTCCACATGCTGCCTGGCCTGCTCAGATGCTGCCCCTTGGCAAAAGGGCTCTTCCCTTGGCGTTTTCTCAAAGTGATGCTCTGTGCCCGGGTGGGTCCGGCTGCTCCCTAGTCCGTGCTGGATGCTCTGACCGTAGTTCATGGTGGGACACTTGGGATACCCCTGTTAGCCCCTCTGGCCTAGCAGCTCCCTGTGCAGCTGTGCCCGGGTAACCCTCTGAAAGCAGCTGGTCACACGGGGCGCTGCTAGACCTTGGACTGGGGGTGGAGGTGAAGAAAGGTCCTGTGAGGAGCTCCTTCCCCTACACAGCCCTTCTTCTGCCCCTTAAACCATGGGGTGCCAGACTTTGCTTTCGAAGGAAATTAACAGCCTTTCCTCTCTGTGTGCCCATGGCCGAAACTGCGATTTGGCCTCCAAAACTGCAGAGAACAATTTCTCACAGCCCGCAGCTGCCAACACCAGGAACTCTCGCTGCCCTCAGAGTGCCACGTGCCTCCTGTGGACGGACGTGGACACGCAGCAGGGGTGAGTTTGGCTTTACAGGGAAGACGGCCGGCACAGGATTTCTCCAGGAGCAAAGATGCCCCCACCGAGAACTTGGGCTGCCCTGGCAGTGCCAAGCACCTCCTAGTGCAAACTGGCCTCAGGAAACTCAGGGGGTGAGTTTTTCTGTGCAGAAGTTCTCCCAGAGCAAACCTGAGAGCATCTAACCCTAACTACAACAACTTAGCTGGGTCTAAAACTTACAACCTTTGGACTGGCAGGGTGGGACCCGACCCACTGTGCCACCGCTGGCCCCTTTCTAAAGCATTCCACTGCAGTCCTAAAACTCTGCCTTTTCAGAGGGTGTTTCCTCTGACCCTGACCGTAATCTTCAAAATATGCTAAAGAATCATAAAATGGCTTTGAAAAAGCCCCAACAATACCCTAAAAAGTCCCAGAAGAGTCCCTTCCAAAATCCTCTAAATACCTTTAAAAGTCCTGGGAAAAAAACCTCAAAAAGAAATGCTCAGTCTCCAAACTCTACCTCTTGCTGTCTAGCCCACAGATGTCATCCCTACCTTTTTGCAGTGGGTCTGCTGTTCTCTGAGGGTTCTGTCATTGTCCTGGTGTGTGAAGGTTGCTGCCTGGTCTCACTGCTAGGGTTGCTGTGTTGTGTTGCTGTTGGGAGAAAAGGCTGTTTTTAGGGGGGCTGGTTAGGCTGAGGTTAAGGCTGGGGTGAGGGGCGGTACAGCTGTACCCTGTACCTCTCATCTCCACTGGACTGTCCAGCCCTTTACCCTTCAACCGGTCCCTCTGCCCCCCAGCCCTCAGCTCCTGTGTGTCACCCTTAACTCCTCTCTTTTCCCCAACCCCTTTCCCAACCCATCTCCTTCCCTTCCCCATCCCATCCTTTCCCCTATCCCCATTCCCTTTCCTCTAACATTCCCTCCTCTCTCCATCCTTATTCCCCTCCCCTTTCCCCATTCCAATCCTCCTTCCCCATCCCGTCCTATCCCCATCCCATCCTCTCCCCTCTCCTCATCCCCGTTCTTATTCCCATCCCATCCTTTTCCCTTTCCCCTTTCCTCTCCCCATCTCACCCCCATCCCTATTCCCATCCCTTTTCCCGTCCCATCCTCTTTTCCTACTCCCTTTCCTTTCTCCTCTCCCCATCCCACCCCCTCCCTATTCCCATCCCCTTCCCTCCCCACCCCTCCATCCCATCCCCACCCTCCCGCTGGCCCGGGCCGTGCTGCCGCCGGGCCGGCAGGGGCGGTGTGCGGGCCCCGCGGGCGCGGAGCGGGGGCCGCGGAGCGGGCGGAGGGCGCTACCCGGGACCGCCCCGCTCCCCCTCACACCGGGCCCGCCGCCCCCGGCTCGGGCGGCGCCGCGGCAGCGGCGGCGCAGCGAGGCCGGCGGGGCGGCCGGAGGATGCGGGCGGGGCGGGCGCGCTGCCGTTCCCGGGTCGGGCAGCTAGAGAGCAGTGCAGGGAGCCCGAGCCCGGCGCTCCCTTCCTGTGGGCAAGGCCGACAGCGCAGCCGAGCGCCGGCCGAGGCCCGGCCCGGCCGCCCCCGCTGCGCTCGCCCATGGCGGAGACCAAGATCATTTATCACATCGACGAGGAGGAAACGCCGTACCTGGTGAAGCTGCCCGTGCCGCCGGAGAAAGTCACGCTGGCCGATTTCAAAAATGTCCTCAGCAACCGGCCCGTGCACAGCTACAAGTTCTTCTTCAAGTCCATGGACCAGGATTTCGGGTGAGCGGCCGCGCTCCGGGCGCGCCCCCGTCCTCGCTGCGCTCTGCGAGCCGCGGGCCGGGCTGGACTCGCAGCATCCCCGGGGCACCTGCCGGGCTCGGCCCGGCCCGGCACCGCCGGCGCCGCGAACATGGCGGGCGCGCCGGGCCGCGAGCTCGGGGCTGCCGCGATCGCGTCCCGCCGTGCCCCGGGACCCCTCCGTGCCCACTCAGGAGCGCCCCGGGCCCGCCCGGAGCCGCCGCGGTGCCCCCGGGCCCGAGCCGGGGCGGCAGGGACGGGCGGCTGCAGTTGTCACCGCGCCCGGAGAGGCCGCGCAGCACCCGGGCAGAGCGGGCGGGCCCGGGGTGAGCGCCCAGGGGTCCCGGGGAAGAGCGGGGGAACCGCGGGCAGCGCTGCCACCGCCGCTGTCACAGATCTGACGGGTGTCACATCCTCGGGGTTGTACAGGTGACAGGCGGCCCCGGTTGAACGGGTGTGAAATGGTCGGTGGGTAAATGGGGGACGAGTGGTCAGTGGTCAAACCGGCGTGAAATGGTTAGTGGTCAAATGAATGTCAAATAGGGGACAAGGGGTCAGTGGTTAAAAGGGTGTGGAATGGTCAGTGGTCAAATGAATGTCAAATGGGGGAGAAGGGGTCAGTGGTCGAAGAGGTGTGGAATGGTCAGATGAGCGATGACTGGTTGGTGGTCAGATGGGTGTGAAATGGTCAGTGGTCAAAAAAACGGAGGACAAGGGGTCAGTGGTCAAATGAAGTGCTGAGTGGCTAACAAGTGGTCAGGGGTCAAAAGGTGCCAGGGGCTGTGCTCAGACCACAGCTGTCAAATCCTCGAGGTCAGACAGGTGTAGGACGGTCCCTGGTCAAATGAGTATGAACTGGTCAGTGGTCAAATGGGAATGAACTGGTCAGTGGTCAGACAGGTTCAGGGACTGTGCTCAGACCATGACTGTCAAATCCACTGGGGCCGAACAGATGTTGGCCAGACACCTGGCCACACAGGTGTCACAGAGTCCCTGTTTGAACAGGTGACAATCACCTGGTGGTCAGACAGCTCCAGGGGCTGTGAAACCCTCTGTGGTCACACGGCTGAAGATGGTCAGTAGCCAAAGAGGTGACAGATGGTCAATGCCGTCTTCCAAGGGCGCAAGCTGAGCTGGACGAGAGCAGGGCTGGACTTTGAGATGACCTCTGTGGTGGCCAGAGGCAGGTGAGTGCTCGAGCCAGGGGTTTGACATCGTCCTGTGCCACCGGGCTTGGCGACAGCCAGAATAAAATAAACCGATGCAAGTCCCTTTGACAGTTTGCCAGACAGTAACTTTCAAAACGTATTAATCCTTTTGTAGCAAATCACTTCTCTTTGTACTCGCATCTGTCGCTGGCAAGGCAATTTTGCACAGTTAAATGCCTTGCCAGGAATAAAAAAAATTAAAAATGGAGCAGGTTTGTGGGAAACTCGTGTGGACCTGACTCCAAAACAACGCCGTGGCTGAGGTACAGGGTTGGTGTTTGGTGAGATAGATCAGCCCAAGCATCCTTGGATGTGTTGTGCAGCTTCTTTTTTATCCCTGAGACCCAAGCCTTTCATGCTGATTGTGTTTTTCTCCTTGATGGAATGTGGATATTGTTTGTTGACACAGATTTCTGATGTGGTGAGTTGTTAGTGTTGGCTTGTAACCACAGGAGGGTTCGTGGATTGACTTCTTGTTTTTCTGACTTGTGCAAACATTTTTTTTTTGAGGGGGAGAAACAACCCCACAAAATGTTTGTTTTCAAAATAAATGTGATTATTGGTAAATTTCCCTCCTTCACCTCCCCGACTGACAGGGACACGTTGTTGTCATAGAAATTCACTGTTTGTGGTTTGATTTCACTAAAGGAGGTTGGGGTTGTTCAGGCAGCTGCTGCATCGTTCCCAGTGCCACAGAAATTTGCAAGTAGGAAATATAAACTGTGCTGAGGCATCTCGAACACAGGGGGATGTTTTGGTTTTTGACCAGGAAACAAAGTTTGTAACAAACCCTAGAGTGGATTTTCTCATTAGTCTGAAAATTAAGGTGAAACTTGTCTGTTATTCTTAGAAATTGACATGATGGAAGATGAAGGGCTGCAAGGATCAAGACCTGGAAATTCAGTCTCTATTATTTAATCAGCAGCATTTGGTGACAATCCATGGCCTCGAGATGGCTCAGAGTGACTCTGATGTGGGACTCCTGAGCTTTGTTTGCATTTATTTTCTATGTCTTGTTCCTTTTGTGTTTGTGCCTCTCTGAACCCAAAATATTTGGGAAAATGAGAACAAAATTCTGACATCAGAAGAAAATTGAGCTGAATTTTGGCTGTCTTAGTGAGTGTTAGTAGTAAATATGGGCTTTGTTTTCATCATCTTATCTGCAAACTGACTTTTCGTAGAATCATGGAATATCCTGAGCTGGGAGGGGTTGTCCAGCCCCAGACACCCCAAAATCCCATCGTGGGAGCTCCTGGGGCTGGGACCATCCCTTGGGGCTGTGCCCAGAACCCGCTGGGGGAAAAACCAAAATCCCTCCTGACTCCCTTGGCCCAGCTCCATCCTTGTAATTGTTGCAAACAGGCAATTCCAGCTGCTGCTGCCACAAACCATAACAGAGCTGTGGCTCTCTAATTTCTCCCTTCTGTGCCTGAAAATCTCCTCCAGAGCAGCTCTTGCCTGGAAGGGGAGCTGTAGGGACCTTTTGGGTGTCCTCCCCAATGGCGCCAAGCTGGGATTTGGCTTTGTCCCTTTAGGGCAGTCCCTAAAGTCCCGAATTTTTTTCACTGAAATGTGAAAAGCAGTGGTTGTGTTAGAAAAGCAAATGCTTTCCTGCAGGATTGGAAACTGACTTTTCGTAGAAACATGGAATATCCTAAGCTGGGAGGGATTATCCAGCCCAGAGATCCCAAAATCCCGTACCTGGGAGCTCCTGGGCAGTGCCCAGAGCCCTTTGGGGGAAGAACCAAAATCCCTCCCAACTCCCTTGGCACAGCTCCATCCTTTTAATTGTTACAAACAGGCAATTCCAGCTGCTGTTGCCACAAACCATAACAGAGCTGTGGCTCTCGAATTTCTCCCTTCTGTGCCTGAAAATCTCCTTCAGAGCAGCTCTTGCCTGGAAGTGGAGCTGCAGGGATGTTTTGGGTGTCCCTGTGGTGTCCTCCCCAATGGCACCAAGCTGGGATTTGGTTTGGTCCATAAATCCCTGAATTTTTTCACTGAAATGTGAAAAGCAGTGGTTGTGTTAGGAAAACAAATGTTTTCCTGCAGGATTGGAGGGAGCTGACTCCTTGCAATTCTGCACATGCTGTTGTAATTAAGGCCCAGCCTTTCCTGGATGCTGAAATAATGGAATAAATCCTGCGCTCACAAACCCTGCATGTGCTGAATGCTTTCCAGCTGGGATGGGATGGAGCTGGATCCTGCATGGAGCGTGGAATTCAATGGAATTCAAGCCCTGTGTTCTTTGCTCCTTGGGAGGTGTGGGAGGGTGACAGTCCCTTCTGAGTTTGCTTACAGTTTAATTTATAAATTAAATTGTTAATTTGTTATAAATATATATATAAAATTATATTAATTAAATTACATTATAAACTATTTTAATTTAAAATTTAATTCAAATAATAACAATTATACTATATAATGTATATTGTATATATTATATGTATTATGTATTTATATATTATATAAATATATCTTTATATTATAAATTAAATAATTTAATTATTAAATTTCAAGTTTAATATAATTTTTAAAATTTGTTGCCCTGCCACTTTCCCCTGTGCCAGTTCTGACCCACACAGGGATGGCCCTGTCTTTTCTCTGCTTTTCTCCTGCCTCCATCTGTACCATAATGCTGATTTTAAGGTGCAGGATGTCCGACGAAGTGCTTTTGTAGCTTCTGTTTTTATTCTGGTTGCTGAAAAACCAAGCAGGGGTGTTCTGTAACAGCCTCACTGCTGTGACAGCATCCACCAGCAGTGAAATTTAGGAGAAGTGATGTTTGAGGAATGTTTTTCTAGACTAGGGGCTGTGTCATCAGCTGATTTAATTAATTCCAGCCACTGATTCTTTCCTCAGGGCAAAGCTCAGAGGTCATTTCCCATCAGTGGCACTGCTGATTCTCAGGTTACAGCCCCACAGAATTCTGTTAATTCTTTGATGATTAAAAAATGACAGCTAATGAACACATCTGAAAATAAAGCTGCAGCTTGTGATGCAGCTTGGGCTCTGGTGGTGGACCAGTGACAGCTGTGTGGGATCCAAATGATTCATCAGGAATCTCTGACTGATCCTGCAACAGGAATTCCTTTCTGCTTTGAAATATTTGATATTTCCAGAGCTTTGCTTGTAAAACAAAATCAGCAGGAGCACAAAAGGATCAATGTGGAGGATCCAAGCAATTAAAGATGGTAAATTTTCTGTAAATTTATTTAATTAAACATATTTAATTTTATATTTAGTTTTCTGTAAGTTGATTTATTTAATTAAACAGATTTCATTTTCTGTACATTTATTTATTTAATTAAACATATTTCATTTTCTGTAAATGTATTTATTTAATTTTCTGGTTTGAGGTTTTGCTGTTCCAGTGTGGACAGCAGAGTTTCAGTGAAGAACTGAACCCTCCTAAAGACCTTTTCTGTCCAGAATTGGATAAAAATTCCTGTTTGTTGTGGTTCCTGTGAGTGGAGCAGGAGGAAGAGCAGAGTTGTGTCTGTTCTGGCACCCTTTGGGTGAGGTTCAAATCCTCATTCTTTCCATTGTGTGCACTAATGCTCCTCTGATTATTCCTCTGCAGGGACTCCTCCAAGGAGTGGCTTTTTCAGCATTCCTTTGGTATCAGCCCAAGAGCTCCCTTTCAATCTGCACTTAGAGCTGGAGCTAAAAATTGATTTTTTGGTTGAAAACCAGTGAGAAAATGAGATTTAAAGCAGTAGGAATCCAGTTTGGGAGCTGATGGGGTAATTTTTAATAGGAAAGAGACATTTTGTGCCTTTTTTTCTGGAGGCAGTGCAGCACCCCTGCACTCACGCTTGCCCTAACGTGAGTCAGGAGTTGGTTTCTAACTCTTAAAAGGATTTTCTGAGTTTTTCCAACCCCTGAGAGGAGGTAAAACCGGGAATCCTGACTGCCAGATCTCTTGCTGTGCTGTAATTTCATCGTTAGGTCAAAGGAGTGGCTTTTTCAGCATTCCTCTGGTATCAGCCCAAGAGCTCCCTTTCAATCTGCACTTGGAGCTGCAGCTAAAAATTGGCTTTTTGGTTGAAAACGGGTGAGAAAAAGAGGTTTAAAGCAGTAGGAATCCAGTTTGGAATTGGGAGCTGAATGGGGTAGTTTTGAATAGGAGAGGAACATGAGAAGCATTTTTTGCCTTTTTTCTGTTTTTACCTTTGCCCCAAGGGTGAGTTAGGAGTTGGTTTCTAACTCCTAAGAGAATTTTCTGATTTTTTCCCTACTTTCTTTCAGATTAATTCCTGGAAAATTTAAGGCCAAAGTTCTATTGGATTGTGGATTTAAAGCTACAAATAACAGGTTTATAAACATTTTTGAGAATGTGAGGTGACAGAACTCTGGAGGGACAGAGGGGAGTTTTAGAGGGGATTTTTGGGATGGGATTTTTTCCCTGGGATGGATTTTCCAGAGAATCTGTGGCTGCCCCATCCCTGGAAATGTCCAAGGCTAGGTTGGAACACCCTGGGTTTAATTTTCAAATCCCTCCCAAGCCAAACCCTTCTGGAATTCCATCAAATTCTCATTTAGAAGTCAAATGCAGTTGGGCTGGTGCAGCTTTGGAATGAAATTTTGCATTTTGCTCTCCCTTTGCATATGGAAAAAGGTTCATTTCTCTCCCTGTGATGCACAAAATCCCAGCCCCTTTTATCTGAGCTGTTTCTCTCAGATTGCTGAGATGATTTTTCAGAAGTGGGAGGTGGGAAAACAAACAGGCAGAGCTGGGCAGGTGATGAATTCCATGGGGCCCCTCCCAGAAGAAGCTCCCTGGGGATTTTTCCAGCTCCTGGATGATGTTTCCATGAGGAATTTTTGGAGGAGCACCATTTCTTGCTGCCTTCTTGGCAGTTTTAAAAAGTTTTAGCTGAGTGATTTGTGGTTTTAGAGCTCTGTAATTTTTATTTCCCTTAAATGACTCAAAGAGCTGTTGGCAAATGTGTTTTTTTGGATGAGGGACAAAGAGTTAGTGGGAAAAGCTTCTGATCTACCTGGAATACAGAATTTTTGTGTCCTTCTGGATCCTCTAAATTGGACAAATGATAAAGAACTCAAAAATCTGTGTCAGGTACCCTGTGAGTCCATGAGATTTGTGTTCTCAGTTCTTCAGGAGCACAATAATAAATGAAATCATCTCTGCCTTTCCCTTGCCACTCCTGAAATGAGGGAGGTTGGCTGGCCATGGTTCTGTGGACACCAAAATCCTGCGATCTGTGCTAGAAATGCAATTTTTCTAAGTGAAATAGTAGGAAAAAAAAGTGTTGTCGTTCAGCTTGGAATAGCAAATCCGTGCCTAAAAGTGAAGGTGGGGCTGGGGAATTGCATTTATTACCAAAATCTTGTTTAATTTCTCTGCTGGAAAACCTTTCCCATGGTGAAAACACAGATTTTTCACTCAGTGTGGTGCAAATCTTTAAAGAGACAGACACCACAATCCCATTCCAAAACTGCCTGTTTCTTCATTTATGGGATTTGATTTATGGGACTTTGTGACAAGCTGGGAATCTCTCTTTTAGTACCCACACCAACTTGTAGGTCCAGTTATACTTTGAATTTGCAGTGTGGGTGGAATTTATTACCTTGTATGAAGACAAGAGGTTTTTCTTTTTTTGGTTTTTGGATTTTTTATTTTTATTTTTGGACCCAGTTTTTCATGGTGTGAGGAGTGAAGTGCCCTGGGATGGTTTTTTGGAGCTCTCAGGACCTGCAGAGCTTTGGATTCCCACCCTGCTCATCCCTGAGAGCTTTTTTATTTTATTTTCGGTGTTCTGCCCTGAGTTTGGAGCATAATTGCACCCTGGGGAAAGCCAAACCCCAGGCAGCTGTTGGAAATGGGCATTAAAGCTTTTACAGTTTTATTTTTTCCCCCTAGGCTGTTCTCAAGAACTGCTTAATTTTATGGGGGCTTGTTAATATTTATTGTTTATTGGGAATGTGTGTTTGGGTCAGGATTTTTGTGACCTGTCCCTTTGTACTGAGATTTTTCTTGTTTTTCTGGCAGAGATGTGTATGTCTCTTGGGAATAAATTCATTAACACCTGGGAGATTGAAATCCAGGCACATAAATAATTTAGTAAATAATACAGGGAGGAAAGAGGGAACTAAGAGAAAAGCCTGGAGATTTTCAGTGGGGCTAAAATGCTTTGCTTGTTTTATTCCAAACCTTTTCTGAAGAAATTGAGGAAAACAAATCTTAATGTTTCAGGATTCTAAAAATTACCCATTTCCTTGGCTTGTCTGCAAAAATAATATTTTTCCTAGTTTAGCTGGTCATGGAGCGAGATATAACACCATGCACAGTTGTGTCTAGCAGTGCTACAATCGAACCAGACTCTGTAGATCTTAATTTAAATGCCACAAAAATCTGTGTTTTAGTGGGATTTTCACACTTTGAGCACTGCACAGCTATTGAAATATTGTTCCTTAAGGAGCAGAAAAGCAAATTAGATTCCCTGCATGCCACTGCTCTTGGACAGCTAGTCATAAATAGTTTATATTTTATAGAAATATTGTAATATTTATTAAGTAAATTTACATAAGTAAATTAAGTATAACATATAAAATATTTAAGTATTTATTTATGTTTTTAAATATAAAGTATTTTGAATATAAAATATTTTAGGTATTTAATTATACCTAAAATATAAAATATTTGAAGTATAAAATAGAAAATGTTTTATTATAAAAAGTATAAAATAGAAAATATTTTTATAAAATATTTAATTTTAAATAGTTTATAAAAATATTTTATACTTAATTTGGAGGGAATGGGGCAGGATTTCTGGCTTGGGGCTGAAAGGGGAGGATGAGGCAGGGCTTGGCTGGCAGCCCAAGCAGCAGTTGGTTCAAAACACGTGGATTTTTTTGGAAGGAGTCCCTGTGGCACTGCTGAGGGCTGCCAGGACCTTGCAGTGTGATGCAGAGGGCAAAATGGGATTGCTGCACATGGAAATTCCCTTTGCAGAGTCACACAAGGAAGAAAAACCCATTTTATTCATGTGTTTATCCCTGTAAATTCAGCGCATTATTTTCATTCCTTTTTCTGCATTGGTTAGGTGGCTGAAGGCTCTCTGTACTTCCCTCCCTCCCAACTTTCTTTTTGGATTTGTGTTCCTAGACCCCTCACCAAGTAAGGAGGTTTTCTGCTGAAAATCCCATTTTATTCCAGTGTTTATCCCTGTAAATTCAGCACATGACCTTTTTTTCAGAGGAAATGAGAATTTTCTCCTGCATTGGGAGGGAGGCTAAAGGTTCTCTGTGCTTCCCTCCCTCTTTTTGGGATTCTTTTTGGATTTGTGTTCCTGAGCAGAATTTCTGGCTCCCCTCACCAAGTAAGGAGGTTTTCTGCTGCTCCAAATTCTGTCTTTAAACTTAAAAAGGACCTTTACAGCTGGGCTGTTCTGCACTTTTCCAGCAGCACAATGTCCCAGCTCGAGGTGACACAGCACTGTGCTGCAGGGCAGAGCCTCAATAAATTGAATGATCCTTAAATAACCATAAAAAGTAAAGTTTCATTTTTAAAATCAGTGCAAATTTGGGGCTGATCCTCTGCTAAAAGAACACAATAATTCTTGTATCATTCATATGCTTAAACTTAGCTTAAATTGAGCTTTGGTGCAGGACCAAGTTGCCAAAACCTCTACAGCATCCCTGGAAGGTGATGAATTAATTATTCCTGGCATGTCAATAAGATTTGGAATTATCCCTGGCATGCCAAAAATATTTGTAATTATCCCTGGCATACCAAATATCCCTGCAGGAGTAAAGGTGGGGTGGAAAAACCAGGGAAGAGTCAATCCTGTGGGCACGAGTGTGGTGCTGGAGATCAGATGTGGCAGAGGATAACTGGGCTATAAATTCATGAATTAAATACATAAATACATGAATGTAAATACTGGTAATTGCAGGCAGAACCTCATTTTTCCAAGTGGAATGAGACATCAACCCTGCACTTCCCATGTCTGTGGTGCTGAAAGAAAGGAGAATTTCCTTGTTGGAGGAAAGCAGAATTTCCTTGTAAAACTCATTTTTCCAAATGGAATGAGATATCAACCTTGCATTTCCTATCTCTGGTACAGGAGGAAAGGGAAATTTCCTTTTTAACCTAATTTTTCCAAGTGGAATGAAAACTCAACCCTGCGTTTCCCATCTCTGTGGTGGTGGAGGAAAGGAAAACTTTATTATTAACTTCATTTTTCCAAGTGGAATGGAAAAGCATTAATGAAGCTTTTCCCACCAGTAAAGGACAATTAAGAAGAGCCTTGATGATGATCCCATGATAAAATGGGATTAATCTGGTGCTGAAGGACTTTGGGATGCTCTGGTTTTGTCATGGTGCACATTAACCTGGAATAAATCTGTCTCAGCCCTGCGTTTATGCATATTTCCTATCTCTGTGGTGCTGGAGAAAAGGAGAATTTCCTTTTTAACCTCATTTTTCCAAGTGCAATGAAAACTCAACCCTGCATTTCCCATGTCTTTGGTGGAAAGGAGAATTTTATTATTAACTTCATTTTTGCAAGTGGAGTGAAAAATCAACCTTGCATTTCCCATCTCTGTGGTGCTGGAGGAAAGGAGAATTTTATTATTAAAATAAAATATTCATTTTTCCAAGTGCAATGGAAAATCACCCAGCTAATTGTGGAGGAATGCAGTCCGTGCCAGGCGTGCACAATGAAATCAGAGTGCAGCATTATCAAACTCATTGCTAATTACCAATTAACTCAGTGCTGATGAATCAGAGCCATTAGAGGTTTGTCGGGTTCAGGTGCCATCAGGTGCATCCCAGTTTGTGTGCAATCAGGAATTCTTCTTGGCAGAAAGAAAATTATACAAGAGAAAAAAGAAAATTATATATGAGGAAAAGAAAATTATATATGAGGGGGAGGCTGAGCCTCAGAAATCCTTGATTTTCAGGCTGAAATCCTGTCTGGAAAAAAAGAAAAATTTAGGATGCTGAGGTGAGGTGAGAGGTTTGGGAAAGGCACAAATCCCAAATTGTGCAGGGAGAGCCAGAGCATCCACACACAATTCCAGGAAGCCACAGCAAGGAGGGGCTGCTGCCAGCATCGATTGTTTCATTTGCTAATTAGTGCTGAAATCTCCTCAAAGTCAAATAAAGCAGAGGATGTGAGCTGCTGGAGCTGCTCCCTCATCCCCTGCCCCACATTTCCTCACCTCCTTTTTGGTTTTTTGTGGTGTTTTTGTTTGGTTGGTTTTTTTTTTTTTTTGTTTTTTTTTTTGGGGGGGGGGGGTTTGGTGCAGATATTAATGGATGTGGGGGCTTTGCTGGTGTTTGGGTGAAGAGTGAGGTATTTTTCATTATTTGTCTCTGATGTGACCTTGGCTGTGTTATTTTACCTTCATTTCACCCGGTAGATGCATTTGACGGATGAATTAAAGGATATTTTGTGCATGGAGTGCAGCAAAGAGGGAGATGCCACAAGTCTGTGAAGAATATTGAATATTGAAGAAAAATCTCTGAATTTTGGTGTGATGTGCTCTCTTTTTCCAAGGGGCAAACCTGGAGGTGAGAACAGGGCAGGCAGAGCTTTGTTCAGACTTTGTGGCCAGGTGTTTTATTTTCTTCTCCCTCTGTTCTTTTACCTTCCTTCCACCTGGTAGATGCATTTGAGGGATGAATTAAAAGATGCTTTGTGCATGGAGACTTTTCTGTGGTAAAGAGGGAGACATTACAAGTCTATGAAGAATATTGCCTGTGAATATTGGAGAAAAATCTCTGAATTTTTGGTGTGCTGTGCGCTCCTTTTCCAAGGGGCAAACCTGGATGTGGGAGCAGGGCAGGCAGAGCTGCTGTGACCTGGAAATGTCATTTTTGCTCCGACTTTGTGGCCAGGTGTTTGTTTGCTGTGCCCAGCCCCAGTTAAACAGGAGGTTGTGTGTACTGGAGCAGGGCTGCCAACAGGCAGGATGTGACCTGGGAAATATAAACCCCTTTTTCTGACAGGGGATAAACATCTCCTTCTCTGGGCCTTGCTATCAGATGCTCTTTGGTCTTATTTTCAAACACGGAGTCAATTAACAATCAGGTTGAGGGCTCTGGGGATTTATCTCCAGGGTGGACCACATACAATGCCAATATTTTTCACCTCAGGATGAGGTCTCTGTGAAAAAAACACTTTTTTTTCCTTGCCATGCTGTTTTGGGCTGGAATATTCTTGACCTCAGGAAGAGCTTTCTGTGAGAAATCATCTTTTATTTCTTCTTACACTGGTTTGGATTGGAATATTCTTCACTTCAGGAAAAGGTCTCTGGGAGAAATCACCTTTTTTTCTTCTTTTACTGGCTTGAGTTGTAACATATTTCACCCTGGGAAGAGATTTTTGGGAGAAACCACTTTTTTTTCCTTGCCATGCTGTTTTGGACTGGAATATTTTTCACCTCAGGAAGAAGTCTCTGGGAGAAATCACCTTTTTTTCCTTGTTATGTTGTTTTGGCTTGGAATATTCTTTACTTCAGGATGAGGTCGCTGAGAAAAATCACTTTTTTTTCCTTGCCATACTGTTTTGGGAAGAGATGAGAATTTTGACTCCATGTTCCAGAAGGCTGATTTATTATTTTATTATCTATATTTATGATATGTATTATATTTATTATATATATTATATTAAAAGAAATTATATGTGTATAGGGGAGACATTTTGTATATGGTTTTTATGGGTGCAGAAATTCTGTGTGTAATTTTTGCTGGGTGCAGAAATTCTGTGTGTGATTTTTGCTGGGTGCAGAAATTGTGTGTGTGATTTTTACTGGATGTAGATATCCTGGGTGTGATTTTTGCTGGGTGCAGAAATTCTGTGTATTTTTACTGGGAGCAGAAATTCTTTGTATGATTTTTGTTGGGTGCAGAAATTCTGTTTATATTTTTTGCTGGGAGTAGAAATTCTGTGTATGACTTTTCCTGAGTGCAGAAATTCTCACCTGGGATTTCTGGGATGCCTTGAGTGTCATTTCCTGCAGATCCTGCCCTTTCAGACATGCAGATAAAATTCCTGGAGCACCTTTCTCTGCTGATCCAGCACTGGAGCTGTGCTGAGTGTTCCCTGTGGGACTCACAAAATTCCAGTCTGTCCATGGAGATCCAGGTGTTGAAATCCTGGGTTTGCAGCTCCAGAATTACAGGTCTGAGAGCTTCTTTGCATTCTCAGAGGTTTTTAAAGCCCTGAATTTCTGCTTTTTAGTGGAGTTTGCTCCTTGGAGTCTGAGGATAAATGACTAAAAGCAAGAATGGGATCATATGATCTGGTTCCTGCTGCCAAAAGGTGAAGGGAGGACAGATGGTTTAGAAATTAAGCGAGTATTTTACAATGTTTTTCTTTCCAATAATAGAAAAAAAAAAAGTAGGTGAAATTGCCTAATATTGCCCTGCCAGCTATTAACAATGCAAATAAATGTGGAGAAAAAAAAAAAGGTGTTTATTCCTTAAAATGTGTGGGAATACAGGCATTAGTGGTGGACTTATTTATTTCTATTAAAAAAAGAAACAATTTGCTCTTTTCTTCCTTCTAACCCTCCCCCACCCCGAACACGCCACTATTTTACCCCAGTGAGTAGCTTTGTGGTTATTGTGGTTTTTCTTCACCCAGCAACAAGACAAAACCATAAATAAAGGAAAATGTGCTGGTGGATCCACAGATTTTGATGAGACTTCAGGCTTCAGATTGTCAAAAGCAAATCTGGCCCTGTTCTGCAGTGAATTTGAGGCCAGGAATCTGGTTTTGCTACAAATGTGTGATCTCTGATACAGCACAGGGGGATTTTAGTCCCCATCAGACATTGCAAGGCTCTGGGGAGAGTCCAAAGTGGGAAATTGTTGAAATTATTTTAGTGCCTCCCAGTTTGGGGTGGTTGTCTGGAAAGTTGTTGTTCTACCCTGTATTTTGATTTATTTCCTCTATTCTCACAGTCTCTCATTCTTTAAACACAGAGCACCTGCTGGCACCAACATTTTATTGAATAAAATGCATTTTTCCTCAACAATTGGAGAAAACCGCTGTCCGTTCTGATCTGATGTGATTTCAAATTCCTGATTTTCTTCCTTTTGTTGTTTTATTTTGTTTTCCAGGGTGGTGAAGGAAGAGATCTCAGATGACAATGCAAAGCTGCCCTGCTTCAATGGAAGAGTGGTGTCTTGGGTATGTTGGATTTTGTCTGTGGAAATCTGTGTTTGATACTGGAAGCTAATTTTTAGATCTTGTTTTTGCTGGGATGAAGGGACACAAGGAAATAATAGTAAAGTAGGTTTATAGGAGTTTTTTACAGCTGAGCAATTGGAACAAAAGTGGAATTATCAGGTGGAATCAGCAGCTCTTTCATTTCTGTGCTGATTTTAGGAGTTGAAGATCTTGCAACTTACACTTCTTACAACTTTTTTATATTTTAACCATTTTTATATTTTAACTGTTATTTTTATATTTATCTATTATTTTTATATTTTAACTATTATGTTAATACTTTAGCTGTTATTTTTATATTTTAACTAAACTATTATTTTTATATTTTAATTATTATTTTTATGGCATAACTATTATTTTAACGGTTTAACTATTTTAAAAATTTTAACAATTGTTTAATATTTTAACTATTTTTATTATTTTAACCATTTATTTAAATATTTTAACCATTTATTTTTGTATTTTAACAATTTATTTTTGTATTTTAACTATTTATTTGAATATTTTAACTATTTTATACCTTAAAATATTTGAGCAGCCCAGACATTGAAGTTGTACAGAATAAAGACATTTGCTGCCTGCTGAGCAGCTTGACCTTTCCCAGCCTGGCTTCTTGCAGGCAGGATTACATGGAAATAACACGAAAAATCAAATGCAGAATCGATTGCCTGCTGTTTCCTGCATGCAAGGAGAAGTGCAGTGTGTTTTTTCAGACTGGCTTTGACTGGGAGTTGCTTCTTGAGCAAAGATTCCTTGTGGATCCGCCCTGCTGGGAAATGCTGGATCACACCGCTCCAGCCACTTCTTCCTGCTCTATTGATTGATTTTTATTTTAGGGCACTCAGATTCTGGCAGCTGGGTAGTCCCAACAGGTTTTTAGTGTTAGGCAAGCAAAACACGTGGCTTTGTAAAGCTGAGTTTAAAATCGGTCCTCCCACTCACACCCAAATATGTGTTAAGGACTCAGTAGAGTGAGGTCTTAAAAATTGGGATTTTCAGTCTGTGCTGTCCAAAAGTAGCTGGGAATTGTGTTCAGAAGGAAAAGTTACTTTTCCCCTTTTTTTAAGACCTCCCTACCTGTTTTTTTACCTTTTTGCTCCAACCTTTAGCCCAAGCAGCAATAAGTGACTGATAACCAAGGGGACTTTTCCGAGAGCTCAGCCATGCGTTTCCTCCCAGCAGCATCAGAATGCCTTGGCTGGGGCATGGAGGAGTGCTTGAAGGCAGAATTATTTTGATTTAAAGCTGCATTTCTGATCCAATTCCAATCTAAAGCTGGGCAGTGCTCAGAGAAAGGAACGAGTACCACTTTCCTCCAGGAAAAAGGGAAGATTCCCTGGATGAGGGAAAATTGGTTGTCAAATGAATAAAACCATTGGCATTAGAGAATCAAACTGATGTTTAAACAAACAGAAAATGTTTGAGAGCTGAGGATCCATCTGCAGGCAGCACCAATTTATTAATTTCACAACTTTCTTCCATTCTTAATGAGGTTGTGCCCTGGGAACTGATTTGGGATGGGGATCAGTGCTCCAGGATGCCCCTGAGCTCTGCTGCTGCTGCTTTTGTCTCCAGTGCAAGGATCACAGAGCGTGGGGCTCTGCCAGGGTGGCAAGGGATGGGACAAAAAGGGATTTCATGTGTGATTAACGAGCAGAAAAGAGAGTCCCAAAAGCTGCAGATGAAGCAGAGCAGGAAATGGAGCTGGGATTTGTGCTGCCATGGCCTGGGAGCAGCACTGGTGCCTTGTGTCCCTTGCTGGTCACCAGAATCCCTTGTGAAAGCTGCCCTGGAACAGGGGCTGGACAGACTTAAAGAATAAAATAGGGATTTTTATAATAATAATGACAATAATAATAAAATATCTAAAATATATAAATGTCTATAATATATATATATTTATATTTTATAAATTATAACTATATAAAATATATAATATAGTTAAATATAAATATAGATTTTATAAATATATTGCATATATTATATTTATGTATATATATAAATATATAAAAGAATATATATATATAAGAATATATATATATATATGTAATACTATTATTTTCCTTAATTGAGCATTTTTTGTGTGCCACACTGAATTTTTTCATGCTGCTCAGGATGAGTTATAAACCCATCCATATTTCAGGATGAATTACAAGCCCACCCAGTCCTGCAGAGGCAGCAAGATTGGAGAAAGTTGGGTTGGATTTATTCCTTCAAAACTTGTTTTGTTTTCCGGCCTTCCCACCCATCAGCCTTCCCTCCCAAATTTCTCCTGGTTTAGTGCATTTTAGGAGCTCCTTTTGCAGATGATGTTGACAAGGGTTTCTGTTTAGCAATCAGCTCAAACATCTGGGTCTGACCTGCCTGATGAATTGCAAATTGCTTTTTCCACACTAACACCCATAAAATTGCAGGGCTTATCTGCCTCTATTTGCTGCTAATTACTGCAGGAGTTTTATGTAAATCTCACTGGAAGTTAATTGTTCCCTTTTGAAATCTTTAATATCCCATTCACTGGGACTTAACAGATAATTGCACACAAATCTTCCAGGGATAGCAAAGTTGGGTCTTTACCTTTTAGAAACATATAATATATATAGAAATTATATATATACATATTTTTATATATGATATATAAATATATAGAAAATAATACAATATATAATATAGAAAATATAAAATATATCATAAAGATAAAAAATAAATATCTATATAATTTTATATATAAATATAATTATATATTAAACATATAACCTATAAATATATAGTTAGAGGTATAATATTATATATGATATATATTATATATATCATATATAAAAATATATATAAAACATATAAACTTTCAATATATTATTTTATATATTTTAATATATATCATTATATAGAAAATACAATAATACAAATAATTTAATATAGAATATATTATATTAATTATAATTATATATAAATAAAATTAGTATATATTTATATGTATATATAATTATAGATAAAATTTTATATATATAATTTTTAAATATTATATATGGATATATAATTATATTTGTACACGCACTCTTTTTTTTTTTTTTTTTTGTGTTTCAGTCAGGGTTATTTACTTATCTGTTGTTTTTTGGTTTTGTTTTTTTTTTTAATGGGTCTGAGCTTTCTTTGTCCCCAGTGCTATAAAATGTGTGTCAGCTGCTGGGAGACAGTTGGGATTCTTGCACAAACCCATCTGTAAGGATTTTGTGGTCCTGGAAATCACTGCAGCATGTTTCACAGCCCCATCACACGTGTAAAAATGGGAAAAATCAGATTGCTGTGCTCCTGGAAGTGACTGCAGTGAGTTTCACAGCCCCAGCACTAAATGTAGAAATGGGAAAATTCAGTGTACCCAGCACAGCTGATCCTCTTCTTCCCCCCACCTCTCCCTCCTGACTGAGCCCGTGGCTACTTTGAAGTTTCCACCAGGACTGACGTGGGGAAATGTGAGATTTTCATCTTTTTTAATCCCATTTGAATCCTTCTGTTTGTCAGAGGTGGGAACTTTGATCTGGGTGTCATCTGCAGGACTGATTTCCATAGGGGAAGATATTCCAGGGAGGATCTGCAGGTCTGGATTAGTGGTGAATTAAAATCCCTGCTGCTAATTAGCTATTTCAACTTCCTCCCCAGTCCTCTTATGTCCTGCTTGTTTTCCTCCTCCACAGCTCAGATCTCCTTCCTTTGATTTCAGCCTGGGTTTGTTTTTTCCATTTTTGTTTTTTCTTGTGTGGTTTTGGGGGTTTTTTTGCTGGTTTTGTTGTTGTTGTGGTGGTGTTTTTTAAGCATGAAATAATTTGGGACAGAGCTGCCCTTTCCTAGATTCGTTTGCAAGGAATTCTTTTAAATCCTTTAAAAATCCTTTTTTTTTCCTTTTAAACTGGGTGATCTTTAGTTTTTTGACAATACAGAGGCTATCATTAATTGCGTGTCAGAATTCTTATTTACAGTAAATGCATTTACACAAACACATCTTCTGCCAGAAATAGCTGATATTTGTCCTGTTTTTCTAACATACAACACAAAATATGATTTTTCTCTGAGAATGATTTGTTTGGAGTTTTCTGGGACTTCTTACCTGAATGAAATTATTAATGCCATTTTTGCTTTTTGCCTTTTTATTTTTGGGCCTAAACTGGGCAATTTGAAAAAAAAAAAAAAAAGTGGAAGAAAATATTTTTTTACAATAAATTGTTTTTCTGTTCTCTTGGGGAAAAGTGGAATGGTGGAAGCTGGGAGTGTGGCAGGAATTGATTTGTGACTGCTGCCAGCTCTGTTATCCCTGTTTTTTAGGAAGGATTTGCAACATCTGGGAACAATTCCTTGCCTGGCTGCTGGGAATGTGCAGTTCCCCATTGGCTGGCAGTGATGTCACTGCTTTCTGGGAGGTTTTCCCTGCTTTTTCCTCCCCATTATCTGGGTGCCAGCAGATAATTCCTGTCCTGTTTGTACATCAACTTTTTCTAGCCTCTATTTGCAATTATAATGAACTCCATGGTGGGGCAGAACCATTTGACAAGGGCAGCACAGGAGCTTCAGGGCAGGGAAATGAAAAAATAAAAATGCTCAGTGCTGAAGCAGGGAATAAAAATCCCCTGGAGCAGAATCTTGGATGAAATGAGCTGATTTCAGGGCCAGTCTCTTCGCACTTTATATAAACCCTCATTCATCCCAAGCCTCATCTCAGCACGGACAATTTCTCCTTGCTCAAATAAAATCCTTTTGCTGATGAGGTTTTAGCAGAGCTGGGGAGTCCTGGTGCCTTTGAGGGAATTCCTGGTGGAGCACAGGAATTCTTTTGCAATTCCAGTTCTGCAATTGCTCCTTTGGGAGCAGCCTTGTGTGGATAATGGGGCACAGCTCGGAAGCTTTGGCTTAGGATTTGAGCTGCCTCTGACTTGATGGGAAATAATTATTTCCAGCTCAGAAATGAATGTGGCTGTTGGGAAGTTGCTGTCAAAAATATAAATGGCTCTTTTGGCTATTTCTTTAGTCACTGGGATGCCTTGGGAAGGCTGAGCTAGAGCAGAGTTAAAGAATAAAGCAGGGATTTATGACAAGTTTCTCCTCAATGGATCCACCTTGGGCAGCACAAGAGCCCAGCCAGGGCTGCACCCGAGATGAACCAAAATGGTCCCCAAAATGAACCCAGGATGAACCAAAATGGTCCCAAAAAATGGATGATCAGTCACAAAAAAATGCTTTAGTCCACTGGCATCTTGGAGTGAATTGTCCAATTCCAGCTTTAGCCCATGCAGTCCCATCCTTGTTTTTCTCTCTCCAGCCCACGGTGTTTGTGCTCCTGGGCTGAGATTTGTCCTTGGTGCCCAGCTGGAGCAGGAATTGTTTTGTCTCCTTGCTCTGTGCACAGAGCTCACCATCCCACAGTATGAAGCCCAGACCCACCCACTAAAGCAGCACAGAATGTGAAAAATAGAAAAGCCAAAACCTGAGGCATCACCTGGGATCAATCCCTCACGAGGCTCTCCCTGAGCTCAGAGAAACACCAAGAGCTGCCGCTGTTCCTCAGTGGGAGTTTGAATATTGTACTCTTGCTGCTGACAAATTAATCAATATTTCGCCAGATGAGATTTGAGATATGGGATTTAGGATAATTCCCAAGTACTCCACAGAAGAATTCCTGGTGCTTGCAGGAATTCTGTGCCCATCCAGGCTGATGTTTTCACGTGGAACCTGAATTTAAGCTGAATTTAACCTGTTTTTCTGCAGGTTTGGCAGGAATCCCTGCACTTCCCCTCAGATCCTGGAAGTTTGGCTGTACACTTGGAGAAGCTGGTGGGATTTTGAGCATGTAATTTTGTGTAATTCTGGTTTTTTTTTCTGTTGGCAGCTGGTCCTGGCTGAGAGCTCCCACTCTGACACAGGCTCCCAATGCACCGAGAGCCACGTGGAGCTGCCCCCAGCCCTGGAGAGGACAGGAGGCATCGGAGACTCCAGGCCCCCCTCCTTCCAGTAAGCCCCAATTTATTAATCAGATTCTCATTTAGCAAATTGATTTATCAAATTCTCATTCCCATCTATTTCTCACCCTCATTTCCCTTCCTGCTCCAAGCCAGCTGTTTGTTTTTGTGGTTATAAAAATCAAATATCGAGGAATAAAAAGGGGGCCTGAAAAAACCCTTTCATTCTTAGAGTGAAATATTTATCTAAAATATTTATCCAATATGAGATATTTGTCCAAAATATCTCATTTTCCTGGCCCACATCATTCCAGTAAACCCAAATTCTCATTGATTTATTATTGATTTATTCCATCTATTTCTCACCCTCATTTCCCTTCCTGCTGCAAGGCAACTGTTTGATTTTTATAAAAATTAAATATTGAGGAATTTAAAGGGGGATGGGACTGAAAAACCCCTGTCATTGATAGAGTAAATATTTATCCAAAATATCTCATTTTTCCAGCCCCCATCATTCCAGTAATTTACATTTGTTTGTGAAATTCTCATTCCTATCTCTCACCCTCATTTCCCTTCCTGCTGCAAGCCAGCTGTTTGTTGTTGTGGTAATAAAAATTAAATATTGAGGAATTAAAAGGGGGATGGGACTGAAAGCCCCCTGTCATTGTTACAGTGAATATTTATTTAATATGAAATATTTATCCAAAATATCTCATTTTCTCAGCCCCCATCATTCCAGTAATTCCCACTGATTTATCAAATTATCTTTCCCATCTATTTCTCACCCTCATTTCCCTTCCTGCTGCAATCCAACTGTTGTTGTGATTATAAAAATCAAATATTGAGAAATTAAAAGGGGGATGGGACTGAAAAACCCCTGTCATTGATAGAGTGAATATTTATCCAATATATTTATCCAAACTATCTTGTTTTCCTGGCCCCCATCATTCCAGTAAGCCCAAATTCCCATTGATTTATTATTGATTTATTCCCATCTATTTCTCACCCTCATTTCCCTTCCTGCTGCAATCCAGCTGTTTGTTGTTGTGATCATAAAAATCAAATATTGAGGAGTTAAAAGGGAGATGGGACCGAAAACCCTCTGTCATTGTTGAGAGTGAAATATTTATCCAAAATATCTCATTTTCCAGCCTGTTGTGGATGAGTTAAGTAGGGAGGGAGCCCAAAATGCTTTTTGCAGTGATTAGTGTGTTCTGTGTGATTAGGGAGGCTGCAGAGGCAGCTGAAGGCTGCTGGCAGCAGGGAGAATTTCCACCAGGAATAATAATTACAATTCCATGGCCATCCAGAGGCTGCCAGCCTCAGCTGTGGCTGGGAATATCTGCTTTGATATTCTTATTTCCTCTTCCTGATCCTTAGATATCTTCATTTTCCAGGGAATTTCCACCAGGAAAAAATTCCTCTTTCCACCAGGGGAATTTAAAGCAGGGCCTTGTGCTCTTAGGCTGTGTTTGGAGAAGGAAATATGGCCTGGATTTGCCTTTTTTTCAATTTTTTTTTTTGGGATGGATGTTGCCTGGAAGAGCTCTCTATGTTATGATTCTTTTTAAAATAAACCTTTTAGCGGACAAGAAATGCTGGGAAATCCTGGCAGTGCCTTGCTAGGGCTGTGCTGCCCTCCTGTGTTCTGATCTGGCCAGAAAATAAAACCAGTCTTTTGTCTTTCCTGGCCTAAACCTGCCTGGCACAGCTGCAAGCACCAGCTTTGTTTAAAAAGATAATTAGCTGATAATTAGGCACGAGGTTTGTGGGTCTAATGCCCTGCTGGTCCTCCTGCTTTGTTTTTTTGGTTTTTTCCCCTTCAATTTTTGCTTCACCATTGAATGAAATCAATATATATATAAATATTATAATTAATTAGATATAACATTTATATATTATAAAATATATATTATATTTATATATATTTTATATATTATATTACATGTTATGTATTATACAATGTAATGTATAATACATTACATATAATGTAATGTATAATATTTGTTATATAATATAATTTAATAATTATTAAAGAAATTAATTTATTTACTAAATTATTTGGCTCAGCACTGGGGGAAAAGGCAGCTGTTTTTTTTTTATTTTTGCACCCTTTTCAATGGTGTAAATCCCATTTTAGAGGCTGGTTTGAGTGAGGATCCTGAGCAGGAGTCAGCAGATGGAGCTGCTGGGATGGACAAGAGTGACCTGAGCCACATGTGTGTCACCTCTTCCCTTTGCCAGCTGTGCTGCACTCAACAAGAAATGTTAAAAAATCTGTTGGCAGCACTGAAATCCCCCTGGCATTTTGGTAGGGAGTAAAATATGTCCCCTTGGTAGGTATTAAAATGTGCCCCCAGATGTTTTCCTGAAGGACAGCCTTGATGTCCTCATGGCTGTGGTGGGCACGTCACCCATCACATCTGTGCTCAGGGAGTGGGGTGGGCAGGAGTTCTGAAATGGGGAAATAGCTTCACCCTCAGGTGCTTTGGGGTTCTCTTTTCACCCCTCAGGTGTTTTTTTATTATCTTTTCACCTCTCAGGTGGTTTTGGGTTGTCTTTTCACCCTCAGGTGTTTTTTGGGTTCTCTTTTCCCCCTTGAGGTGTTTTTAGGTTCTCTTTCCCCCCTGAGGTGTTTTTGGGGTGTCCCATCAGCCTGGGCCAGCGTGCAGCGCTCACCCTCAGCAGTTCTGTCCCCTCTGCCCCAAGCTGCTCCCGGCTGGAGCTGCCTGGGTGGGAAGGGGACCAGCAGAATAAGGCAGTGATTGTCCCCCTGTGCTCTGTGCCAGCCCCAACGCTGCCAGCAGCAGGGATGGCCTGGACAACGAGACAGGAACCGAGTCCGTGCTCAGCCATCGGCGTGAGCGGCACCGGCGCAGGAACCGCGAGAGCCACGAGGACGGTGAGTGCCTCCTCATCCTCCCCTCCCTCATCTTCCTCATGGCTCCCAGAGCAGCAGCTCCTCTGTGGGGTTTGTGAGGGTCCCCAGGATGAGGTGAGAGAAGAGAATCTGACTCTGTGTTCTCAGAAGGCTGATTTATTATGATATGATATGATGTTAAATAACATATGATATGATATAGTCTATTCTCTATTCTATATTCTATTCTATTAGCTTATATACTAATTTATTTTATATTATATAATATTTTATTTTATATTACATATTCTCTTATATTAATGATGTTATGTTATATTATATTATGCTATACTACATTATACTATACTAAAACTATACTAAAGAATACAGAAAGGATACAGACAGAAGGTTTAGCAAGAATGAATAATAAAAACTCATTGCTGACTCCTCAAAGTCTGACACAGGTGATGGTGATTGGTCATTAATTAAAAACAATTCAATGAAACCAATAAAACATGCACCTGTTGGTAAAGGATCTCCAGCCACATCCCAAAGCAGGAAACACAGGAGAAGCAATCAGATAATTATTATTTACTTTTTTCTCTGAGGCTTCTCAGCTTCCCAGGAGAAGAAATCCTGGTGAAGGGATTTTTCAGAAAATATCACAGTGACACTCCTCCTCCTCCCCAAGAGACTCCTGGCTGCATTCCTGCCAGCTTTCAGGGAGTCTTCATTATTATTTTAATGCAATAATTTGATAATTGCTCTGAAACTCTTTGAAGCTCATCGTTTTTGCCAGAAACACTCCACAGTGAAGTGGCAGAGAGATTGTTTTTGACAATGTGCAGAACTTTGTGTAGCATGAGAAGATGAATGGCTTGGCTGTTGATTTCTCAAGGTTTGGATCAGCTGTGGTGTTTTCTGCTGGTATAACAGAGGCTCTGAAGATCTTTTTTTACACCTAAATGCGCCCAAAGTGCAAGCATAAAATGCAGAACTCCATCTCTTGCCTCTGGTCTGTACATCAAAGGAAGCTTGGGTTTTTCATTCATTGCCAGACAAGAATTTCCAGGCTTAATTAAGAATTAATAGGTGCCACCCATTGTGTTTAAAATGGTGCAGAATTTGGAGTACTTGGGCCCAAGAAATGCCATCACAGCTTTATTCACAGCTCCACCCACCAAAGCATTTGCCTCCAGTTAGAAATCAGATTTCTACTGAGGGATTCTGTTCGTTTAACCCTTCCAGAGGGTCACTGATGAGGAGTGAATGGAAATCCCTCAGTGGGAGGAGCAGAGCTGTCTGTGCATGATCCTGACTGCGTATTCCTTTGGGAACTGACAGAAAGAGGCAGAATCCTCTCACAGTGTTGATTAAAAACTTGTTGCAGGAAGAATGTGAAAAGGGGAGTTGTTTTAAGCATGAAATCAGTGCCAGGGCATGTTTTGCTCTGGATATTTTTGGCATAAGAGCTGGTGTTGGTGGATGGAATTGTGTGAGCATTGTAGTGGTCAGAAACCCATTCGTGCATTTCCCTTGAGAAGGAAATGGGATTAGTTTCCCTCCTTTTACCAAAGCCCATACAAGAACCTTACTACAGTCACAAACATTACTTTTCTCTGAATTTAGGCCTTCTGCCTGCAGCAGGTGAGTTCTGTTAGTGTGCATAGAGCAAGGAGAGCTACTTTAAGACATTATTCAATGTCCATGGTGTTTCTGTTGTCATAACAGTATTAAATTTAGCAACAACAACATCCAGTACAATAACAACACCAGGAGTGTGTTGTTTTCAGTGGAAAGCAAATCTAAAATGCACAGTTCAGCTCTGTGTCCTGAATTGCACTGTAAGAAGTCAAATACCCAAAACCTGGGAAGGATTTTAAGCCCTTTTCATAAGAATGATCACGGGGTCACTCTTTTCTTGCACCTGCAAGTCTTGTGTGGATGTAAAATGGGGCAACAGCCTTTGGAGAAGGGGGACAAGGATGGGGAAAGGGCTGTGACACCTGGATCCAGCTGCTGTGTGCTGGGAAAATCCTCCCTGAAATGCAGTGAGAGTGTTTGATGTGCTCCTGCAGGGACTCGTTTGAAATGCCCAAATGACAGCCCTGGTGCTTGGCAGAGGGATCTCCTGCAGCTCTGTGTTACTCACAGCTTTGTGCCAGAGGATTTATTCCAGAGGCACAGGAACAGCTCACCCCAGCTGGACAATTTGGAAGTGTTTGGTACAAAGAATCACCCACCCTGGCAAAGAGGATTTCCCTGGGTTCCCTCAAGGGAAGGCAGTTCTTGTTCCACAAGAAAGCAGGACCAGGGTGTTGCAGCCTTCATTTCAAACAGGTGAAGTGAGAAAAGGTGTGAAGGTGCCATTTGGGAACAGAAACACTGAGCTGGAACCTGAACAGGTCAGGCTGAGCTCAGAGCACTGGAATTGAGAGGTTCCACAGAATGAAGGTTGGGAAAACCCCAACACTAAACATTTTTTTGTGCTTCTCTCCATTTTAATTTACAAAAATTGCTTCCTAATTTTACTGGAAAACATTGCCAGCTTTGAAGTGCAGCAAGATCCTTGCAGAGGTTTGGTTTGGAGTTGGGGTGATGAGAATTCTCCAGATTCTCCAGGGATAATAAGCAGTGTGGTACCACAGGTGGGTTGTTCAGCACAGCTGCCTGAATATTTCCCTTCATTTCTGCAGGGTTACTCACCCCAAAAAAGCTGATTTTGCTGAATTCCACACACAGAGTGATAAATATTGATTGCAGCTGGAGGGTGTGGGACACACCTGGGTGATCTGACAGTGTTTTCACACCTCTTCCCATTGAAAATGCAAAAGGATTTGGGGTATCCCTAAGTTCTTCCACCCCTTTTCCATAAATTGCATTCCTGTTTTAAGTACACAGACAATTAATCTCCATCTGTGCTTTTATATTCTCTGATTTTAAAATAATCCCCACAAAGATGGTGCCTTGAGGAATGGAATAAAACTGCTTTTTTGGAGCTGTGTGACACTGCAGATACAAACATCAAGAAAACCTCGAGGAAAACCAATCTGGAAAAAAAAACATCAAGATGTCAGAGCTACCAACAAATGTCCTCATTGCTTTGGGAGGTTGACAAAGTTCTTACTAAGTGAAAGTAGATCTAGGATCTTAATTGGGGTGGTGGGAGGTCTGTCTGGCACATGTGCTGGGGACCCCTGGCTGGGAGGAACAAAGCTGCCATGTCAGTTTGGTGAGCAGGAGTGGGAAAGGGGACTGCGGGAGCTCTAATTAGGGAGGTAATTAAGGGACAAGATGGTTTTTTTGGATGTTGAGGAATGTTTTATAGCTGCTGCTGGGTTCCTGACAAGTCTGCAGATGTCAATGTCGATGCTGAGGTTTCAACACCCACTTTGCTGTGGGGTCAGTTTAACTCTTGAGCAGCCAGTGAGAAATGCTGGAGAACCCTTCATGTGGGCAGGCTCACAGATCCCCAAATATTTGGGAAGAGGAGCAGCTGCAGATTTCCCCTGGCTGCTGCAATATGTGGAGTTTTAACTGTGATTTATGACTGCAGGAGGGCTGGGACTGCAAAACAGCTGGGGTGGGCATGTTGGGCCTGACTGGGGTGGAGGGACTGGGGCTGTGTGAGGATCCAAAGAACTTCAGTCCCAAGGCAAGTCAGGGCACAGGAATGCGCCCATAAGGTAGGATGACTAATAATAAAGTGCTTTTCAGACCTTCTGATATCACTTTGTCTTTCCTCAATACCCCTTCAGTGACAATCAATTATCCTTTTTCTTTCTTGGTTTCTATGTCAACCTTGGTAGGAAATTCTTTCAGGGGATAAACGTGGATCCTCTTCTCAAACTTCTCTCTGGCTCAAAGAATTCACTGTAAAACCTCTCCTATATCTCCTGCTGTGGTGCCACAACCCCACTGTAGCCACATTTCCCTTCACAGAGAAAAGCAAGGCACAACTTCCCAAGAGTATTTCTGGGATTCATATTCTCTAAACCTCAGAGCAAGGAAAAATAGTTCTTATCTCATTTGCTGCGCCTGTGTTTGTGCAAAATTAGAATGCAAGATGGAGATTGTTTACCCAGGGGGATGGAGTTTTGTTTCATTGGCCTGTCAGGGCCAGTTGCATGTGTGGGGACTGTTGGGTGATAGTCACCAGATGAGTGCAGTTGAATGCTTGAATGCTTGGGAAATTCAGTTTAGATGTAATGGAATATAGTGTAATATAATATAGAATAATATAGTATATATATATATATTCATATATATGCTCATAATAAATAAATAGTATAGTATATATAATATACTATAATATAATGTATACTACAGTAATATAATATGGAATAATATAGTATAATAAAGTAATTAATTAACCTTCTGATATCAATGGAATCCTCCTCATCATTTCCTCTACTTCATCAGAGGCAAAAATATCTATGATATTCCCCTGGGCTGTAACACTCTATTGTAGTAAATATAATATGATATAATATCATATAATGTCATATAATATGTAATATCATATAAACATACTGTAGTATAATATAGTAAAAAAAAGTAATTAATTAACCTTCTGATATCAGTGGAATCCTCCTCATCATTTCCTCTACTTCATCAGGGGCAAAAATATCTGCAATACCCCCCTGGTCTGTAATACTCCTTTCCTGTGCCCTGCAGTCCCCAGGATCAATGGGCACCCCAAGCTGGACAGGCACCGGGAGCATCCCCCTGGCTACGACAGCTCCTCCACCATGCTGAGCAGTGAACTGGAGTCCAGCAGCTTCATCGACTCTGAGGATGATGACAACACCAGCAGGTACAGCCCTGGCAGGGACACAGCGCTGGGCACCTCTTGGGCTCCTCGTCTCTTTCTTTTTTTTTTTTTTTTTCTGGTGGGGGGGGTATGGTTTTTTTGGGTTGGTTTTTTTTTTTTTTTTTTTTTTTTTTTTGTTTTTTTTTTGTTTTTTTTTCCTTTCATTTCTTTAGTGATTTTGATACCTTGAGAAGGAACAGAGACTAGATAAAGAATAAAGTAGGGATTTAGGAAAAGTTTCTCCTCAATGGATCCACCTTGGGCAGCACAAGAGCTCAGCCAGGGCTGTACCCAGGATGAACCAAAATGGTCCCAAAATACATGGCCAGGCACGGGGTCTCTCACTTTGATCAGTTCTGCTCCATTTGCATCTTGGAGTGAATGGTCCAATTCCAGCTTTAGCCCATGCAGTCCCATCCTTGTTTTTCTCTCTCCAGCCCATGGTGTTTGTGCTCCTGGGCTGAGATTTGTCCTTGGTGCCCAGCTGGAGCAGGAATTGTTTTGTCTCCTTGCTCTGTGCACAGAGCTCACCATCCCACAGTATGAAGCCCAGACCCACCCACTAAAGCAGCACAGAATGTGAAAAATAGAAAATCCAAAACCTGAGGCATCAGTACAGAATCTGAAAAACAGAAATGCCAAAACCTGAGGCATCACTTGGAGCACACGTTGTTCATCAGTGCCATCTCTGTGTGGAATCACTGCTCAGTTTTTGGGTCGAGGGTCTGGGCCAAATATATAATTCTATGAATTATACCTATAAGTTACATCTAAAGATATTTTTGTTTTTCTTTAAGAAGTCTTTACCTCTGTTATTGGCTCCAAACCACTGCTCCAGTTGAAAGAAAAGCTCTGCTTCTCTCCTTTTCATAGCAACAATGGCCACATTTCCAGATCAAAGCACTCTGCCTACCTATTTATAAAGCAGTGGTATGAATATTAAAACAAAATACTGTCAGCAGAGGTTCCTAATAAGTGTGCACTTTACTGGAGCTCAGTTATAGAGGAATACCTGGGTAATTGCATACTCTACTCTGAGACCTATGAGCAGTTCAGGAATTCATCAAAGTTAATGCTGTTGCAAAGGCTGCCATGGATTTGTGGCTTCTTCATTATTTCTTTCTTTTTGTGTAGGCAGAGTGTGTGAATTATTCCCTACTTGAAAAATACCTCTCATTTCAAGACATCTTTGTTATATCTAAAGATATAGATTTTTGTTTTTCTTTAAGAAGTCTTTAAGCCAATACATTTCATGGATTTAAAATATTTCTTTTCTTGGATGTAAAACAAATCTAAAGTATTTTCTTTCCTTTTCCTGGCCACATTATCTGGAATATTCTTCATTTTCCTGGCCACTGGCTCTAGAGCTGTTGTTCATCCCAGTGGACTCTGAAAATCCAGCGTGGATTGGTCAGAGGACAACAGGGTGACAGATCTCTGGTGGGTCACAGTGATCTGCAGCTAAAACAAATAAGGCAGGATGTGGTAATTTTGATGAAACCATGAGATTTTTAATAAAAACAGCAAAAAGCAACTACTCCTGGAGATCCTGAACCCCTTGATGTGCTTACAAACATGATCAGCTTTTGGGTCTTGGTGGATCTGTTGGGTCTTGCAGCTGGTCAGGGTTTAAAGACCTCACAATTCTGATTAAAGGCTGAGAGTTCCCAAAGGGCTGAAAGGATAACTAAAATCCACATTAGAGATTTAGTCCTGAATTAGTTTCAAGAATTTATTTTGCACTCCCAGTGAAGTGCAGGGTGTCCCTGCACATGGCAGGTGTTGGAATAAGATGAGTTTAAGGCCCCTTCCAACCCAAACCATTCAATGATGAGATACAAAAAAGCACTTTTCTGGATATTTCCCTGCATGGAGGGATGGTCCTTAACCCTGAATGCACCCAAAGCTTTCAGGGCTTTGAGCCCTCCCCCAAAACCTGGAGCCCACAACAACAAAACCCTGCAGGTGATTTGTGTTTCTTGTAAATAAATGAATAATTTCCGTGGCAGCCAGCAATGCAGTGGGGCAGGATTAGCTCAGGGTGGCCACATTAGAGCAGACCCAGCGAAATCTCACGGTATGAATAAAATAATAATAAAACTTCCTGAGTCTGACCTGAGAAGAAAGAGATTCTTGGAAGCTGCTGCTCCTGCCTTTCCCTCTGGAGGCTGGGCAGGAGTTTTTGGCACAGGAGGAGCTGCCAGGCCAGCTAGTCAGGAAGAACCACTGCAGGAATGCTCCAAGGTATGCTGCTGTGTTCCAGGGGTGATGATGATGTTCTCAGGCACAGGAGACTTGGTGCTGGCAGGGAGAAGTTTTCTGTAGAGGCAAATCAGGCAAAGAGCAAATGGAGAGGGTTCCAGAGCTGCTGGAGGCACCAGCCTGGGGACAGAGGAGGGATCCGAGGGGTGAGTTTGGCTCCTGAGGAACACATCCCCTGGGGACAGAGGGGTCTGAAGGGTCAGTTTGGTTTCTAACAGCTGATGGACACATCCTCTGGGGTCTGAGGGGTGAGTTTGGTCCCTGATGGACACACCAATGCGGGGACAGAGGGTCTGAGGGGACAGTTTGGAATTTGGTTCCTGATGGACACATCCCCTGGGGACAGAGGGGTCTGAGGGGACAGTTTGGAGTTTGGTCCCTGGTGGACACATCTCCTACGGATTGAGGGGTCTGAGGGCTCACTTTGGTTCCTGAGGGACACTCCAGCTTGGGGACAGAGGGGTCTGAGGGGTCAGTTTGGTCCCTGGTGGACACATCCCTTGGGGACAGAGGAGTCAGTTTGGTTCCTGATGGACACAGAGGGGTCAGTTTGGTCCCTGGTGAACACATCCCCTGGGGTCTGAGGGGTCAGTTTGGCTCCTGGACTCTGGTGGGTTCTGGTGCTTTGTGGGGAGGCTGTCAGAGAGGAGGCTCTGAGGCAGGAAAACAGAGGGAAGGGGATGTTGCAGTCCTGGAAGGGAAGAGTTTGTGAGCTGAGGATGCTTTTCTGCCTCAATTTGGTTTTATTTGAACTCAGAGCAGTGGAACAGAGCTGGGTAATTCCCAGCCCAAGAAAGCTCTGTTGCATTCAGTTAAAGAGTAAAGTCATGTTTTGGTGAATTAACCTGTTCACAAACATTCCAGGACAGTGCAGAGTGACAGTGGGAGCACAATAATTTATTTCCTTTTTTTTCCAAGTGTTTGACAAATTTTTAACAATTTTTTTTACAAATTAAACGTTTCTGTTGTTAGCAGGTAGGATTTTGAGCACAGATTGATGTAGGGAACTTAACAGTAAAAGGTTTCTTCTGTCTTCTCTAAAGTAAAGGTTTAACAAATCTGACATCTGTAGCTGTGGGATTATTGTCAGCAATTGCTGCTCTCAGTTCAATGCAGCTAAACGAGTTCACTGCAAAAAAATTGTTTATTTCTCATTTAAGAAATTACCATAATTTCTTTTTAAGCCATGTGGATAAGCTTTCTTTAACAAATGTTGCCTTTTTTCCCATCCTTTGAGAATTGTAGAATGGAGAAAAAATTATTGCTATTATTATTATTATTATTATTACAGTATTTTTAAAAGTCTCTTCTGTGGTATTTATTGACATTTGTACTAGAAGTGCAGTCAGGGTTTTTGAGCAGTAGCTGGTGCAGAAAATTAATTGGCAGTGATAATTCCAGATTTATTTTTCATCTTTGCACTTTATTTGTCTCAAAAGCTCAAATTTACCATCTTGTCTTGCTCATCAGATTGTAATAATAACAACTTCTACCCAGTATTTCTGGAGATGCTTCAGAGAGCAAAATATTCCTCATTAGAGGAGGTATGAGCTGCTTTTTAGCGTCCAGATGCTCCCAGAATATTAAGGATTCAACAAGGATGCATTAAGGCTGTGGATTGAGCAGAAATCACAAGGAGAGATGATGAAAATAGGTACAAAAATGTTCCTGCAGAGCCTTCTGATCAGCAATTTTGTGCAGCTGGTATTAACTTTTTTAAAATTAACTTTTAATTTTTCCCTGAAATATTTTGTGTCCCCCTTGAACTAAACCTGAGCTTTTCTCAGGGGCTGATTCTCATCCTTCCTTCCTAATACTGAGAAGAATGGCAAAAATACAACAGGAAAAACTTCACTTCTCAGATGTTATCACCTGCTAACAGGAGCTCACGGATTTGCCAAGGAAGTCTGGGTTTGCTGGTTTAATTTGAGAGAAAAATGCACTTTTAGGGAGCAGGCAGCTGTGGAGTGAGTGCCTTGGATTTCCTCAGATTCTCCTAAAGTGGGAAATTTTAGCTGAGGGAAGAGGAGGAGAAGGAAATGGGAGAGGAAGTAGGAAGGGGCAGAATATTGACAGCAAAATAAAAGATGCGGGTTTTTTTGTCAATCTTTGATGAATATTGAACAAACCCGGTTTTGGAAACCCTAGGTTTGACACCTCCATATTTTTCCTGTTGGAAGACAAAACCTCCCAACCTCAGATGCTGTGTGAGCTGTTTTACCAACCAGAAATCATCACATTTTGGATATTTTTTAATAAAATCCCACCTCTTGGCTCTTCAGTTCCCCTTGCTGGGAGGGGAAGGAGGAGTGTGTGAGGCTAACATGCCTGAAATATTTGTGTGAGCTCAAGGGAATGTCAGGAGATTCACACCCTCTGAGCAGCAGCTCCAGGGCTGATACTTGATAAAAATATTTCAGGCCAGAGGGATTTCCTGTGGCCAATTCCTTTTTGGAATTGCTGGCATCAAGTTTTTGAGGTATTGTCACATTCCTGCATGTGGCTGGAACATGGAATTCGGGGATGTGGAAATTGGGGGGAAAAGCCTGGCAATGTTTGTTTTGTGTATAATGTTGGAATTTTTAATCTTGGTTAATGATGGAGCATTGCTTTGGTTTTTTGTTTGTTTGTTTGGGGTGTTGTTGTTGTTGTCTTTTTTTGTTTTTCCCACTCTTACATATTAAATAGAGGAGAGATGTCTCTCTGGTGTTATAGCGATATTTTAATAGTCTGGGCTTTGTTCCAGGCTCCTGAAATTAATTTGGGCAAATCCATTTCTGTCTCATTCTGTTCTCTGTAAAGAGAGGATGGTTAATGCTCCAAACTCTTATTAAAGACCTTAAAGATTTATATGTAAAATGTGGCACATTTAGGTTCTGCAAGTTTTGAGAGCCTGGAGAAACAGCAAATTAAAAGTTAACAGAATATGTGAAGATAAATCATATTCACTGTCCCCCTGTTACCAAGTTCTATTTGATTTCTTTAAATTCAAGCCTTGAATTCCTGGTAACAGTGGAAGAAAATTCAGCACCATGCCAGGACTCACAGAAATGAGCATTATGGGTTGCACTCAGACCTGCTGCCAGGAGAAAACAAGTGCTAAATTAAACAATAATCAAATTATTCATCTGGTCCCTGCTGTCCTTGAGCTGGAATCTCCTGCTGAGCTGTGTGTGCGATTTCCCCTGTCCTGCTGCTGCAGGAATCAGCTCCTGCGGGTGGCAGAGCCTCTCAGGGGTAACATTTGCTGTCCTTGCCCTCAGGTTGAGCAGCTCCACGGAGCAGAGCACCTCGTCCCGCCTCATCCGCAAGCACAAGCGCCGGAGGAGGAAACAGAGGATGAGGCAGATTGACAGGGTAAGGCTGGCACCAGCAGCACCCAGGGAGCTGAACTGGGAGTTCTGAGTGGAGCTCTTGGCTCCAGAAGAGATCCAGGACAGGTCTGTGCCTGTTGAATTCACTGGGAAGGTTCCCTGTGGCTCCAGGCTGGGCTTAATCTCTGCATTTGATGTTCTGCGGCTCCAGAGTGAAGCTTTCACCTCTCCCTTTCTCCTTTCACTGTGCAGTGATCCCATTTCTGGTCTTTTCCAAGATAAATCTCTGCAGGAGAAGCTCCATTATGGTGTGGGAAGGGGTGTGAGATACCCTGAGACCTGCTGGGAGGAGAAATCCAAGTTCACTGGAAATCCCAAATCTTTCTTTCTGCCCTTCCCTGTGCTAGTCCTGGGCAGCAGGATGAGGGTGACCCCCACAGACAGACCCTGAAATACCTGTTTTATTCTCCCATAAATCTCAGTCTCCACACATGAAAGAGTGACCTCACACACATTTTATCACAGGATAGTGTTTCAGAAGGTCTTTGCTAAGCACCTTTGTATTTCATTTTGGAGGCAGGGCAGTTTCTCTCCTCTCCCCTCCTGCTGGATCATGTGCTGTTCACTCCTCCCTTTAGGGAGGAGCTGTGGGTGCAATAATTCACACTCTGCTGGGCTCTTTAGGATGCAAATGTTTGCCTGACAGTCACAGCCAGGAAGCAGAAATAATTCCAGGGGAAGTTCAGCTGAGAAACCTCAGTATAGGAAAGTGCTCTGTGTGTTTTGTGATCAGACCTTTGGAGAAAGTGCAGACTCTGCTCAGATTTCTTTCCCTAAAGTCTCTAAATGAAGCATAATTTTGAGGAAACCTCAATAATTTCTGTCTGCCTTTCAGTTGGAATCCTCTTAATTCCTGATGAGTTAATCCTCAGCAGTTCTTACTCTGAGCCATTTAAAACCTTGAGACTTTTTCTGTTGTGTTTTGCAGTCGTCCTCGTTCAGCAGCATCACTGACTCCACCATGTCCCTAAACATCATCACTGTCACGCTCAACATGGGTAAGAGGACAAACCACGTTTTTTATTATGAATTTTGAGTGGTAGAGATGTATTTGGTATTTCTCTGGATTCCTAATCTGGAACTGGGCCATTTTCACCAGCAGATCAATGTTCCTTCCAGGGAAGGAGCTGGAACTGCAGCATGTGGAGTTAATGGTGAGGGATTGGGGTAGAAAGGCACTGGGGATTTGCATTTCTGCTGCTCCTGTGTTTCATTTGTCAGCCAGGCAGAAGTGTGCAGGGCTGCCAGCAAATTCAGCACCTTTCAGCAGCACCAAACCCTTCCTGCCTCTCTGACATGTGGAACAAATATTGCCTAATGTGTTCAGTGCTAATTTCCAAGTGTGGACAAGTCTTTTCAGTGCTCTTCCTCTTGCTGTTGTTTTTTTTTTTTTTTTTAAAGTAACACTGTCTTGGATGAAAAAATCCTGTCTTTAGCATCCTTTCCCTGAAGGTGCCAGGCAAATATTCATCATTACAGCAGCCTGAGATCATTGCAAGTCAAACCTTGCCCTGCTGATGTGCTGAGATGTTTCAAAGCTGAAACAACCTCACTCTTTGCTATCATTCCAATCACTTTATCTGCTTTTTTTTCCCCTTTCCCCACCCTTTACTTTGTGTCCATCTAGAAAAGTACAACTTCCTGGGGATCAGCATTGTGGGGCAGAGCAATGACCGGGGTGATGGTGGCATCTACATCGGCTCCATCATGAAGGGAGGGGCGGTGGCAGCAGACGGGCGCATCGAGCCAGGGGACATGCTGCTGCAGGTGGGTCCCTGTCCCCAAATCCTGCTGCTCTGCCCTGCCATCCCACCAGCCCCACGAGCTGTAGTCAGCAGGGAAGAGAATTTATTCATCCTCAGAGAAATGTGGCCCAAAGATGGGCTGAAATTGGTGATTCTTTGTGAGACACTCTGAGAAACGACATCTCAAAGGAATGGAAGTGGTGACCGTTAAATGGTGGGATGGAAGTGGTGACCAGGCAGTAATGAAGTAATTAAAACAACTTTTAACTTTCATGCTGCAAGGCTGACCTCTGCTCTCTGTTTCAGGTGAATGATGTCAATTTTGAGAACATGAGCAATGACGATGCCGTTCGGGTTCTGCGGGAAATCGTCTCCAAACCAGGGTGAGCACATCACAAAAAGCCTTCCTGTTTATCCTCCTTGTGCAGTTGTTGGAGCTGGGAAACCTCAGAGAAATCAACATTCTGATATCCATCAGCATGACTGATCTCAGCTGTGAACTTCTCAGTGTAAATGATGAATAGGTGAGGTTGGTTCTGGCAAAAAAACCAACATGAATTGAGGAGTTGCCTGCTTTCAGCAGGGCTGTTTGTTTATGTGATGAGAATTTTAATATCTCAGGAGCTGATCATCCAACAGATTTCACCACCAGTGCTCATCATCTGTGCAAAACCAGGAACCTCCTGATGTGCTTCATACTGAAAATATTAGAAAGTTTGTCAAAACTATTCATACTTAAAATATTATGAAGCTTCTCAAACCCATTCATACTTAAAGTATTATAAATCTTCTCAAAACCATTCTCAGAATGTACTTGACAACTGTTGAATAAAAATAAATTTGTTTCAAATAGTTCTTGTAGCATTTCCAGCTCTGTAGGAAATTCAAGAATCATCCTTAACCAGTTTTCTTTCTTCCTAGACCTATCAGCCTAACAGTAGCCAAATGCTGGGACCCTACTCCCAGGAGTTATTTCACCATCCCCAGGGGTGAGTACACATTTAAACTCTTTGTCGGGTTCCTGGGAAGCTCCCAAGATCTGGAATATTTTTACCTATTTTGGCACCTAACAGATTCTACCCATTCAGTCCTTTAATCGTTTGCTTTTGTATTGGGAGCCTGGGGTTCCACTGCCCATTGAGTTTCTGGGAGTTTTTCTCTTGGTTCACATCTTTGGATCCATCTCCTAAACTTCTGGGAAGTGATCTTAACCTAACAATTCATAAAAGGTTTGGAAATAATTATGCCAAGTGTTAAAAATCTTCATTTTCTCACAGTGAATCTTTAGAGAGAACTGAGTATTTTGAAGATGTGAGGGAAGCAGCAGTAATAGACATTAAAAAAATGAAAATTATCTTATTTTCATTAGCAGTAGAAGATCTGTGCTCATGTGACAAACACAGCTGCCTCCTGCTGGTGAGGGCTGTGCTGGTGGTGCTGTGGAATCAGTTTGTTCCCAGTCCACAGAAGATGACAGTGGCAGTGAAGATGGGGTGGAAAAAATGCAACAAAAACCAGTGCACACTGTGGGAGTCCTCTTGAAACCCTTAGGAAAACCAGAGAAACAACAAGAGAACAAGAGAAAACCTCTCAGATCTCTCAAAATCTTGGTGTTTGCTGCAAGTTTTGACCCCGTTTTCTGTCCCTTTGTTGTGGTACAATCTATGGGATCTCACTCATGTGAACCCCTCAGAAAACTAGAGAAACAACAAGAAAAAATTATAAAACCCCTCAGATCTTTCAAAATCTTGGTGTTTCCTGAAAATCTTGAGCCTGTTTCCTGTACCCTTGAGTGAGGTGCCAACTGTGGCACCTCACTCATATGAAACCCTCAGAAAACTAGTGTAACCGAAAGAAAACCCCTTAGATCTCTCAAAACTTTGGTGGCTCCTGCAAATCTTGAGCCTGTTTTCTGTACCCTTGTGGTCATGCCAACTATGGCACCTCACTCACACAAAACCCTCAGAAAACGAGGGAAACAACAAGGAAACCAGAGAAACTGCAAGAAAACATGATAAAACCCCTCAGGTCTTGCAAAACCTTGGTGTTTGCTGAAAGTTTTCACCCCATTTTCTGGTCCTTTGGATTGGTGCTGACTACGGCACCTCACTCACACAAACCCCTCAGAAAACCAAAGGAACAACAAGAAAACACGATAAAACCCCTCATATCTCTCAAAACCTCAGCGTTTCCTATAAATCTTGACCCCATTTTCTGTCCCTTTGTGGTCGTGCCAACTATGGTACCTCACTCATGCGAACCCCTCAGAAAGCCAAAGAAACAACAAGAAAACATAATAATACCCCTCAGATCTTTCAAAATCTTGATGTTTGCTGCACTTCTGACCCTGTTTGCTGTCCCTTTTTGGTGGTACCATCTGTGGGGTCTCACTCATGTGGAACCTTCAGAAAACCAGAGAAACCACAAGAAAACACAGTAAAACCCCTCAGATCTCTCAAAATCTTGGTGTTTCCCGCAAATCTTGACCCTGTTTCCTGTCCCTTTTGCTCGCAGCTGAGCCGGTGCGGCCAATCGACCCCGCGGCGTGGATCTCTCATACCACGGCCATGACGGGAGCGTACCCCCGTTACGGTATGAGCCCCTCCATGAGCATCACCACATCTACCAGCTCCTCACTAACAAGCTCAATTCCCGAGTCGGAAAGTAAGTCACCCCCTGGCCAGCCCAGGGCAGGGGGCTGCTCGGGGCCACCAGGGCCCGGCCACGGGCACGGTGACAGCGGCAGCGCCAGCCAGGCCTTGAGTGGTTTCTCACACTTGGGGAAAGCAGGAGAACTTTTGGTGAAGGTTGGAGGTTGATGTGGAGGTGTTTGGTCAGGGTTTTGTCTCAAGGAAAAGTGGTTGCTGGTGGATTTTAGTGGTAGGTTCAGGTTTTTCCACTCAGGTGCACATTTGGTTGGTTTTTAATAAATTTCAACAATAATGTTCACGTTTCACTTGGGAAATCCTTCTCTGATATTCACATGGCCTTCTTTTATACTTTTGATAAGTCTCCCATCTACATGAGTACATCTACTCATGTAGATGGGAGACTCCCTTCTTTCATTTAGTTGGTTTTTAATAAATTTCAACAGTAACGTCAGTTACTGACCTTGGGAAATCCTTCCCTGATATTCACATGGCCTTCTTTTATATTTTTAAATTGTTTTTTTGTTCTTCTTTATATTCCTAGAATTTATTGAGCAAGCTAAAAGTAAATTTAACATCCTACGTAAAATTATGATTAGATTTCAACCTGTTTCCTGGTTTGGCAGTCTGAAACAGCCATATCCATGAAACCAAGAGGTTAGATTTTAAAGATAGGTTCAGGTTTATCCACTCAGGTGAATGGGAGAGCTGTCTTCTTGCATTTACTTGGTTTTTAATAAATTTCAACAATAATGTCAGTGCTTTCTTATGGGAAATCCTTCCCTGATATTCATATGGCCTTCTTTTATGCCCAAAATGGGAGCATTTCAGATGCATCTCAGAATTTGCCATATTTGTACAGCAGCCAGAACTTTAAAAATACCAATTTTCTGTTCATATGCAGATCTCAGGTGTCCAAGAAAATAGAATTTATTGCTCCCCAATATTAGTTTGTTAATGTAGTTTTTTTCCCAAGACATGTTGCTTTTTGCCACTAACCAAACTAACTTAAAGCAAAAGCAAAGTTTTAGTGTTTATTTGAGGTTTGTAAGTATTGAAGCTGCATGCAGAGCTGGTCTGGGATGTTTTCATGCATATTGGCAGTGCATGTATGGAAAGAAACATTTTCAGTTTTCATTGTTTCACGTTTGCTGTACCTTTTTTATCCAAAATTTTGGGTGGCTGGAAAAGGACAAAAGTGCTTTTGAAAGGTGGGTGATGTGGGGAACTGGGAGGGGAGGAGGGTTCTGGAATTCCTGCTGGAGAAGGGTCTGGCCTACAAACAGAGATAAAAATGAATTTTCTAGGGCTGGAAAATGGGACAAGACAGAGAATTTGACAAATTCAACCTTTTTGTTATTTTATTGTAAAAAATGATGAGGAAAGTGTGAAAGCTCTGGGGATCCAGTTCTGCCTGTAATGATGTGAACTGGGAATGGCTGGGGAGGCATTTGGGAGTTTTTTTAAAGTGTTCCACAAGAAAAATTGAGGGCAAAGCAATCCTGGGAGGAGTGGATTGTGAGGGGACCCTGGGAAGGGTTTTTGTAAGAAAATACCTGATTTCTTCTGAGAAGGGAAGATTTCTTTTATAATTTAATTTTCCTCATGAATTTCCAGATCTTTAAATAAAAAACTGGACATGGATTGACCATGGTCACCCTTTCTGCATGGAGATGGGAGCTGCCCCTGACAGGGAATCCCAAAAGAGCAAACCCCAAAAACTTGTCCCCCAGAGTTCCTGGGAAATTGAAGTGGAAAATGATGGATCACAAAAACCCTTGGGTTTCCTTTCCTGCCTGTCTGGATGCAGAGAGGATCCTGCAGCTGCTTTGGGAAGCCAGGATGTGGGGACTCAGAATTTCTGTCACTAAACTGATGGCTTTGAGCCCAAAATCTAAACTGGTGGCCTTGAGCCCAAAATTGCTGCAAATGCTGTAATTCACTCTGTGGATGAGGGTGCATTTGGGAATCTTTATGTCTTTATTTTATTTTACTTACGTTACTTTACTTTATTTTACTTTTTAAAATTTTATTTTATTTTTATTTTATTACTTTTATTTTTTATATTTATTTCATTTTATTTTTAAAATTACATTTTAATATTTTTATTTTAATTTTATTTTTATTTTATTGTACTGTATTTTATTGTATTTATTTTATTTCATTTTATTTTAAAATTTTTAATTTTTTTATTACTTTTATTTATTTCATTTTTATTGTATTTATTTCATTTTCTTTTTTAAACTCTATTTTAATTTTTATTTTATTTATTTTATTTTATATTGTATTTTAATTTTTATTATTTTTATTTATTTAATTTCCTTTTAATTTATTTTAATTTTTCTTTTATTATTTTTATTTATTTTAGTTTTTCATTTAATTGTATTTTATTGTATTTTATTTTATTTTTATTTTGCTTTTATTTTATTTTTATTTTAATTTTTATTAATTTTTTATTTTATTGTATTGTATTTATTTTATTAAATTTTATTTTTCAATTTTATTTTATTTATTTTTTTGCATCTGTTGGTAAAACTGTATTTTTATTTCATCCAAACTTGGAGCTGAGAAGTTCCTTCAGGCTGAGTTCATTTCACAGCAGCCTGTGGCCTCTCTTCCTTTCAGAATTAGAAGACTCTCCCTTAACTGTGAAGAGTGACATGGCTACTATTGTCAAGGTCATGCAGCTGCCAGACTCAGGCCTTGAAATTCGGGACAGGATGTGGTTAAAAATCACCATCTCCAATGCAGTGATAGGTAAGCAGACCCCAGAAATGCTGAGAGGGAAAAAACCCATTGATTTAATTTAAAAACTACCTTTTAATGAGCTTTTTTTTCATGTCTTTGACCTCTTATATTCCGTTTATGGGCAGGAAATAACTCGTGGCCATATAGGTGTTCAAATGGCACAGTTTGGCTCAGATTACCCCATTTAAGGCTCAGCTGGCACAATTTGGCTCAGATAATCCCACTTTAGATGTTCAGCTGGCCCAGTTTGGGTCAGATAATCTGATTTTAGGTTCAGCTGGCACAGTTTGGTTCAGATGATTTCACTGTAGGTGTTCAGCTGGCACAGTTTGGCTCAGATAATTCCAATTTTAGGTGTTCAACTGGCACAATTTGGCTGAGGTTATCCCACTGTAGGAGTCCAGCTGGCTCGGATAATTTCATTTCAGGTTCACCTGGCACAATGTAGCTGAGATGACCCCGTGTCTCCTCTTACTGTCCCCATTTCAGGAGCAGACGTGGTGGACTGGCTTTACACGCATGTGGAGGGCTTCAAGGACCGCCGGGAGGCACGGAAATACGCCAGCTCCATGCTGAAACATGGCTACCTCAGGCACACTGTGAACAAAATCACCTTCTCAGAGCAGTGCTACTATGTCTTCGGAGACCTCTGTGGCAGTAAGTCCCCAGCTGGGAAGGACAGAGCTGGCCCCATGTCATTTCTGTGCCTTGAGGGTGTCCATTGTCCCCTTGTATGTCCTCACAAAGAGGGATTTCCATGAGGGTGGCAGAGCTCTGGAGCTGTTCAGTGTAGCCGTGATATTTTCTGAAAAATTCTTTTATTAGGATTTTTTTCTCCTGAGAAGCTGTGAGGCCTCAGGAACAAAATGTAAACAATGGTTATCTGCTGCTGTGGCATGCAACAGGTGCATCTGTGATTGGTCTCATGTGATTGTTTTTAATTAATGGCCAATCACAATCCAGCTGTCTTGGACTGTCTGGTCAGTCACAGGATTTTATTATCATTCCTTTCTATTCCTTTTAAGCATTCTGATGAAATCCTTTCTTCTATTATTTTAGTATAGTTTTAATATATCATTTTCTTTTAATATAATATATATCATAAATATATATAATAAAATAGGTAAATCAGCCTTCTGAAACCTGGAGTCAAGGTTCTCATCTCTTCCCATGTCAGGGCTGCCTGGAAACTTCCACAGCCCAGAGGAGGCGGAGTCTCTCTGGAGATATTCCAAACCCAGCAGGACATATTCCTGTGTCACCTGCAGGACATTCCTGTGTCACATGCTCCAGAATTGGACAGGGGGATCTCCAGAGGTCCCTTCCATCCCTGCCTCTCCAGGGGTGGCCCAGAACAGGGGACATTACCCTGAAATTGTGTGACAAGTGGCTGGTGCTCCCTGGTAGCAAGGAGAGCTCCCGGAGGAGGATGAACTCATCAAGCAAAGCGCTGAGGACAGCAGGATTTATTTCTGGTGGTGCCACACTGATGTCATAGGTTTTAGCTTTTTTATTTTCTGGATTCTGTGCTGATGCCTCAGGTTTTGGCTTTTCTACTTTTCACATTCTGTGCTGCTTTAGTGGGTGGGTCTGGGCTTCATATTATGGGATGGTGAGCTCTGTGCACGGAGCAGGGAGACAAAACAATTCCTGCTCCAGCTGGGCACCAAGGACAAATGATCCAAATCTCAGCCCAGGAGCACAAACACCGTGGGCTGGAGAGAGAAAAACAAGGGTGGGACTGCATGGGCTAAAGCAGGAATTGGACAAATCACTTCAAGATGCAAATGGAGCAGAACTGATCAAAGTGAGAGACCCCGTGCCCGGCCATGTATTTTGGGACCATTTTGGTTCATCTTGGGTTCATTTTGGGACCATCTTGGGTGCAGCCCTGGCTGGGCTCTTGTGCTGCCCAAGGTGGATCCATTGAGGAGAAACTTTTAATAAATCCCTGCTTTATTCTTTAGCTCTGTCTAGTCCCTGTTCTAGGGCAGCTTTCACACATTCCCTGCTGTCAGTCCCACTGGAAGAGGGGGATGTCCCCACCGTGTCCTCACCCTTCCCTCCCCTCTCCCTGCTGTGTGAGAAGGCTGATTCCAAGGCATTGCTAAACTTCAAAAACCTCCATAAATAAAGTCACAGTGATCATTTTACCTGCTGAGTAAGAATTTTTCCCCTTTTTTCTTTCCCAGATCTGGCTGCACTGAACCTCAACAACGGTTCCAGTGGAGCCTCTGACCAGGACACCCTGGCTCCTCTCCCACACCCTGCTGCTCCCTGGCCCTTGGGCCAAGGATATCCCTACCAGTACCCTCTGCCCCCTCCTTGTTTCCCCCCAGCCTACCAAGATCCTGGTTTTAGCTATGGCAGTGGCAGTGCAGGCAGCCAGCAAAGTGAAGGTAAGCTGGGCTAAAAGTGTTTTATCCCACAGCTCTCATTGTTCCCCACCATCTGCTTGAGGTCCTCAGTGCTCTCCGTGCTTGTCTTGTGGTTTTTTTTGCTCCCTGCATGGATTTTGTGCAATGAATTAAAGGTGTTTGTGGTTCTGGAGGAGGGGGTTTGGCTTTCAGCTCTCTGTGGGAAGTGCCAGGTTTAACCCAGGCAGGGATTGCCAGCAGTGGGGTTGGTGTTGCTGGAATTGAGGCGATTTCTGTGTTGCTGGGACAGGGGTTAGAACCAAGGTGCTCTTGGCTTGCAGGTCAGTGCTCAGCACAAAAGGAAAATCACATTTTTTGTAAGTGGGAGATGGCCAGCCATGGCTTTCCAGGGCTAAAACACTACTCCCAGGGAGGAGAGTCTCTGCTGGCATGTGTGACAGGGACAGGAAGAGAATTCTGCATGGATTAAAGACCTGCCCTCCTTCTTTTCTGCCCTAAATTCATTTTAGCCTTAGTAAATTAAATCACGTCTTTTTCTTGCTGTAGAGATGCTATTTTTTAATTTTTATTTTATTTTAAACCACTCCCAGAGTGAGTTTTGCTTTTGGAAATTTTTGCTGCCAGTAAAGAAGGGGTGAGGATTCCTTGTGTTTTTCCAGTGAACATCCAATAAATTGGATGTCACTTCTGCCTATTCACCACAGCCAGTCAGATTTTACAAAATGGCACAAAAGGGTTTCATAACAGGGGATTTTAGACCAGCTGCATGTCACCTTATACCAAAATAAGAAATATCCATGAGGAATCTCCCAGAGGCTTTAGAACTAGAAACTGCCCTGGACGGAAAGTGGGGGTGGTTTTTTGGCAGCTGCTTCTGTGAGCAGTAGGAATTCTCTCCCTGGTGCTGGATTAGGAAAGGAAAGGTGGCACTCCCAAAAAGTGCCAGGGTGTTCAGCTCTGAAAGGTTTCCACGCTTTTCCTGGTGGAAACCAATTTCTGTGCTGTTTTCTTGCTTTGTAACTGTTATTCCCTTGTTTTGTCCTGAGCAAGCATTAGACTGAAGGATTCCTAGAGGAATGGCTGACTCTAGGGGATTGGTAAGCCTCAAATCCCTCCGTGATGAATTCACAGCATGATCATTTTTAGATTCTCGTGACCCCAAATGTTAAACTGTATTTTGGTTTGGTTTTTTTCCTAATTTGAAATTCTATTTTTATTTTGAATTGTTTTGGACGCTCGACCTGTCTCAGTGCACAGTGGTGTGACATTGGCATATCAACCTGTGGGACTGTGCTGCAGCAGCTCAGAGGGGAGAGAATCAGCTGGGAAAACCCCATCCCCAGGCTCTTAAGAAAGTAAATAATCCAAATTTATTATGGTGTCACCTCTCTGGGCTGGATTTCTCTGCCAGTGTCCTTGCACTGCCCATTAATTGGTGGCCTTTAATCTTTAAATAAAAATCCTGGTGGCCAGGTGGCTCAGGCAGGGGTTGGGAATGCTGGAGCACAAGGCTGCCCTGCTCACTCTTAAAATAGTGCTAAATTTGGGGTTTTGTGCCCTCTCTCATTTATCTGCACTATTAAATCATAACAATCAGCAAATACCACTGCAGAGACCCAGGCTTGGAATATTCACTTAAAATCCAATGGTTTTGTGGTCTGTTTTCCATCTCTCTGGCACTCTGCAGAAAATGCAGCCTTTCCCCCCAAAATCCAGTGTGGTTTCCCATTTCTCCAATCAGCTGGAGCAGCAGAAAGTGATGGGCAGAAAGTGATCTGTAATTCAAGAAGGAGCAGCCTAAAATAATTCTCTTTTTCCCATTTCTGTGACTTATTTAAACTCAAAAGCTGGTCCCTTGTTCTGCTGACTGGGGATCCTTTTTGGGAAGTCCATCCCGCAGTAAGGTGCAGGAATTCAATGGGATATTCCTTTGATTGATTAGCTGGATTTTTAAAAAAATAATTAGCTTGGGACTGTCTCCTAATCTGTCTGTCATGGGAACAGAGCAAGACCTTCAGCTTCTATAAAAAAACAGTTTTGGAAGTTTAGTAAAGCTTGTTTTTACTATCAACTCAGCTGATACTCAGTGGCAATCCTTTGGTTTTCCAAGGTGATTTAGTGGCCTCTCTTAGGAACAATATCCTGGTGTTACTGATTTGGGGTAGAGCAGCTCAGGAACTGTTTCCTAGGGAATTCTCCAAGCAGGAGATTCTCCAATTCTCCAGCACAAGGCTTTAGTGAGGAATTTTAAAAGGACCTCCCCAGTGAAGCCAACAAAACTTCATGGATTTAAGGGTGACAGAGAAGGCAAAGGGGTTTCTTTCAGAAAAGGTAATTTTAAAATTAATTTTAAAAGGACCTCCCCACTGAAGTCAAAAACCTTGGGGATTGAAGGGTGACTGAGAGGGCAAAAGGGTTTCTTTCGGAAAAGGTAATTTTAAAAGGACTTCCCCACTGAAGCCAACAAAACCTCAAGGGTTGAAGGGTAACAGAGTAGGCAAAGGGATTTCTTTCAAAAAAGGTAGTTTTAAAAAGAATTTTAAAAGGATGGAGTGATTTAAAGCCTGAGTGATTGAAAGGTGACAGAGTAGGCAGAGGGGTTTCTTTTGGAAAAGGTACAAAATAAAGCAGAGGCAATTAGAATTAAACCTCATTTGCTTGAGTCAGACCCCAAATTCTTGCTTTTTTCTGCTCCCTCCCTTTCCTGGACTGGATTTGAGCTGGAATTCAGCTGCTGCTTTCCCTGTGCAAGCTCGCAGCTGTGTCCGTGTGTCCCCATGCATGGCACTACCCATCGCTGAGCCACCACCAGCACGTGGGCCTCACAGCAGAGCCCAGCTCATCCTGGCTCTTTTTCTCTCCTGTTTTTGGGCTGTTAGGGAGCAAAAGCAGCGGCTCCAACCGGAGCACCAGCGAGACCAGCAGGAGAGCAGCGGGCAGGGAGAAGGAGCGCAGCAAGTCCGGGGGCAGCGGCAGCGAGTCGGAGCCGGGCACGCGCCACGAGCGCCCGCTCAGCCAGCTCAGCCAGCGCTCTGCCAGCGACAGGAGCCACCAGAGCCACCACTCCTATGGTCCCCCAGGGCTGCCCCCCCTGTACAGCCTGCCCAAGCTGGGCTCCAAGGGGCTGGGCAGCAGCGGGCCCCCCGGAGCACCCCCGGTGCGTGAGCTGAGCGCCGTGCCGCCCGAGCTCACCGCCAGCCGCCAGTCCTTCCAGAAGGCCATGGGCAACCCTTGCGAGTTCTTCGTGGACATCATGTGAGAGGAAGTGCCTTCAAAAGACTCTGCGTTTTGGGGTTTTTTTTTGGGGGGGGGGGGTGGTTCTGGGATGCTTGGTTGGAAGAGGCTTGGCTGTCTTGCATGTCACACCTTCCTGTTCGCGAGTGTGTCGCAGAAAAGAAAAAAAATCTACAAAACTGAACAAAAAAAGAAAAACAATACAAACACCCCCTCAAGCTACAAAAAATGAGCAACAAAATCTCCTGGGATTGTTAAATCCGTCTGCATCTTTTTGTTCTGTTTGTTTTTTCTCCCCTGCCCATCTCATTTTGGATTGTGAATCGCCTGGTGTATGTTCACATCTTAATGAGCTTTGGTCATTGTGGCACCTACTTCAGTGGAATTAGTGTCTCTTTCTGGGCTGATTGGAGGACTGCTATTTCACATAACTTCTAAATTCCTGATAATGCATAGGAGCACTTTGATTTTTATTTTTTTTACCCTGCTTTTTCTCTTGCAAGGACAAAACATAAAAGGACTGCTGGCTGGTATCTGGGATACTGCCTTGGAATGCTGGTTCTTGGATGCATCCATAGCTCTAAGCAGACATGGCACCTACAAGTGCTTGGAAAGGAGCAGGATCCAACCAATTTCTAGAGGAAAACAAACTTGTGGCTACTTTCTGCTGACTAGGCAGTATAAATCAATCTTTCTTGGGTTCTTTGAGGGTTTTTTTTTAAAGATATTCTATCAAGGGAGTGCTGGAGTCTTGCTACTGTATGTGTTCTTTGTGCAGAACTTAAAAAGTTATTTCCTTCAGTTATTTCCTTATTTCCCAAGAGGGATTTTCCAGCTCCACTGGGTTCCTGGGCATTTCAGTCACATCCCTGCTGCCAGGTGTGGCTGTTCCCTCTGGATGTGCACCTGCTTGCAGATTGGAAGAGTTACTCCCACAGAAATAGGAACATTGCTGCAGTTCTGTCAGCTTTGCCCTTTTGAAGGGGCTGTTTATCCCATTCCAGCAGGGAAATCCTGGCTCCCACTGGGACATGGGACATCTTCTTTGTGATCCCTCCTTCCTTTCTGAGCACAAGCTTTCTCTTTTTTGTTAAAACAGAGATCTGGAGATGTCTGATCCCCCTGGCAACATTTCTAAGCACAGTGGGCAGAGAGGTGTGAGGGTATCTGAGAACAGATCAGAAATGGTACAAAAATAAATCCTTACCCTGAAACTGAGTGAGACCTACCCTGGGGCTCCCCAAAAAGAAATCCTTCAGCCTTGACAGCAAGTTAGGCCCAACTTGGAGCTCCCCAAAAATAAATCCTTACCCCTGACAGCAAGTTAGACTAACCCTGGAGCTCCTCAAAAATAAATCTGTACCCCTGACCCTGAGTTAAACTCACTCTGCAGCTCCCCACACAGAAATCTTTTTCAAATTCTCAAAAAGAACCCCCTGACTCCTCCTCCTGCTGAGCAGCTCTGCTGTTGAATATCCCCAAGATTTATTTTCTGGCTATTTCTGCTCTGAGGCTGTAGAAATTAAATTCAGGCAGCTTCAGGGATGTTTAAAAAGCTCTTTTGAGGCATGGTGAGCACAGCCATGCTGTCATATGGCTCATTTAATGCAGCCACTCTGGCATTTGACCATGAGGCCATTCCTCAGTTAAATTCTCTTTTGTGAGATTCTGCTGCTGGCAGAATTTAGGGCAGGTGCTTTAAAATCAGTTTTTACTGTAAATAAGCATTTTCTCCACTGGTAAGAAGCTGCTTTTTGGTCTGTTCTGTGCTTTTTGGGTAAATATCCAAGGTGGATGTGAGGAGAGAACATCTTAAAACAATCTTTTTCTCTTTGTACACACAGTTCATTTGTGAAAATGAAAACCTGACCCTTCAAAATGTTCAAAATTTTCACCCTGAAAACTGACTCTTCAAAATGTCCTTTTAATTCTGATTTTTCACTTATTTCCTTTTCAAAATGTCCTTTTAATTCTGAAAAGTCGTGCTTCAAAATGTCCTTTTAATTCTGATTTTTCACTTATTTCCTTTTCCCACCTCCCTTTGTCAGAGACTCCAGATGTTTGTGGGAATGGGAGACTCAATTTCCCTTTCCACAGGGAGCCAGGAATTCGAGAAACTCTCACTCAGCCCAGTTCTGGGCTTCTAAATTAATTTCCTTTGCAAAAACCTCCCCAAAAAAAGCTGCTCAAGGCTTCTGAAAGCAGAGCTTTCATCACCACCCATGGGTGGCTCCTCCAAAAGAGGCCCTGCCTAAAGCTTGACTGTACAACAGGACTTTTCTGTCCCTTCCCTCCTCCTCCCACATGCAAACCTGACTTGGTAAATTATTCTGAAAGATTGACACTTAAATCAGGGTAAAAGAGTGATGGAATTCTGCTCTGTCTCCAGGAGACACTGCTGAGCAGTCTGTGATTTTACTGACAATCACTAGTGGTTCTACTTCTAAATAAGTTGTGATTTTTTTTCTGGCATTTTATAAGTTATTATTTCTCTGGCCCTGTTTTAAGGCAAAACTCAAAGGGCTGGAGGGAAAAAAAAAATCTCCTTTTAATATTTCCAAAAAAAGAGATTAAAGCTCGGGGCTGAGCTTTTCACCCATATTTAATTGACATATTTTATTTCCAAGAGTTGCAGTTTCCACACCTGCTGGGGGTTGGCTTTTGTCTCGTGGTTTTGCTGTTGGCAGAAACTGTTCTGTGTCTTGCTGGTCTTTGCTGCTATGTTGAAAAAATGGCTTTTTTAAAAAATGTGTGTGCTCGTGGGTCACCCTGGGACGAGGCTGGGAGTCCCCAGCAGATGTGGGAATTTTTTTTGCTGAGGAAATTCAGGCTGGAGGAGGTGGATCCTCTTGAACAGTGCAATACTGAACAGTGACACAAAAATCTGCATCTTTTTTTTCCCCCCATCCTGGGCTGAAAGTCAGGTCTGAATCTTTGCCAGATCTGTTTCCTCAAGGGAACAAAAATGAGATTTCCCAAGTCCCATCCTTTGTGTCTTTCCTGTCCTGCTGCATTCCCTGCAGGATCCTGTGCCAGCCATGCCAGGGGAGCTGCCCACAGTGGGAATTGTGCCAGGGAAGAGAAAATTTGGAGGGTGGAGTGCTGCAGAGCCAAAATTTCTTACCCACCAGGGCCTGCAAGTGAATTTTGGTGAATTTGGATGGATTTGGGCTCCAGCATTTCTTACCCACCAGGGCCTGAAGGTGAATTTTGCGGAATGTTGGTGGATTTTGGCTCCAGCATTTCTTATCCACCAGGGCCTGCAGGTGAATTTTGCTGAATTTTGGTGGATTTTGGCTCCAGGGAGAGCTTTGCTGTGCAGGGCATGGGAGCACCCTCAGCAGGAGCCCGAAAGAATTGGATTAAAGCAATTCTTCAATTATTTTTTCAAATAATGTATTTTTATTCTGCAGCTGAGCTCAGTGCTCACCCCTCCCTGCAGCAGGGATATTTGGGGACTCCTGGAAAAGGGGCAGGAAAAACTTTGGGGTGTTTTCTCCCCCCCAGGAGGCAGCATCTGCACAGGAAGTGTCCCCACCCAGTATTTAAGCCTTGAAGAGTAAAATTTTGGCAAATAGTCTTAAAAGTATGCTGGTGTCTTTTACCTCCTATTAATGAATCTGCTTTTCCAAGGAATCAGTGCCCTGGAAACTTTATCCAAAGGTTTTATTGGATGGCAAGCAATGATGCACAGATGTTGAATTTTGCTACGATTCTTGTTTTCTCTCTGATTTTTGTTCTCTCCCCTCCTGAGACTTGACAGCTCATGGGTTGATGTAATTGTTTTTGGTTTTGTTTTTATTTTAATTTTTTGTTTTTGTTTTGCATTTAACTGGATTGTAATAAGATTGACTGAAAATTATTAATTCTAATCAGTGATTAGAAATACATGTAAAGAATTTTATGTACAGTAGAGAAACAAAGTTACATGATTTTAAATAATGAAAACCCAGACTATCACCTATCCTAGAACTGGTTCTACTCCAAGAGTGACCTCTTATTAGCATGGACTGCACTGTTCCTGTTAAATGTCTGTTGCATAATTGAATTCTTTTTTGTAGATATTGTATTAAAACCCAAGTGTCTGTATAGTTAATATATAGCTGCTTATGTGTAAATGCTATTTTAAACACTAAAAAGCTTTTAATTTTATGTGACATCCACAGTGTATGTGGTCAGTTCTTTGCAGCATTTCATTGTGATTTATTTCCTAAATGTTGCCAATTTTTGGACTCTCCAGCAGAATCAAGAATCACTGGGACAACCTTTGTAAATTCTGCTGAGCCTTGGGTTTGTTAGGACACCCTGGAGGCTCAGCTGCACTTGAGGTGTGAACATTTTTCCAGCCTCAATTATTCTAATTTTCCAGCTTAAATAAAAAGAACAAGCACAGCTTGGTGAGGCAGATTCCTTCTTCCCAGCTGATACAAATCACACAGCAAGGGGAGAGTGAAACAGCATTTAAATACTATAAATCCCAGCACTTTCCCGTGAGGAGGATATGAAATAATCAGAGTTTAAATGAATATTAAATGGTCAGAATTTAGTTGAATATTAAATGGTCAGAATTTAAGTGAGTATTAAATGCTCAGAATTTAAGTGCATATCAAATGATCAGAATTTAGGTGAATATTAAATAGTCAGAATTTAGGTGAACATTAAATGGTCAGAATTTAAGTGAATATTAAATGGTCAGAATTTAAGTGAATCTTAAATGGAATTTTGGACAGCCTTTTCCTGCAGGGCCTGGTGGAGTTAAATCAGATTTTTTTCCTTTCCCTATTTCTGGAATGATGATCAAAAGTTGTTTAATGTTTCTCTGCTATGGGACCACAGCCCTGGAGGAGGAATACTGAGAATTTCAGGTGGTTGTGAAGAATTCCTGCAGGCTCCAGCAACAAGAACTCCAGGCTCCAGGTCAGAGTTTTGGTTTTTTAAATCACACTGAGGAATAATTTTAGATGGAGGTGATCACAAAAATTGGGGACAAATAACTTTGCAGTGTACCAAAAAGTTCTTTTTCTTTTTTTTTTTTTTTTTTTAATGAAAATACTCACTGGTTTAGATTAATTTACAAATTCTTTAACTGAGCTGGACTGCTTAAAATCCAGTAACACACAGTGGAAAGATAGAAAAATTTTAATCTAGGGAATAAAAAAGCAGAAATGGAAAAACTTTTTAGGAATAAAAGAGCAGAATAATTCCTTGTCAACATGAGTGGGGAAAAGAAAAACCTTGGTGATGTGACTAGGTATTGACTGGCTACTGCCTGGCAAAAATGTGAAGTTTTGGGTGAATTTTGCCTGGTTTTGGGGAGGGAGGAAGCCCCTGCTGTGCCTTTGGAGGGTGAGATTTGCACAGAGCTCATTTACATGTGCCTGTCCCTGATTTTCATGGAACACAAATGGACTGAGGTGGGATTTGAATGGGAAATGCCCCCTCTGTGTCCCACACAGCACTGCTGGCACCTGCCAGAATGTTCTTTTTACACCTCTTTTATTTGGTTTATTTGACAATTCTGACAAGGCTTGGGAAAGGCTGACACCAGCCAGAATGTTCCTTTTACTCCTGTTTTATTGGATTGGATATATTTGATATATCAGAATTATTGTATAATTCTTACAAGGTTTGGGAAAGGCTGGTACCTGCCAGAATGTTCTTTTTACTCCTCTTTTATTGGGTGCATTTGATATATTAGAATTATTGTATTATTCTGACAACACTTGGGGAAGGATTCCTGGATCCATCTCAGGAGCTGTTAATTAATAACAAAGGGAAATTACCAGAAGTGTTTAGAGGGAAGTGCTGTTGGTGACTCACACTGACAGACTTGAGAAATGGGTGTAAAATACCATTTCTGGAGGTTCTTCCATTAACTGAACCTAATTTTGCTCCCTTTTGGGGCTGAAATGTGTTTGCAGAGAGGATGGAGAGGATGGACTTGTGAGCCCTGTGCTTCACAACTCTGATTCAGATGTGATTGTTCCTGGGACTACAAAGTGCTCATAAACAGGATTTTCTCCTTAAAATCCAGGTTTTGTGAGGAGCAGGTGACACAAGGAGTAGTTTATTGTCTGTCCTCCTCTGGCTGCTCATCAGAGAGGTTCTGGAAATAATCCCTCGTGTTCAGATCAGGCCTGAACACCAAGATGTAGCACTTGGGCACAAAGTAACTGGCCAAAATGCCCAGGGTGGTGGCCAGGATGGTGCAGATCTGGGTGACAGCCCTGAGCACCGTCCTGAGCGTGGCAAAAATCACCAGGAAGAAAATCCAGATGATGAAATAGATGAAGGTGGCAAAGGTGATGCCCCTGGCCACGTTGTACCTCCTGCCTGGGGTCTGCACCATGAAGGTGCACAGGAAGCAGACAAAGGCTAGGCAGCTGTTGTAGCCATGCAGGAGGGCAAAAGCAGCCCAGGACTGGGTGCCACACACGAGCAGCACCTCCCTGGGCAGGGATTCATAGTCAGCCACCAGGTAATCAGGGCCCAGGTGGAGGTGGCACCAGCAGAGCAACACCTGGGTGAGGATGGACACGGCCACCACCAGCCAGGCCCTGCCGTGGGTCACCCAGCGCAGCAGCCTGGGGGCACAGCGGGGGAATTCTGTCACCAGGGTGATCTCCAGGGCCTTGGGCAGCAGGGAGGAGAAGCAGCCATTGAGGCACAGGGCGTAGCAGAGCTGCTGCAGCAGGCACAGCGCCGCGCTGGGCCTGCCCACGTGCAGGCAGCAGCTGAGGCTCTGCAGCAGCAGCCAGAGCAGGGCCAGGAGGCTCCTGGCACCTCCTGCCAGCTGCACCAGGGGGCTCTGCAGGTGCTGCAGGAACAGCAGGGCTGCCCCACAGCTCAGGGCTGCAGTGAGGGCCACCAGGGTTAGCAGGGCCACGGCCAGGGGTTCATCCCAGGACAGGAACCGCTCGGCGCGGTCGTGGCAGCGCGTGCTGCGGGTGGGAGCCCACTGGTGCTGTGGGCACGGGGAGCAGCTGGTGCTGTCTGCAAAGAGAGACTGATCAGCATTGGCGACTGATCAGCATTGGAGACCTGATCAGCATTGGAGACCCCCAGAACTCAGGCCCCTCCCCTGAAGATGCCCTCATGGGTATCACCACAGACGTGGCATTTGGGGTGAAAAAAGAAGTGTCTCCAGCCAGTCATAAGTGTCTCTGGGGTGAAACAACCACACACCCAGTGAAACACCACACATTCAGCTGTCCAAAAGTGTTTTTGGGGTGAAAAGTGTCTCCAGCTGACCAAAAGTGTCTCTGGGGTGACACACCACACATCCAGCTGACCAAAAGTGTCTCTGGGGTGAAACCCCACAGTTGCTGCTGTTTGGTTCAGCACCAAGGGCAAGACAAGCTCAGGCATGTCCCATCCAGATATATTGGTAAATATTCCAGTAGGGACCTGCCACCCCTGGGGGAGGATTACACAGGGATCTGGTGGTGGTTTGGGTGGTGTTTCCCCTCCCTCCAAGGTGTGTTGGATGTCCAGAGTTTGTGGTAGTTCAGCCTCTGCTTTTCCACCCTCATCCCTGAAGGATCCTTGTGTTTCTTGCCACTATTTCCTTCCCCCAGCAATCCCAGGATTTTATCCTCTGCCTCTCTTCTACCCATGCCCCCAGAATTCCATCCTAGCCCTCTCTCCAAGCTCTGCAGATAAAACATAGATGTTGTCCTAATTTTCCTTCCCTCTGGGCCCAACAGGGGCAGGTCCCAGTGAGGAGCAGGACAGGGAGGAGAGCTCCCAGCTCATCCCCACCTCAGCCTGGAGACAGAATAATCCACTTAAAGCCTTTCAATTGCCCAGAGCTCACCTGTGCTGCTCCAGAAGGTGTTTTCTGAGCAGTCTGTGCAGTCATAGCAGCAGAGGTTGAATCCTTTTGTTCTTCTGAATTGCCCTGGTTGGCAGCGCCTGAAGCACTCGGATGTGGGCTCCTGGCAAAGGGCAGGAGTGAACATCAGCCAGGATGAACAAATCTCCAAAGAATCGGAAGGAACTGATCAGAAGGAACTGATGAAAGGAACTGATGGAAGGAACTAATCAGAAGGAACTGATCAGAAGGAATTGATGGAAGTAACTGATCAGAAGGAACTGATGAAAGGAACTGAACAGAAGGAAGGAATCTGCCATTTTTACCTTCTTGTCTGGGGTGTGGAACTGGATCTGGGACGTCTGGACATACAGGGACTGGTCGTAGTCCCCCACAGGCAGGTAGGTGACTGTGCCCTCCCTCCAGGCCCAGAGGATCAGTTTGTAGCCCGTGTTTGTGCCGTGGGATTGATCAAACCTGAAGCTCTGCCCATTCACCTCAAAAGGGAGGGTGTTCATGAAGTGCAGCAGCTGGGGAGGAAATGAAATCAAAATGGATTTTGGTCCAGTTCTTGTTTGGAAGTGACAGTTCTGCCAGCTGACATCAGCTGTGCCATAGGTGGGCTAAGATTGTGCCAACCTGGCTGTGAGGTGACAAAAATTGGCTGTTTGTCCCTCAGATCTGCCCTCACCTGTGGGGCAACAGCCTGGTTGGAAAGCGAGAAAACTTTGTTTTCTCACAGTGGATTTGTGAGACTTTTTAGGGAGTTATAGAAAAACAATGATAACTTGTTATATAAACAACCTACAGGTGCTGTTTTCCTACTCTGTTTGTCTGTTCTTCTCAAGGACTGTTTGTGAGAAAGATGTTCTTTTAAATTTTCCAATCAAGTAGAATGTGTCAAATCTGTCTATTAAAGAGAGGATTTTCATATTAAACTTGAAAGGGACTAGCCTGCAAACCAGCCTTGGAGTGAATTTGTGCCATTTCTGCCTCAACGGTGACACTCACCTGCCAGGACCTGATGGGTATTTTGGGACACCCTTTGGAGGTGCAGCCCAGAGCCCTGTGCAGTGCATGGGCCACGCTGTACACGGCCACGTGCACGGGCTGCACCGGTGTCACCCCCAGCATGGGCCAGATGTCCCCAAGGGTGACATTGCCGCACTGCCGGCAGTGCGTGTCCAACACCTCGGTGTCCTCCAGCCCGCTGAGCTCCCGAGAGCGCTGGCAGAACTCCTCCTGAGCCACAGAGTTGAACAGCTCAGCCACAAACTCCTGGAAGCCTGGCACTGTCCCCGTCCTCATGACAAAGCCCAGCACTGTCCCCACACTCTGGATGTTGGGGACAGAGGTGGCGATGTCCGACAGCAGCCAGGCCTCGCTGCCCAGCCAGACCTTCTTGCCCAGCCCCATGGCCAGGCTGTGCTGCAGCAGGGCCTGGGCTGGCACGCTGTGTGCAAACAGCACAATCACGTTGACTTTGGTGCTGTTAATTAATTTAATTGTGTTCTCCAGCTGCTTGGTGGCATCAGGCTCGGCCAGCTCGGTGGGGATGAGCCCCTCAAAGGCGATGCAGATGCTGTTGGTGCCAGCCATGCTGAGGAAGAGCACCTGGGCTCCCCGGCCATACTCATCATCGCTGGCCACCGTGGCCACCCAGTTCCAGCCAAAGTGGTTGAGGAGCAGCACCACGGCCTCCACCAGGTTCTTGTCGCTGGGCACCGTGCGGTAGAAGGACGGGTAGAGCTCTGTGTTGCTCAGGGTCTCGCTGCTGGCGCCGTAGCTCACCTGGGGGGAAAAGATCCTCACAAAGAATTCCAAAAGTTTATAAAAACCTTATCAAAAATACAACATGGAATGGAAAAATTCTTAAAAAGCTTGGGAAGGGATTCTTGGATGCATCTCGGAGCTGTTGAGTAAGAAATTTACTTGAGAAATTTCTATAAGAAATTTAAATTATTATTTAAGAAATTTCCATAAGAAATTTATATTAATACTTGAGAAATTACTGGAAGAAATTTATATTAAAACACAAATTTCTATAAGAAATTTATATTAAAACCTGAGAAACTCCTATAAGAAATTTGTATTAATAGTTAATAAATTTCTATAAGAAATTTATTTTAATAGTTAAGAAATTACTATAAAAATTATATTAAAACTTTAGAAATTACTATAAGAAATTTATATTAAAACTTATTAAATTACTAGAAGAAATTTGATAAGAAAAGGAAATTACGAGGAGTGTTTAGAGGGTTAGACATTCACACAAAACATCACTTCTGGAGTTTGTTTCATTACCTACAAGGGAGAATCCTGCTCCTGCAGAGACGTTTTACCTGTGGGATGAGGAAGGAGCTGAAGAGCTTGGCGGTGAGCAGGCACAGGTCGGATTTGTGGGGCCCGATGACGGCGATGACGCGGGGCTGGTACTCGCTGTAGTCACACAGGACCCCGATGGCCCTGGTGCCATTGCGGGTGAGGAAGAGGAGGCTGGGCTGAAGGGCCACCAGGGGCTCAAAGCAGGTGTCACATATGTCATAGCCCAGGGTGACACCTGGCAGCAGCCAGCTGCTGTTGTTGATCTGCTCGATGGCAAACCTCATGGCCAGAGCCCAGATCAGCCCGTCCGTGAATAACCTGGGGACAGCAGGGACAGGACCTGTGCTGCAGCTGGCACTGGGCTTCTTCATGTAGGAAAAGCTAATTTTTCATTAGATATTTTATTAGCATAACTGATTTTTTAATATATTTTAATATAATTATTTTATTAGCATAACTGATTTTTATAGATATTTTAAAATTATTAGCATAATGGATTTTATATATATTTTTATAGAATTATTTTATTATAATAACTTTTATCCATTTTTCATGTTTATATTTTTATGTACTTTTAGTAACATAACTTATTTTTATACCTATATTTCTACATTTATTTATATATTTAGGTGCTTGATTATTTTACAATTTAACAGTTTGATTCAATTTAACTGATTTATTTACAATTTAACTGTTTGATTCATTCAGGATGTGTTTGCTTCAATTTAACTGATTCATTTACAATGTAACTGTTTTATTCAGTTTAACTGATTTATTTACAACTTGGGTGTTTGCTTCAAACCCTAAGGAAACCAGTGCCGCTATAACCTTTTATCAAGGTGAGACCAAAGCTTGTCAGCACCAAAAAACCACAAACCCATTTCCATTTTGGGACCTGTTGATGTCCCAGTGCTCCAATTCTCCTCTATCCCATCCCATATTTTCCCTTTTTCCCCATATCCCAGCCCTTACCTGTCACAGAGCAGCGGGGTGGGCTCAGAGCGAGCTGCCAGGTTCAGGGTGTCCTTCCCAAAGGGGAACAAACCCCCCAGGACAAAATCCCCCGGCCTCCTGAGCTGGGCTGAGAGACACCAGGGGCTCAGGGGGGCAGCCCAGGCACAGCCCAGGCACAGCCACAGCCCAGCCACCACGTGCATTCTGGGGAAATCTAGGAAATCCAGGCTCAGATGGTCCTGGGAAGTCTCTTTAAATAGAGCTTGGGAGGAATTTGTTTGGCAAAATAAATTGAATTCACTTTAGTGGGCAATAATCAAATATACTCCAAGTAAAAACCACTGCCCTCATCCTGATTTCCTTTACTCAGTGAGTAAATGTCCTTTACTCAGTGGGCAATAATCAAATCCCCTCTGAGGGCACTTGAGTGTAAATCCTGATTTCCTTTACTGAGTAGCTTTTACTCAGAGTGATTTACAAGTTCATTAGCACAGCTGTGGAAATTTGGGTTCCTCTGGCAGAGGTGACAAAACTCAGGTGCCCCGCTCTGATTCTGGTAAATGATTTACACAACAGTAATTTTTATTTATTTATTTATTACATTCCATTAAAAAATTTAAATTATATTTTAATTATTTAAATTTTAAATACACCTCATCATGGAAATAACCAAATCTTCCTGAGGGCAGGGTAGGAATTTGCCTGGAGAGGCCATTCCTGGCCTCTTCCTCAGCCTTGCTGTCCCTCAGCTGTACTGATATTATTTTAGGAAGTTGTTACTGGCTGATCTATTTTTCTTTCCCTCACACTGAACTAGAATATTAATTTCAGTTTAAAAACTTAAATCTGAGTTCATAGCATGGTAATTTAGGTTTTACTACTGTATTTTATTGTTGGATTTTAGGACAGCTCTGAATGAAAAGTTCAATTTCATGCATTTTCTATATCAGAAAACTGCTTTTGCTGCCAGTGCTGCTCCAAGGCTGGAATATTTTCCTTGCAGGAAGAAAAGCAGATTTAGAGACCTAAATACAGGAATGCACCAGCTGCAGCTGTTTTTTCCAGGTATGTTCATACTGACATTTTTTTAGGCATCGTTTCCCTTTCCTGGACTATTTAAGTGTCAGTTTAACTATAAAACTTTAAAAAATAATTTCTAAACACAATTCTGAATTTTGGGCAAGTTCATCTTCAATATTAGCAATGGTAATTATAAATATTAATATTTATCTCTTAAATAATTATGAGTGTGACAAGGGAGAAAAAAATTTTTCTTGTGGTCATGCCATCATTTCTAGAGATTTAAACCCATTTTTTTTCCCTTGACACACATTATTTGATTTAGTTGAAGGTATTTAATTCACTGCACTGGTGAAGTATCAGTTGGCCTGATCTCCAGGGAAATGAAACAGATTTTTCCAGGGAAATAAAATCTGAGTAGGTTTTCTGTAACTGGTGTTGGACCTCCGAGTGTGATCCCACAAAGGACACTCCTCAAAAACCATATTATTCACATCATTTAATGTGTAGTGAGTCCAGTCTCCATGAGGTAATTGTGATTTCCTGAATTTTTCAGTGGTACATTAGGGCAGAAAGAGGCAATCAGCTGCAGGATTGATCCCTGCAATAACCCTGCAGGGCTTCTCCAGCTCCCAACGCTCAGAAAGTCCCACCTGAGACCCTCTGGCTCCTCCAGGGGTTTGGCAGAGGCTCCCAAAGCAGTGATTTACAGTACAAGTGTGGATTTTCTGCCCCAGGGAGGCAGAAAAATCCTTTTTGTAGGCATTGAACACATTGATAAAAATTAAAAATAAACACACAAGAACACAACTCAGAAGCAAACAGCTCCAGGCTGGGCTGGACAGAGGGGATTGTGCAGCAGAAATTACAATTTGCTGCACATCCCAAGTGCAAAATCATGGATTGAACAGGGAAGGGGCACAGGGGAAGCTGCTGCTGGGTGGAACAATTTTCTCCTCCTTCCACCCCCATTTCCTTCAGCTCCCACAGTGGCAGGGAAAGGGCATTTCCCCAGGGCATTGCTCAGCATGAAATCCTCCAGGTGGGATTTTTGTACAAACCAAAGTGTGGGAATGAGCTCAGACACCACAGCTCCAATTTGTGCTGCCACACAAGGCCACAAATATTGCTGTAAATGCACACAAGCTGCTGCGCTTGGGCTTGAAAAGAAAAGCCGTTTCCAGCTTTGCCAGGAATAAAAAACATTAAAACTTCAATCCCTTAGCAGCTCATCCTAATGTGGAATTATTTTTCTAACTCTGCACAGCTCCTCCTAATGTGGATTTTTTTTCTAATTGTAGAGATGTAAAAAAAGGTGTAAAAAAAACCTATTCCATGTTTATGAAGTGGAATAACTTGGCCAACTCCTCAGCTCCAGGCTGGAAAGAAAAAGTGGAAATAACCAAATAATATATGTGCAAAAATGTTATTTTCACTCTGGGCTCATCCTGGCAGGATGGGTCAAGCAGCCTGTGCTGCAGAAAGAGCTCCTGGCTCATGCTGTAAGGTGGGAATAAAAAAAAAATCCCTTAGCACCTCAACCTAATATGGAATTTTTTTCTAACCGTACAGATGTAAGAAAAGGACTGGTCCACATTTATAATATGGACTTGTTTTGCCAATTCCTCAGCTCTAGGCTGGAAAGAAAAGTGGAAATAACCACGGACAGTGTGTTGCTTGTGCATAAATGTCTTTTTCAGCCATCAGGGCAGATCGAGCAGCTTGTGCTGAGCAAAGAGCTCCTGGGTGATGCTGTAAGGTGGGAATATAAAAAAATCCCTTAGCAGCTCAACCTAATGTGGAATTTTTTTCTAACTTTAGAGATGTAAGAATAGAACTGACAGATGTAAAAAATAACCGGTCCATGTATATAATACGGAATCATTTTGCCAAATCCTCAGCTCCAGGCTGGAAAGAAAAAGTGGAAATAACCATGGACAGAATGTCTTGCTTGTGCAAAAATGTCATTTTCACCCCAGCACCACCGTCAGGGCAGGTACACAAATAGTTCCTGGGTGATGCTTTATGCTAGGAATAGAAAAGAATCAATCCCTTAGCAGCTCAACCTAATGTGGAATTGTTTTCTAACTTTAGAGATGTAAGAATAGAACTGACAGCTGTAAAAAAATAACCGGTCAACGTTTGTAATATGGAATAATTTTGTCAAATCCTCAGCTCCAGGCTGGAATGAAAAAAGGGAAATAACCACGGACAGAGTGTGTTGCTTGTGCAAAAATGTCATTTTCAGCCATCAGGGCAGGTTAAGCAGCTTGTGCTGAGTGAAGAGCGCCTGGGAGATTGCTGTAAGGTGGGAATTAAAAAAATAAATCCCTTAGCAGCTCATCCTAAATGTGGAATTTTTTCCTAACTTTAGAGATGTAAGGTAAGAACTGAGAAACGTGAAAAAATTAAAGGTCCACGTTTATACCATGGGATAGTTTGGCCAACTTTCCACCTCCGGGCCGGAAAGAAAAAGTGGAAATAACCACGGACAGAGTGTGTTGCTTGTGCAAAAATGTCATTTTCAGCCATCAGGGCAGGTCGAGCAGCTTGTGCTGAGTGAAGAGCTCCTGGGTGATGCTGTAGACATCTCCGATGTAGGGAATGGCTTCTCCCAGCATGGCCACGGCCTCCTCTTGCGAGCCCACGTTCATGATCTCCAGGAAGGCATCCCGGGAGGGCAGCGTGCAGAAAGCCACGGTGGCCGCCTTGCGGACAACCCAGGGGTGGTGCTGGGCCAGCGAGGCGTTGTAGGCGTCGGTGCAGAGCACGGAGGTGCGCGGCTCCCCCGAGCGCAGCCCCTCCAGGAAGAGCTGCAGCCAGCGCAGGGCGCGGTGCAGCCGCAGCACCGTGCGGCAGCCCGAGTCCGAGCGGGCCCGCAGCGCCGCCAGCCCCGCCGCCAGCTCGTGCTGCACCAGCGACTGCAGCGACACGAAGCCGTGCTGCTGCTGGTGACCTTCCAGCAGAGCCACCTTGGCCACGGCGTCCTTGGAGATGAAGGAGAAGACGGCGCCCAGGCTCTGCAGGAAGCTGAGGGGGAGAGGGGAGTGGTGGGTTAGGTGGGCGAGGGGTGGGGAGAGAAGAGGAAAAAATACCTGAGGGGTGAAAAAACCAACCCCAAAGCCACCTCGGGGGGAAAAGAGAACCCTGCCGCCCCCCCGCCAAAAAAACACCTCAGGGGTGAAAAGACGACCCCGAAACATCTCAGGGGTGAAAAGAGAAGGCAAAAAGCATCCGAGGGAGGCAAAGCAAAGCCAAAAAGCATCTGAGGGGGGGAAAGAGAAGCCAGAAAGTAACTGAGGGGGAAAAAGAGAGCCCAAAGAATTGCCTGAGGGGTGTAAAGAGATAGCAAAAAGCATCTGAAGGGTGAAAAGAGAAAGCAAAAGCTCCATCAGGGGTGAAAAGAGAAGACAGAAAGTATCTGAGGAGTGAAAAGAGAACCCCAAACCCACTTCAGTGTGAAGCCGTCGCTCCCTGATCGGTCACTGCATCCTTCTGCCCACAGCCCCCCCGCTCGCTGCCGGGCACTCACCGGATGAGCCCCCGCCAGCCGCTCAGGTAGGGCTCCAGCAGCACCTCTCGCTGCTCCGTCACGCACCTGCGGAAGGCGTCCAGGACCTCCCTGAGGCTGAACGGGCCCGCGGCCGCCGCCGCCATCGCGCCGCGGCGCCACCGCCGCCGCCTCCCCCTCCACTTCCTCCTCCTCCTTCCGCATGCCTCACCGCCCTCTCGGCCAATCAGCGCCGCGTCCGTCACCCGCCGCGCCCCGCGGGCCAATCCGCTTCGCGTGCGTCATTGTGGCTCGGCCAATCCGCGCGGGGCGGCGCAGGCGCGGAGGAGGCGCTGGGGCTGCGGCCTGGCCTAGGTGCATTTGCGGGGGTTTTTTTGTGTTATTTTTTGTGGTTTTGTGCTTTTTTTTGCCCGTTTTTCTGTGTTTCTACACGTGTTTTCCCGGCTCTCAGCAGTGGTGGTGGGTATTGCAGCCAAACGGGGCCGCTTTCCCGCAGGTTGTTGTTTATCACCTCACCTGTGTTTTCTGTCTCGCCTCAGGAAAAAGTTTGGGCTCTGCTTGAGTGTTCGGCCGGATCCTTGAAAGAATTGAAATGGCGCCGGTAAAACCAACGAAATCTTCTCTCGTTGTGCCCCCATCGCATATGCTCCTGGGCTAATTTTCTGTGCGGGTTTGGGACCTGGAGTGGGGTAAAAATGCCCGAGATCAAAGTCACCCCCTTGGGTAAGTCCGGCCTAAAATCGCCTTGAAATGCCAACACTGAAACCCTGGGGGAAATTCTGGCTCATATTTGGAATCCGTGATGTGATTCCTTTCTGCCCTCCATTGTTTTTTCCAGTGACCATTATAACTGTTTGGATTAATTAATCAGGATTAATTAAGTTACTCTTGTAAAGGTACTGTGGTGTTGTGGAGCATTTAATTCACTACAGTGCTAAAGAGCCACAGGAAGAAAATATTTCTCATTTTTCCCTGTTCAATCTTTTTTTAAATGTGGTTTGTATTGAGAGGGCAGAGGATGTACTGAGCAGCAGATCTGCTTTATCGTCCTGGATAGTTTTCAGCCTTGGTGCGGGTTTAACTTAATGAGGCTTAACGAGGGCAGAGCAGCTGGAGAAGGAGTTCTGATCCTTGCCAGATGAAGGATTCTTCTCTCTTCCTTGAAACTGCAATTGCAGGAAGTCTGTGCAGAACTTTGCCTGCTTTTATTTTGAAAGAATTGCAGCTTTTCCCAGAGGTGTTTTACCAGTGTCTTACTGGTGTTTTATTGGTGTTTTGCCGGTGTTTTACTGGTATTTTGCTGATGTTTTACTGATCTTTTACTGGTGTTTTGTCAATATTTTACTGCTATTTTGCTGATGTTTTGCTGGTATTTTGCTGGTGGTATTTTTCTGCTGTTTTCGTGGTGCTTTCCTGGTGTTTTATTGGTATTTTGCTGGTGATGCTTTATTGGTGTTCTTCCAATATTTTGCTGGTGTTTTGTGATGCTTTCCTGGTGTTTTGTTGGGGTATTATTGGTATTTTCCTGGTGCTGTCTTACTGGTATTTTGCTGGTGTTTTGTGATGTTTTCCTGGTGTTTTACTGGTGGCGTTTTGATGGTGTTTTACTGGTTTTTCACTGGTGTTTTCCTGATGTTTTCCTGATGTTTACTGTTATTTTGCTAGTGGTGTTTTGCTGATGTTTTACTGATATTTTGCTGGTATTTTGTGATGTTCTCCTGGTGTTTATTGATGTTTTTCTGGTGTCCAGGTGCTGGCCAGGACGTGGGCCGGAGCTGCATCCTGGTGTCCATTGCTGGCAAGAACGTCATGCTGGACTGTGGGATGCACATGGGCTACAATGATGATGTGAGTGTCCCCTGGGCCAGCTCCTGTCCTCCCTTCTGTCCCTCCTGCACCCCTGGGCTCCTCCATCAGCCCCTGCTGGGGCTGGGCTGGGGCAGAGCTGTTCTTCCCCCTTCCCCTCAAGTGTTCCATGAAATATCAGCCCTCCTTTCCCTGGCTCGTGGACTTGGGGAAATGTTTATTAATGTATATTAATGCAGCTGCAAATGCTCCATTCCAGCTGGGGTCGGACTCTCTGAGTTTCCTCTGAGCGGGAATCCTGTCCTAAGCTTTGGGGCAGCTCATTCCACGTGGAATCCTCATCACATTTCTGCTGCTCCAGGGGAAGAGAAGGAAACTCCTGATTTTGGCTTCCCTGACTCAGCAGGAAAGGAATAATGGCACAGATATTCTGTAGGATTTAGTTCAAGCAGCACATGTGCTGACAGGAAAGCTTTTGGGGCTTTGTACTTCAGAGCCAGGATGTGATCACTTCCTGTTTTATTTGGGAGATAAAATTATTTATTTATGAAAGGGTCAGTTTCTGTTTGTGCTCTCTTTTCTGCCTCTCCTTGCACACAAAAACTGCCTGAAGAGTGCTCAGCACATTCCCAATGTCGCATTCCCTCCATTTTTGTTGGATCACTGATGCTGGTGTTATTGGAAAAGGATGAGTACATTCCCAGTGTCCCATTGTCCCATTCCCTCCATGGTTTTTTGGATCACTGATGCTGGTGCTGCCTGGAGAGGCCTCAGCACATTCCCAATATCCCATTCCCTCCTATTTTTGTTGGATCAGTGGTGCTGGTGCTGCCTGGAGAAGGATCAGCACATTCCCAGAGTTCCAGGCCCTTCCCTCCGTGGTTTTATTGGATCTGCTGTTGTCTGGAGAAGGATCAGCACATTCTCAGATCCTTCCATCCATGTTTTTTTTTAATTAGGAGTGCTGGTGCTGCCTGAAGAGTGCTCAGCACATTCCCAGTGTCCCATTGTCCCATTCCCTCCATGTTTTTTGGATCACTGATGCTGGTGCTGTCTGGACAGAGCTCAGTACATTCCCAGTGTCCCACTGTCCCATTCCCTCCCTGTTTTTGGATCACTGGTGCATTCCTGCTGGATCTCCTGTTTTCCCCCGGCTGTAGAGGCGCTTCCCTGACTTCTCCTACATCACCCAGAATGGCAGGCTGACTGATTTCCTGGACTGTGTCATCATCAGGTGAGGCTCCTTCCTTCTCCCACCTCTTTTTGTGCCGTCCCAAGCCCACCCCTCATATTTTATCTGCTTTTTCCTCCCTGAGAAGATCTGGGAGCCACCCAAACTGAATTCTGTGCAACCATTTAGTTTTTTTTTTGTTTGTTTGTTTGGGGTTTTTTTTGCAGCCACTTCCACCTGGACCACTGTGGGGCCCTGCCCTATTTCAGCGAGATGGTTGGCTATGATGGCCCCATCTACATGACCCACCCCACCAAGGCCATCTGCCCCATCCTGCTGGAGGACTACAGGAAGATCACCGTGGACAAGAAAGGGGAAACCAACTTCTTCACATCACAGATGATCAAGGACTGCATGAAGAAGGTGGTGGCCGTGCACCTCCACCAGACAGTGCAGGTCAGGGGGCTTGCAGTCAAGGGGGTAAATTGGAAATGTAGCTAATTAATCAAGAGGTTAATTTGGAAATGTAGCTAATGAGTCATGGGGTTACATTGGAAATGTAGCTAATTAATCAGTAAATTGTTGGAAATGTAGTTAATTAATCAAGGGGTTATGTTGGAAATGTAGCTAATTTATCAAGGGGTTAAATTAGGAATATAAGATAATGAATCAATGGATTAAGTTAAGAATGTTGATAATGAATAAGGAGTTAAATTAGAAATGTAGCTAATGAATCAATGAGTTAAGTTAGAAATGTAAGGTAATTAATTAAGGGGTTAAGTTAGAAATACAGCTAATGAATCAATGGGTTGAGTTGGAAATGCAGCCAATGAATCAAGGGGTTAAATTAGAAATGTAGCTATTAGGCAAATTCTCCTTCCTCCTTTTGAGTAAATCCAGAGGGATTTAGATTTCCACATATTTCCAATTGGAGTTGAAATACTGGCATTGCTGAGGGGTTTGCTGTTTATATTTTATATCTATATAAAGTTGAAATGCTGGCAGTGCTGAGGGTTTGCTGTTGGCAGGTGGATGAGGAGCTGGAGATCAAAGCTTACTATGCAGGCCACGTGCTGGGAGCTGCCATGTTCCAAATCAAGGTTGGCTGTGAGTCTGTGGTGTACACTGTGAGTATGCCCAAAGTTAGAATTATTCCCCTTTTTTAGCTCTAAATATTCCCAGATATCTATATTTTATATCTATATATAATGATATATAATTATATATATTTATATATATATATATAAATTTTTTTATATTTATATTATTGGTACACAATATATTATATATAATATCTATTATATTTATATATTATTATTCATATGTTATGTATTTATATTAATGGTATACTGTGGTTTATATTATATATATACTATATATTATATTTATGTATTAGCATACATATATATTATTTATATTACATTCTGTTAGATATTTGAGTCTCCATTGGTTCAAAAATCTCTTAGGGTTTCTCTTCTCCCCTCAGGGTGACTATAACATGACACCAGACAGACACTTGGGGTGAGTAAAAGCTGAATTTCAATTTTTATCTGAATTAATTTAAACAAAACTACCATAGAGCTCCAAAGGCACCCTTTACTCCCATTTCCTGCACCACTCCTTAATCCAGCTTGGAGATTTTCAGATTTAACCCGCCAAACACCCTTTCCTGCTGTGATTTTGTGTTGAATATTATTGCATTTAGAACTGGTAATAAACTGGACAAATACTGCTTTTTGAGCTCTGTAATTTCAATTCTGAGCTGGATTAATTCAAATTAAGCTACCACAGAATTCCAAAGGTATTATGGGATTTATTCTCATTTCCTTTATTTTTTATTTTTCTTTATATATTTATTCCCATTTCTACTTTATTCCTATTTCCTGTGGACACAATGACATTCCCCAATACAACTTGGAGATTTTCAGATTAGAAACACCAGAAACTGTTTCCTGCTGTGATTTTTGAATTTTTGAATTTAAATTAATGCATTTAAAACTGGTAATAGACTGGATAAATATTGCTTTTTGAGCAATCTCAATTTTGAAATTTTAATTTTTGAGCTCTGTAACTTCAATACTGAGCTGGATTAATTCCAATTAAGCTACTGTAGAGTCCCCAGAGCCCACTTTCCTCCCATTTCCTGTGCCATTCCCCAACCCACCTTGGAGATTTTCAGATTTAACCCAGCAGAGCCCCTTTCCTGCTGTGATTTTGGGTGGAATTCCCTGTTTTCAGGGCAGCCTGGCTGGACAAGTGCCGTCCTGACCTGCTGATCACTGAGTCCACCTACGCCACCACCATCCGCGACTCCAAGCGCTGCCGCGAGAGGGATTTCCTCAAGAAGGTGCACGAGACTGTGGAGAGAGGAGGGAAGGTACAGAAGGAATGAAAATAAGTAAAAATATTAAATAATAAAGAAAAACAAATCATAATAAATGTATGAAAATAAATAAGAATTAAAAAAAATTATAAAATAAAATTTAGAAATAAATATAAATATAATTATAATAAAATATAATATAATAAAATAAGTAAATAAAAATTAACAAATAAAAAAATAAAAATATACTCAAATAATGAAAATGTAAGAATTATTATTAATACTAAGTAATAAATAATAATAAATATGTAATTGTCTTTCCCACACATTAACAAATCCTCAAAAATATCAATTAGTGCTGGAGATTGCAGTTATCAGTTGGTGACTGAAAATGTAATAATGGAAAATTATTATTATATCTATAATATATTATTATTTATATTATTATATATGTGGTTATATATCTATTGTATATAGTATATAAAAAGTAAATATAATAAAATATGATTATACAATATATTATATACTTGATAATATATAATATATAGTAATATATTCACATATAAATATATATTATTATATATATATTATATCATAAAATAGAAATATACTACTACTACTACTAATGTAAATAATAATATTAGTAAATGAACGCTGTTTGGCTCTGTCAGACTGAACTCCCCCTGTGTTCCAGGTTCTCATCCCAGTTTTTGCCCTTGGCCGTGCTCAGGAACTTTGCATTTTACTGGAAACCTTCTGGTGAGCCCCCGCTGCTTTTGGGATCCTTTGTGTGTGATGAGTGCTGGAAATGTAGGAGTTGATCTGTGGGGAGACAGACACTGAAACCTGCTTGGGCTTGAATGCCACTGACAATATAGAATTATATATAAATTATTCAATAAATAATGTATATAATAACATAGAAATATATTTAATATATATTATATATATTATTTAATATTCCTCCAGGAGTGGAATTGCCCTGGGTGCAGGGAGAGCTAAAATTAAAATTATTAAATATTGAAAATATTTTATACAAAATAGTTCTTTCTAGCTCATGAAAACAGGGAAATACACCCCAAAAAAACCTTGGGAGACTCCCCAGCTTTATGGCCAGCTGAGATATATATACTATATATTATATATTAGATATATATATATATATATATATGAAAATACATATATATAATATTTATTTATTTTTAATATATTTTTATATTATTTTGTATGGAGCTATATGTTATATATGCAATATATTATATATAGTTATATATATCATGTTATATATATCATATGCTATATATATGTTAGATGTATGATATGTTATGTATAAAACATGCTATATTGTGTTATATTTATAAAAATATGTTATATATGTTTAATCTCATACATATAAAAATATGTTATATAATATATAGCATAATATCATATATTTTATATTGTTCATTATATATTATATATTTGCCTCTTTCTTTTCTTGCAGGGAAAGGATGAACCTGAAAGCTCCAATTTATTTCTCCACGGGCCTGACAGAGAAGGCAAACCATTATTACAAACTATTTATCACCTGGACCAACCAGAAAATCAGGAAAACCTTTGTGCAGAGGAACATGTTCGAGTTCAAACACATCAAAGCCTTTGACAGAGCCTTTGCAGACAACCCTGGGCCCATGGTAGGAGAGGCTTGGGAGCTTTTTTATTCCAGATTTATCTCAAATTCTGGGGGGAAAATCAGCCTGAGCATCCTCCACCCCAGTAATCCCAACACAAAACGTCTCATGGCCAAGTCATATCTTTAAATACCAAATTTCTTTAATTTCTGTGATTTTTTTTTACTTCATTGAAAGTGAAACAACCAGAAAAAAATGAAAATTTTGAATGTTTATATCATCAATCCCACCTGAAAACATCCCATGGCCAGGCCATCTCTAAATATTACATCTCTTTCTGTATTTCTCTGAATTTTTTGTTTCATTTAAGGTGAAAAACCCAGAAAAAAATGATTGATGTTTATGCCATCAATCCTACCTCAAAACCAGGGCATTTCTCTTTCTGAATTTTTATTTAATTAATGGTGAAACACCCAGAAAAAAAAATGAAAATTTTGCATGTTTATGCCATTAATCCCACTTAAAAACCTCTCATAGCCAAGTCATCTCTGTAAATATAAAATTCCTTGATTTTCTTTGAATTTTTATTTCATTAAAAGTGAAACACCCAGAAAAAAATGAAAATTTTGCATCTTTATTTCCTCTACACATCCTGATTCATACCAGGGTTTTCTTTTCCACACAATCTTTTATTGGATGCTCTGCACAGATTTAGGCTATTTCTATAAACCTTGGAAAAAATGGGTTTTTGCATCTTTGACTTGCAGGTGGTGTTTGCAACCCCTGGGATGCTCCATGCAGGACAATCCCTGCAGATCTTCAGGAAATGGGCAGGGAATGAGAAGAACATGGTAAGAAATTGGGGTTTTATGGGGTTTTTATTGGTTTTTTTAATAGGATTTATTGGGTTTTTTGGGGGGTTTTTATTGAGTTTTTATGTCTCATATTAATGTGAGTCGAAACTACTGAGATTATGGCAAAGCTTTTCTTGAGGAGCTGGAATTAAAGGACAAAAATCCTCCTTGAACTAACTCTATTTTGTGACTTTTTAATGTTTTAAATGGATTTCCCAGGCTAAATCCATGGAATTTTTGATTTTTTGGGGTTTTTTTTTTCCAGGTGATCATGCCTGGCTACTGTGTCCAGGGAACTGTGGGCCACAAAATCCTCAGTGGGCAGAGGAAGCTGGAGATGGAAGGAAGACAAATTGTGAGTTGGATTTTCAATTCCCAGCACTGAAAATACCTCAAAATAATCTTTACTTTTGGAGTTGCACTTATTTGGGTATTCTTTTCCTTTTTTGCTTTAGCAAAGTTTGATTTGTTTTATTTTTTCCGCCCTTTTGCATTAATTCCTGCCAAAAAAAAAAACATTGAAGGGCCCTTTGATTCTGCTGTAAAATTTAGGTGAATAAGTTTTACTAAAACTTAAGAAGTTTTACTTCTTAATTATTAAATAAATTAATAATTAACTAAATTCTTAAAATTTCTTTAAATACTTAGGGGCATTTTATACTGTTAGTAACAAGGCAGGTGAAATTGATATATTTTCACATTTCAATTGATATATTTTCAATTTTTCATTTTTCAATTGATATATTTTTCCATTTTTCATTTTTCAATTGCTATCTTTTCACCCATATAAAGCACATTTGGGTAATAAAACACCAGCTGACCTGCAATATTTGATTTTTGTGACAAATATTGTCTGAAATGAGGCAATTTGAGCTTTTCAATTACAGCAGCTTTGTGTTAAGGCAATTTAGGTTTTCTCCTTTTTCCTTTTAAATAAATCCAGAGGGATCTGGGTGTTCCTGGGTGTGTCCCAAGGAATTCCCAGTTCCCAGAGCTCTGCTCTGTTCCTCCCAGCTGGAAGTGAAGCTGCAGGTGGAGCACATGTCCTTCAATATTTGATTTTTGTGACAAATAATAGTCTGAAATGAGAGAATTGGAGCTTTTAAATTATGACAGTTTTTGTCAGGGCAATTTAGGTTTTCTCCCTCTTAATTTTAAATAAATCCAGAGGGATCTGGGTGTGTCCCAGAAGAATTCCCAGTTCTCAGAGCTGTGCTCTGTTGGAAGTGAAGCTCCAGGTGGAGCACATGTCCTTCAATATTTGATTTTTGTTTCTTGACAAATTTTTGTGACAAACATTGCCTGAAATGTGGCAGCTGGAGTTTTTAAATTACAACAGCTTTTTGTCAAAAAAATTTAGGTTTTCTCCTTCCTCCTTGGAAGTAAATCCAGAGGGATCTGGGTGTGTTCCCAAGGAATTCCCAGTTCCCAGAGCTGTGCGCTCTCAGTTTCTCTTGTCCCCAGCTGGAGGTGAAGATGCAGGTGGAGTACATGTCCTTCAGTGCCCACGCAGATGCCAAGGGCATCATGCAGCTGATCCGGCAGGCTGAGCCCAGGAATGTGCTGCTGGTGCACGGGGAGGCCAAGAAAATGGAATTCCTGAAGCAGAAAATCGAGCAGGAGTTCCGTAGGTATCCCTGGGCAGGGGGAGGGAGCCCTGAACGGCTGGGAATCACATCTGGGGCCCTCAGCATGGCTGGGGAGGGGGGCACTCACAGCTCCCCTCGAGGAAGTGATGATTCTAACACCTTAATTAACATTAATTAAACCCTGTTAATTGCAGTGATCCCCTTGGACACAAATTAGAACTGTTTTCCATGTGAGAGGAGGGAATGGAATTAAAATTTTACACATTTTGGATCAATTTTGGATCCTTCAGCAAAGTTATGGAGGGTGGCACTTACAGCTTCCCTCAAGGAAATGATGCCTGTAATACCTTAATTTACGTTAATTAAGTTAATTGCAGTGATCCCCTTGGACATGAATTAGCATTATTTTCCATGTTAGAAAAGGGTATTGAATTAAAACTTTGCACATGGATCCCTCAGCACAGGTAGATGGGGTGGCACTTACAGTTCTCCTCAAAAAAGTGAGGCCTCTGACACCTTAATTAATATTAATTAATTGCAGCGTCCCCTTGCATGTGAATTAGGATTGTTTTCCATGTTAGAGGAGGGAGTAGAATTAAAATTTTACACATTTTGGCCCTTGGGGTGACATTTACACTTCCCTTCAAGGAAGTGATGCCTGTAACACCTTCATTAACACTAATGAAGCCCAGTTAATTACAGTGATACCCTTGGACATAAGTTAGGATTGTTTTCCAGTGGAGAGGAAGGAATGGAATTAAAATTTTACACATTTTGGATCCATTTTGGCCCTTTGGGTGGCATTTACACCTCCCCTCAAGGAAGTGATTCCTGTGACACCTTAATTAGCATAAATTAATTGCAGTGGCCCCCTTGTAGCTGAAGTTTCTTTTGTTACTGTTCCCTTTGCAGATGTCAGCTGCTTCATGCCAGCCAACGGAGAGACCACCACCATCCTCACCAACCCCTGCATCCCTGTGGACATCTCCCTGGGCCTGCTCAAGAGGGAAACAGCCATAGGTGACTCTGCCCACCCCATTTCCTCCCTGCTAATGGGTTATAAAGCTGTAAATTTATATTGAAAATAGAATTTAGATGTAATTTTTTATTTTAAATTTAAATGTAGGTTTATATTTAAAATATAATTTATGTGTTTCAAATCAATGTGCACACCCTGCCTGGTTTGCTACACGTGTGTGCTTGATTTGGGAGATAAACTGAATAGATAAATATATATATATAAAAATAAAATATTTATATTTTTAATATAATTATTATATATAATTATATTATTGATAATATAGTCATATAATTAATATAGTTATATTAATAAATATATACCATAACTACGCTATTACTATTTATATATTAATAAATATATTTTATATTTATTTATATAAATATATAGATTATATATACTATATATAATATGAATATATATTTATAAACAGAATTTTAGAAAAAAATAATCTCATTTTTACATGAGGAATTGCTCTGGGAAGAGAGGGAGTTGCTCTGTATCATTAAATATTGATTTTAGGTGTCAATATTGCCCTGTTTAGGTGCTGCCCCTGATGCCAAGAGGCCCAGGCTGATGCACGGCACGCTGCTCATGAAGGACAACGTGAGTACAGAGCCCTCAGCTGCCCTAGGGCCTCACAGGGTGGGTTTGTGTTCTCTGCTTTTTGTGCCCTCTGAGGGTGTTTTTTGTGTCCTCTGAGAGTTTTTTTCATGTCCTCTGTGCTTTATGTCCTCTGAGGCTGTTTTTTGCCCTCTGAGGCTGTTTTGTGCCCTCTCAGGGTGTTTTTTATGCCCTCTGAGGTGTTTTTGTGCTCTCTGGAAGTGCTGTCCTGTTTCAGACACACAAAGAACACAAATTACCGCCAGCGCTTTCACTTCCTCCCAACAAAGGAAGTTCATCTGCAATGTCATCTTTCTTTTCAAACATCGCTCCCCTGCTAGAGCTTCAACCACCTTCCAGAGACCAGCTGGATGCTGTTAAATATTTATTTATTTATAATTATTGAGGTGGGTGTTTTGTCCCACTCTCAGCTCTCCCTTTGAGCAACAAACACTCCACGATATCCCAGCCCAGAAAGGGAATGCCCTTCCCTGCTTGGCAGCACCAAAACTCCCCCAAGCTCTGAGAATTAATTTTCTCCCTTTAATCTCTTTTTCCCCCAGAGTTTCAGGCTGGTTTCCCCTGAGCAGGCCCTGAAGGAGCTGGGGCTGGCTGAGCATCAGCTGCGCTTCACCTGCCGCGTGCACATCCAGGACCCGCGCAAGGAGCACGAGACCGTGCTCAGGGTCTACAACCACCTCAAGGGGTGAGCCCTTGGGGGAATCCTTAACATCTGAGGGGTTGGGAAAGCTGCAAAAGGCCTCAGAGACAGCAGAACTGTGATCAGAGCTAAGCAAGAGCCATGAGATTGGTCAGCAGAAAAATTATCTAAGAAGTAGAAAAGTAAAGACAAATAGAACAATGGTTTGTATATTAACGCTTCTCTAGAATAACTCCCTAAGCTACAGAAAAGTCTATCTAGAGAGATATTAGGGAGTTCTAAGCTTAATAATGCAGCTCTGTGCATTGTGTTTTGAGGCTTACAAGCAGGTAGTGTATTTGAAATTAGCAAGCATTGTTTTAACCAACAGGATTTGTGCTTACAGTGGTTGGATAGAACTACTGTCAATGTGCTTTTGCTTTGTGTGATTGGTCACAAAACTTTTTACAACTACGGCGTTCTTTGTCTGCTGCCTGGAATGTGAGCTGCTGGGATCTTCCCATTGTCATAGCCATGGAATGAGACTGATGCTGGAAAATAAAACAGCTCCGGGCACGTTCCCAGCAGTCCTATCCCATTCATGACTTGTACACAGCCCCAGCCAGCAATGAGCCCTGAGCCCTGGCAGGGCTTTTCTGGCTCTCAGGGATTCAACTGATTCTTTTATCCCCATGGTTTTTTATCCCATGTTTTTTTATCCCCATGGTTTTTAAGCCCACGTTTTCAAGCATGGGGTTGGAAAAGTTAAAGGAAGTGGAACAAACCAAAGCAACAACTTGTAAGAAGTGGAAGATCTCTCCAGCCACCGCTCACGAGAATTGTCTTGGTTTGGAAAGAGGTTCTGCTTAAAGAAGGCAGGAGCCTCCCCTGAAATGGAAAATGTAAACCCACTCCCTTTGAATTGTTGTAATTTTGAAATTAAGGGGCTCTCAGGCAAAAATATGGGAGCAGGAATAACAGTTCCTTATTAGGGAAATGAAAAAAAAATACAAATGCAATAGTACAAAAAGAAAAATCACCAAAATGAGCAGTGGATCAGCTCCTTTTCCCTTCTTGGGCTCAGAACTGGGATTTGGGATGAAAACCCAGCATTTATTTCCCAAATAAACCCCAAATTTCTCCTTTCTCTGCAGGGTTCTGAAGGATTACTCAGTGCAGCACCTCCCTGATGGCTCCATCACTGTGGAGTCCATCCTGATCCAGGCCACAGCTCACTCTGAGGACCAGGGAACCAAAGTCCTGCTGGTCTCCTGGACCTACCAGGTGGGAATTCCTCATTTCTCACCCAAATCCCTCCATCCCAACCCTGCCTCCTCTGGCTTTGAAGGAATTTGCAAGACAAGGGGCAGTCCCTGGTGTTTTCTGAGCAGAAATGATTTGACAGCTCTGTTAAGCAGAGAACTTCTGGGCTAATTCCACTTAATTCAGTTCTGAATTAAGTATTTCATTTTGTATTTCTAACTTAGAAAATTTCAAACAAATAGAGAACTATTTCTGATTTAAACATTCTTCTATTTGAGTCATCCCATCACCTTCCCTTTCTGTGGCTGGATTATTAAACGTCCTGGATTATTAAATTATTAAATTGAACTTTCTGGACTATTACATTTTCTGGATTATTGGATTTTTCTGGATCATTGAACTTTCTGGATTATTACATTTTCTGCATTATCAAATTTTCTGGATTATTAATCTTTCTGCATTATTAAATTTCCTGGATTATTAAACTCTTTCTTGACAGCAGGAAATGCCTTTGGAAGGCAAAGCAATAAAGCAATTTATTCCTTGATTTCCAGCAAAAATGAGGCTTTTCCTCAAAAAAACCCCTCAGGTCCTTGGAGAAATGGAATTTCACAGCAATAGTTTGTAAAAACAGCCAGAAATGAATTTGTGGATTTTTAAACACAGCTCACATTAGATCCTGCAAGGTCCAGGAATTCTCTCAGTCCATTCTTGGGCACCAAAATTGAATTTACTGCCTCAGGTGGGACAATCCAAGGAGGATTTTGCTCTCATGCTGTTTATTTCTTCTGTTTTAGGATGAAGAGCTGGGCAGTTACCTGACATCCCTGCTGAAGAAGGGGCTGCCCCAGAGCACCCCCTGAGAGCTGAGCCCAGATTTTATTTTGTTTACATTTTCAATGCTTTTTTCTGCTTGATTTTAATAAAAGAATTTCAGTGTTTGTCCAATTCCTGCAGTGACACCAGCACTGGGATTTTCCCCCTTGGAAAAAAACAGCCAGGGAGTCAAGAATTTGTTTTTAAATAGACCCGAGGAGCTATTTACACATTAAAGTAAAAGTTACTCAGTGTTCTCCCCTCCCACAGCTGAAAATCCCCTGCTTAAAATTAAAAGTATAAAAGCATCACAGAAAGTAAAAAACCCTAAATGTACTGAAAACCAAGCAGCAAAACATCTTTAATTCCTCATCCTTCCCTCAGGCTCAGCTGCAAGGAGCCTCTAATCCAATTTTTTCTACATTTTTCAATAAGATTGTGATAAAAGGAGTTCCCCTCCAGTGCTGGGAGGATTTCCCACTGGGAAAAAATGGGATAAAAAAAAAGAATTTCTGCTCAAGGTAAAGGATTCTTAAGGGCTGAGGCTCTCACAGTGCCAGGAATTAGAATTTTCCAGAGTTTACAAAAGTTGCAGCTGAATTTTTTCACCAAGGTTTAAAAATCTGAGCAAAACAGAGAGGGAGAGGCCAGAAGCCAACCTGCGTTTTTTGATAATAATTAATGAGGTGGCCAATTAAGGACAAATACCTGGGTGAATTTTGGAAAAAAAAAAAAAAAAAAAACCAGAAAGAAATCAGAAAAAAAAATTACCAAAAAAAACCCTGAAAAAAACCCAGAAAAATAATCAGAAAAAAAAGCTCCAGGAAGCACCTGGGATCTGTTTCATTTCCCCAACCCTCCCCACTGGAAGCAGAGGTGTTGGAATATGAATTTTTATAATTTAGGAATGGGGTAACTGAGAGGTGTTTTAAAAACTTTTATGTGAAGGGTGAGACAATACAGATGTTACAATTTTTATAATTGTTTAATTCAATTTATAATTTATGTTATAAATTCCTTTCGGCTCAGTCCACAAAGCTCCTCTTCTGCTGGGGCACTTGGAGGGGCCAAATCTGAGAGGAGAGAGCAGAAAAAACATTGATTTAGGGAAAAATATTGATTATGGGGAAAAGAAAACATTGATTTAGGGAAAAACAAATACTGATTTAGGGGAAAAGAAAGCATTGATTTAGGGGAAAAGGAAACAGTGATTTAAGGGTAAAGAAGCACTGGGATCTTGGCTGGTTGAAAGCAGGTATTTGCAAATCCATCCCACTTCTGTAGGCTGAAAATTGTTAAATTTCAGCTAAATTGTTAAATTTTGGCTCAAATTGTTCATCATGGGAAGGTCTGAAAAAACTCATCCCATTCTACCCCTGCCAGGGCCACCTTCCACCATCCCATGTATATTCAATAATTATAATAATATATAATCACAAATAATTATAGAATAATGTATATATTAATCTATATTATAGTATATAAATTATAATATGTATTTGTTTTCTAAACCAGGACACTATTACATATTAATTAAGATACATTAATTTTATATTATATTAAAAATAATTATATCATTATTATATCAATCAATCTATAGTTAAGTTATAAAATATAATACAATATATTATATAATGATTAATATATTAATTTCATATTAGTATAATTATATAATATATAAATTTATAAAATATAATACAGTATATGTTTAATATTCTATATTGTTATAGAATTATATATATTAATCTAAGATATAAAATATATAGTATATAGAATATATTTATTGTATATTAATTTCATATTATAAATAATTATATAATTATACATAATAATATAGCATTGTACATTATAATATTCTATCATAATTACTATGTATATTATTTATTAATATTTATCAATACTTATAGACAGTTACCACTGTAATAATGAGTTATTATGATGAAGTAGCGCTGCCCACCTGTCGGGCTGTACTCCACGCTGTGCAGGAAGAGCCCCTCGGGCGGGGCCGTGGCGTGCGGGGGCAGCGCCCGGGGGTCCCTGAGCTCCAGCAGCTGCTGCAGCTGCCCCGGGGCCAACCTGCCCTGGCCCACGGCCACCAGGGCCCCCACCATCCTCCGCACCTGGCCGCAGAGAGGGGACAGCGCTGGGTCCAGCCTGACAGCCCAAGCCTGGCTCGGTGCCCGTCCCCGCCTGGAGTCACCGACCCAGCCCGGCTGCCCCTGCTGTGCCTTTGGGCTCATCCGGGGAGCGTTTTTGTCCCTCAGTCCCACCCCAGCAGCCACAGCCACCCCAAAATCTGCAGGAGAAGCTGCTTTTCCCCCCTTGGTGACATTCTCAGCCTGCCACGTGCAGGAGCATCTTCAGGTGACCACCAGGGCTCCCACCATCCTCCTCACCTGGCCACAGAGAGGGGACAGTGCTGCGTTCAACCTGACAAAGAACCAGCCTGGCTTAGTGCCAGTCCCAGCAGCTCATCCTCCTCCAATTCTCTAGCCCCAATTCTCATTTCAATTCTCCACTTCCAAAAGTCCACCCCCAATTCTCCATCCCCAATTTCCCGTTCTAAATTCCCCATCCCCAATTCTCTGTCCCTCACCTCCAAATCTCCATCCCCAATTAATTTCCAATTTTCCATCCCCAATTCTCCATTTCAATTCCCCCTCCCCAATCCTCATCCCAAATTCTCCACCCGCAATTTTTCATCCCCAATCCCCCCTCCCCAATTTTCCACCCCCACCTCAATCCCTGATTTGGATTTAACAAAAATTCCATTTTGACCTTTCCAAACTCTCCCAAACCCTCCCTGCAGTGCTGGAACAAATCCCTGGGCTGAGTTTGTGACCCATTAATTAAAAAATAAATAAACAAAAGCCCCCTGAGCAACCTGCTCATGATCAGCACTTCAAAAATATCCAACAATCCAAGGTGGTTTTATCCAGAGGGAAATTTTGGGACCTTGGAGTGCCCAGAATTTCTCTCCAAGCAGCTCAAATCCTCCCCTCTATTATTTCATCCTCCCTCGCTAGAGGTCATTGCATGCCATGACTTTGCTGCCTCCACAATTCAGGAAAAATCAGATTAAAAATCAGATTATTGGCACCCATCAGATTAAAAATCAAATTATTGGCACCCATCAGGTTAAAAATCAGATTATTGGCACCCATGTCTGTAGGTTTGGTGCCTCCACATATAAAAATATCCACATTCAGCTTCCTAAATGGTTAAAATATTAACATATTAAATATTAAAATATTAAGATAATGATAATATATAACTATATATTAATAATTGTTATTATTATTATTTTGGAATTATTTCCAAAAAATCCAGGGGAGTTTCAGGGCAGAGGGAGAATTTCTGCAGTTTGTAAAGCAAAAAAACCCTTTTTAAATTTTTTTTTCCAAAAAAAGCCAGGAAGTGAAATTCCAGACAGCTTTTCCTAGGCTCAAATCCACTGAGCGTGGAAAAAAATTAAAAAGAATTTTTAAAAAGAGCCGAGATTGTGAAAAACACATTTTTTTCCATCCTGCCATCTGATTTTGTGAAGGTTTTGGGCACAAATTTAGGAGATTTTGGGATCAAATAAAGAGCCCAAGTCCTTGTGAGTGCGACACAGATGGGACATTGCTAAAATAATCGATTTTTAGATGAATTAGTTACTTTTAAAGTTAATTAATAAATTTAAATTTGGGTTGGCAGCAGTTGCAGGCAGTACCTGTCGGTACAGGAAGGATTTGCTCTTCACCTTCACCTCCCAGAACTCCAGTCCCCTAAAAAAAAAACAAAAAAGAGCATTTAAATCAAATTTCAGGTAGTTTTTAACTTCCCAGAACTCTAGTTCCCTACAAAAAACAAACAAACAAACAAACAAACAAACAAAAAAAACCAAAAAAAAGCACTTAAATCAAATTTCAGGTGGTTTTAACATTGGGCTGTCACCTGTGCAGACAGGAAAATAAAACCTAACTCCTTGACAGAGGTGGATTTTAGCCATGAGTGTAAATAACCCAAAAAATGAGTGAAAATGACACAAAACCCCCTCCCAGGAGCTGCTCCCTGACAATCCCACACTCCAGCCTGTTCCCCCCAGATTTTCCCTACAAACCTGATTGCCTGGACTCTCACCTGTGCAGGTAGAGACTAAAAAAACCCAAACCAATTTCTCACCCAAGGTGGTTTTTAGCCACCAAAATGAGTGTAAATAACCCAAAAAATGAGTGTAAATAACACAAGAACCCCTCCCAGGAGCAGCTCCCTGATATTCCCACACTCCAGCCTGTCCCATCTGGCTTTTCCCTAAAAATCTGACTGCCTGGACAGTCACCTGTGCAGGTAGGAAAAACCCAAATCCATTCCTTGGCAGAGGTGGTTTTGAGCCACCAAAATGAGTGCATATAACACCAAAAATGAGTGTAAATAACACAAAAATGAGTAATTAACACAAGAACCCCTCCCAGGAGCCGCTCCCTGCCAATCCCACAGCCCCACCTGGATTTTCCCCACAGCCCTGAGTGTCAGGGCTCTCACCTGTGCAGGTGGTGCTGGCCCAGGAGGCCGTGGCCGGGCTGGAGCTGCAGCAGCTGCAGGGTCCTGACGGGGCTCTGCGCCGCGGCCTCGGGGCGCGGGGAGCGGAAGGTGCTGAAATCGTGGGTGCCCAGCAGGAGCCGCGCTGCCGCCCTCATGGCCGGGATGTCCAGGGGGCTGCGGTGCACAGAGCGGGCTCAGGGCACTGAGCCAGGCCTAAACACCAGGGAGTTACAGCAGGCTCAGAGCCCAGAGAGTTATGCCAGGCTCAAACCCCAATAAATTATGCCAGGCTCAAACCCCAAACTCCTTTTAAGGCAGGAAATCAGAGCTCTGACCCATCTCCCTGTCCTCTGTGACTGCTCCAACATCCAGAAAAGGGTTTGGGCTTCCAGGTCCTGACTGGTTTCCAGTCTGAGCAAAATGAGCGACCGAAAACCCTGCCCAGATTCTATTTCAACTTTTTTTTTTTTTTTTTTTTTTTTTTTTTTTTTTTTTTTTTTTTTTGTGATCAGCACTCCAAACCTCACTGGGCAGCAATTCCCACATCTAACAACTCTTTAACAGGGGAAATTCATCCTAAAGCTCTCCTGGGACCCTTAAACCCTCCTGATGTCCAACTTAAACCTCAGCCTGAGACCATTCCCTCTCCTCCCGTTCCAGAGCCCAAGCTGGGGCTGTCCCCTCCTGTCAGGGACTTGTTCAGAGCAAAAAAATCCCATTTTTTTCCCCTCCCAGCCCTGATTTCCTAATTTCCTTGCAGAGGAGCCTCCCCAGGGAGCTGCACTCACCCTCCTGAGGGAGCCCAGCACAGATCCTGCTCGAAGACAGGGATTTGGGAGCGGTGGGCACAGCCCAGCAGCAGGCGGTAGATGTAGGTCCTGGAGAGGGCACAGAAACGGGCATGGAAGGTGCTGGAAACCCGCTGGGCACTGAGGATGCTGTGGGACAGAGGGGAAAGGTGACAGGGACACTGAAATTCCAAAGGTTTTCCATTGACAAGGACACAAATTCCAAAGGTTTTCCATTGACAGGGACACAGAAATTCCACAGACTTTGCACTGGAAGGAGCTGGACACTGAGGATGCTGTGGGACACAAGGGACAGGTGACAGGGACACAAATTCCAAAGGTTTTCCATTGACAGGGACACCAACATTCCAAAGCTTTCCCACGGGAAGGTGCTGGGCACTCACTGGGCACTGAGGATGCTGTAGGACATGGGGTACAGGGACACCAAAATTCCCAAGTGAGAGGAAAGAACTCCCCTCTGTTCCCCCCAAACAGCTCCTAGAGCATATGGAGATGCTTTCAAGGAGGTCCCTTCCCTCAGGACCTGCAGGACTTTGTGCAGCCAGGAAAATCCAGGAAAATCCCAACATTGGAGGGGTGGGGTGGGAGTGAACCCAGCAGAACCCTCTCAGCCCCAAAAGCCATTCCCCATGAGTGTCCACCCATCTCCCACCAACCCCAAAACAGCCAAAAAGGAGCTCCCAGGCACCTGAGCTCCCCTGTTTTCCTCCAAAGGCAGCAGGGAGAAAATTCCCTGTTTCTCCAAACCCGAAATCGCCACCCCACAGAGCCTGGGAGGCAGAGAGGAGGGCACAGAGAGCAAATTCTACCTGCCAGGGAAGGAAATGGAGCTTCCCTGAGCTCCTGCAGCTCTCCCAAAAGTGTTCTCTGGACTGGATGTGACTCTCCCAAAATCCAAAATGCAAAATCCAAAATCCTGCAGGAAAAGCCCTGCTCAGAGCCACCACCCTTGCAGGTGCTGCTTGAGAGGAGAACTCTCCTTACAAGGGAATTTTTCTCCTGCTGTTTTGCCTCTCTGCCTTTGGAATTTAGTGAGGAGAAAGGAGCCAGGGCAGCCAAAAAACCCAGGATAGATTTGGGATCACAAATGTCTTTATTTACTTTAAGGAAAGTTGGTGCTCTGGGGATTTTTGGCCTCTGGCTCTCAGCCCTCCCTCCCCTGGCTCAGAGCACAGAGGGAGAAATGAGAGTTCCTGGAATTTGCTTTGGGCCCAAATTGGGGTTCTGAGTGCTTCGAGATTTGTCTCCAAAAAATAAAACGCTGCCACAAAGATTTGCAAAAACCAGATTTGTCTCCAAAAAAATAAAATGTTGCCACAAAGATTTGCACAAACAATCCCAGGAATTGCTCCAGTGCCATAAACCATCAGGAGAAATTTAAATTCCATCCTCCAGGGTTTGAAGGAGGAGCTCCAGCCTCCTCCAAACACCAGAATAAAATGATGACATTTATTTCCCTCTGTCTGCATGCCTCTACAAGCACCCAGCCTGCCTTGAGCTAGCACTTGTGTGGTTTTGATTAAATAACCATCCTTTTAGGGAGGTTCTTTCACAGGAGTTTATTTCTGCTCACAGAATTCCTCAGTGCAAGCAGGTTTTCCTGTTGCAATTGTTCCTTTTAGCCAGGAATTGGTTTTGTCCAGAATTTTCTCCAGCAGCTGCATTTCAGATTCCAAAGATTTTCTCAGATTGCAGATTCCAAAGATTTTCTTTCTCTGCATTTCAGAGATCCCATTTTTAAATCTCATTTGCTGAGATCACATTTTTAAAAATTATGGTAAATAAAGAACTGTGGCTTTTTTTTTTTACCTTTTCTACATTTTTTAGCGTTTCCAACAGGGCCTGAATTTTGAGATCAAAGGGAAAAAAAAGCCCAAAGACATTTAATTAGAAATGGAAATATATGAGAGAAAAAATCCTCCTGTTCTCTCCACCTCAAAGCCAATTTGCAGGAGGTGGGAGGAATCCCAGCTCTGCCTTGTCACTCAGAGAATTTTTATTGTGTGGTTACAAAACCAGGAACAGGAGGTGTGAGACTCCTACACTGCCAGTCCCACTCTGAGGGCAGCAGAACCCTCCTAAAACAGCTCCAAATATTCTGAATATATTCTCTGATTGAAATATTCTGATTTTTGGGGGATGGTGTTGGAATCTGAAATGTAAAGAACTCTCAGAACTTTGGGCCTGGAAGCCAAAGCTCAGAATTAAACCCAGGATTTGATTTTAGACCTTGGAAAAATCTCCCAAACTTAGGTGTTACAAGTGAAAATGTGGATTTATAGTTTAAAGCAGAGACAGGTTAAGGTAAGTAGAGAAAAATCTAAAATTTTATCTGAATATCGCAAGTCCTTTGAGCACTGAAGGTTCTCTCCTCTCCTTTAATCTCTTTATATCCTCCACCCTGAACTTAAAAAAAAAAAATTATTTACATGCAGGAATTGCTTGGATAGGGACATAGAGAAAAAATTACAGTTTTAAGGTAAGTAGAGAAAAATTCAGAGTTTTATCTGAATATCCAAAGTCCTTTGAGCACTGAAAGTTTCCTCCTCTCCTCTAATCTCTTCATATCCCCCACTCTGAACTTCAAAAAAAGTGCATTATTTACATGCAGGAATTGCTGGATAGGGACCAGTTTTTCCTGCTCTTGCAGTAAAATCATGCCAAAATAAAGGAATTTTTTGCTCTGCACTTGTTGGAACCCGGGAAATTCCTCTGGCTGCCCTGGAGGAGTCAAGCCCCTGGCTAGGGGGCTCAGAGACCTTGGCACAGAGCCCCAGACCCTTGTGCCTTGGATTGTGCCTGGAAAAAACAATCACCAACCTTTATATGAAGAATTGCAGTTCAAGAAAGTTTAAGCAGAATGACAGTGAATTTATCACAGGGTGAAAAATAGATTTTTGGCGTTTTTAGAATGGGAATTCAAGGGGCAAGATGGAGGGATCTGGGCATGTCCAGCCTTTCTCCTTCTTGTTCTTGGCCTCCATCTTCTGCTGTGATGTTGGCACTTTTGGATTGGTTTAGAGTAGAAGCTCACTGTCTAACATAGGTGGTAGGTATCGATAAATAATTGTAAATATTGCACATGTAGTTTTTAGGATAAAAAGATAACACTAGTGTTTGAATTTTTCATCACTTGGGGTCACCGATTGTGGTGGTGTTTGCAGGGGACCCAGGGTGAGGGAAGAGAGGAGGATCTGACTCCATGTTTCAGAAAGCTGATTTATTATTTTATTATATATATTATATTAAAACTATACTAAAAGAATAGAAGAAAGGATTTCATCAGAAGGCTTGCAAGGAATAGAAAGGAATGATGATAAAATCTTGTGACTGACCAAAGAGTCCAAGCCAGCTGGACTGTGATTGGCCATTAATTAAAAACAACCACATGAGACCAATCAAAGATGCACCTGTTGCATTTCATAGCAGCAGATAATTATTATTATTATTTACATTTTGTTTCAGGAGAAAAAATCCTAAGGAAAGGATTTTTCATAAAACCTGTCTGTGACACACCACCCAGGGGCAGGCAGAGTGCTTCTGTCTGTCCTGCTGAGTGCACCTCAGCTGGACAGGAGAAAAAGGTTTATAGATAAGAAACAATTTGATAGATAAGTAACAATTTCATAGATAAGAAAAAAAATTTATAGGTAAGAAAAAATTTTATAGATAAGAAAAATATTATAGATAAGAAACAATAAACAACGTTGAGAATAAGAAATGAAGAGTTCTGACTCCTTCTATGAGCACTGGACAGGGAAAAGAGACTTTTAACACCTTGGGGTCCCTGTGAGCAGCAGAAATCCCGAGATTCTTGCAGTAGAATATGGCCAAATGAAGGATTTTTGACGGACTCACCGGATAGGCTCGGGTTTGAGGAAGTGGTTGAGGCCGTGCAGCAGCTGGGGGCCAGTGAAGGGTGCCCTGCCCGGGGCCCTCTGGATGTCCAGGTGGGCGGCGTTGGCCAGGGCGTGGACGCCGCTGTCCGTGCGGCTGGAGATGTGGAACTTGATGGGAGCGCTGGGCTTCAGCTGCTCTGCTGCCTTCTGCAAGCAAACAGCAAGAATGCAGCAAGAATCTGGCAAAAAGTCAGAAAAAATTCAGCAATAATTCAGCAAAAATTCAGCAATAATTCAGCAAAAATTCAGCAATAATTCAGCAATAATCTAGCAAAACTGTCGTCCTCCTGATGCCTTGTGAAGGCTGACCTAGGACAGAGACTGGACAGAGTTAAAGAATAAAGCAGGGATTTAGGAAAAAGATGTCCTCAATGGATCTACCTGGTGCAGCACAAGAGCCCAGCCAGGGCTGCACCCAAGATGAACCAAAATGGTCCCAAAAAATGGATGGTCAGTCACAAAACTCTAAGTTCTGCTCTGTTTGCATCTTGGAGTGAATGGTCCAATTCCAGCTTTAGCCTATGCAGTCCCATCCTTGTTTTTCTCTCTCCAGCCCACGGTGTTTGTGCTCCTGGGCTGAGATTTGGATCATTTGTCCTTGGTGCCCAGCTGGAGCAGGAATTGTTTTGTCTCCCTGCTCTGTGCACAGAGCTCACCATCCCACAGTATGAAGCCCAGACCCACCCACTAAAGCAGCACAGAATGTGAAAAATAGAAAATCCAAACCAGAAGCATCACTCCTGGCTAACCACACCTTGTGCTGCTTCCAGAGGAGTTTGGAGTTACTGTGGGTTATAAAGAATTGAGGGTTTGCGGGAATTTCTCCTAAAATCAGTGATTTCTCAGCTTCTGCCCTGAAATCATCTCACACAGAGGATCCAAAATGCCATGAGAGCTTCCTTAGGGGGATAAAATAAAGTCAAAATAAACTAGTAAAAATTAACTACTATCTATCCTCTGCTTTGTGTCATGTGAGCTTCCTTAAGAGCACAAAATAAAGTGAAAAATATTCATTTCTTTATCTGCTTTGAGTTGTTGGGTGAGGGGGAAAAAACAGAGGATCACCCATTTCAGCTCATTTCAACCCAAACCCAAGACCAAAAATCCAGTGAAAATTACTGCAGGGAAGAAGTGAAACATCTCAAAGAGTGAAAAACCACAAAAGAAGGCAGGAAACCAAAGGCATGACTCAAAATCTCCCTCTCCTTCCCATCCCTGCTCCCGAGTTCTGAAAACCAGCGGTTTTTATTGGATTTTAATTTTCTACAAGAGTCAATAAAATTCGAATTGCTGACTCACAAATACCTTCCAGACTCCTGGAGGAGCAGTCAGAGCTGTGAGCTCTCAGAAATGTTTCTTGAAAATGCACAGGGAGGCAGAAAAAAAACCCGTAACCAAGCTGCAGGGGGAGGCCTGGGAAAGAAAACCAAACTGATTTTTCCATTCCATTTGCAATTCACATGTGGTTACAATTAACAGTGAAAAAAAAAAAGATCTGTATTATCACCCCCAAGCAGAGAGGAGCAGACAGAAATGAAATAATTTCCTGCAGCAGACCTTGGCCTGTGCCTCAGCAATTTGTCTGAGAGCAGGGCCTGATTTTTAAGAGCAAAGTTCCTCCAGAGATGTTTGGGTTTTGCAGGCTCCTCCCAGGTTCCTCTCTCCACCCTTTTCTCCCCCTCCGTCCTCAGCAGACAAAAACCAGCCAGTGGAAAACAAGAGCTGGGAAAGACAACAGGAGAGAACATGGCAAAAATCCTTATTTTTTGGGGTGCAGCACTGCTTTGGATCCCTCAGTGCATCCCAGCTCCACCTGGATCAGCAAACTGAATTTCTCCACTAAAAACCAGACTGGAGAGGAAAAGAGGAGCAAAGTCTCAAGTAAATCTGATTATTTCCCCCGCTCAGGTCAGCCAGCAAATCCAAAAAGGTGCAGGACAGGGGCTTTTCCTTCCACAAATGAGATTTTTCTTCTCCATCGGATTTTTCCTACCTTCCTGAGCATCCCAAGGGGGAGTTTTACCATCAGCACCACCAAATAAATCCCAGTCTGTGAAGCTCAAAGCTTTATGGATTTTTCCTCCAGCACAACAAAACACACTGATAATATCCTACCAACTATTGCCTCCAGCTTCAATTTTAATATTTAATTTAATATTTCATTTATTAATATTAGTATTTATTATTTCATTTCTTTTGGATGGGATAGAATCTCCTGGAAGAGAGAATTCCTGAACTGCTCAACTTCTCTTTGCAGGCAGCTGAAAAATGACCCCTTCACCTTTGCAAATATCTCCTGTCTGAATATCCAAAGTCCTCAGAGCACTAATGGTTTCCTCCTCTTTTAATCTCTTATTATGTCCCACCCTGAATTTCAAAAAAAAGTGCATTATTTACATGCAGGAATTGCTGGATAGGGACCAGTTTTTCCTGCCCTTGCTGTCTTTCATCTGAGGTTTGGGTGTTGCTCATCCAGATCCCAATCCTGTCTGGGATCCTCTGTGGGTTCCCAGGGTGGGACTGAAGCAGGAATTAAGATTTCACCCAGCTAAAAAAAAATGAAGAAGATAAAGGAATAAATGAGTCCTGTGTGTGCTCAGTTCACAGCTCTCTGCTCTCTCCTTTAAGCCATATTTTAATTTTTTTTTTGTTTTCTTTTATTTAGCAGGTGCTATAAACACTGAAATCTTGGCTTTGGCACCTGCTGGAAGCCTCTCATATCTCACCCTTCTGAATTTATCCCAATTTTTTCCACCCAGCCACATTCCTGGAGCAGCCAGGGTGGAAGTTCATCCCTCAGACACTCCAGGGATGCAGGGGAAGCATTAATTGCATTTAGCTGCGTGTCCTACTTCATTCACTGGGCCTTCCACAGCTGGAATTACGCTGGAATTTCCACTGCTGGCTGCCAGAATGATATGGATCCACATTCCAGCTTGCTTTTATTGCTCCCAGCTCATTTTTCCTCTCATGCTGATGAACATCAGCCATGGCAGGGGAGCAAAAGTTCATCCACTTCCCTTCCTGAAATCTGAATTAAAAAAAAAAAAATCCTCAGGATTTTCCATTGACCTTTACAGGCCAATATTGGGAATGTTTTGTAAAAATAAATTTCTCTTCCCCTAGACTGGTCATGGTTTTATCCTCTGGACACAGAGGCTGCAGAGCCCTGCCAGGGAGCTGCATAATTTATTAATTACAGTGTTCTAATAATTAATAACACGCAAGCTGCTGGTTGTAAGTCATGCCAGCCTCCCTGACTCACTGGGTGCTATGTCAGCTGAAACTAATTAAAAACCCAGCTCGTTTGCAGTTGGATTGATGAAATGGAAGTGAATGCCAGGAAGGACACGCCGAGAATGTGGATTTTGTTAGAAGAGAATGTTTCCAAAGCAATCTGCCACGTCACTGGGATTATTATCAAAACAGAGGCTGAAGATGACAGTTCTCTTTGTCTGTTTGAAATTCTTGCTCTTTTTTTAAAGGATGTAGGGAAGGAGGTTGTACTAGAGCTGCCTTGCATAGTAAGGAGCTGGTGTTTCTCCTTTCTCTCTCTCCTCCTCCCCTTTCCTTTCACGAGGAACAATTTCTGCCCTCAGCACAAGGCTACTGGCCAGAACAGGCTTTTGGGAGGGGAGGATGAGTTTGGGCAGAAATTCCCAAGAAAATGAGAAATGGGAGATGGTTCAGGCAGGTCTGAGAGGGAAGGGAACTCTGCAGATCCTAAACAACAGCAAAAAGTGAGATCTTCCTTTACAGCAGAGGCATTTTTAAGTATTGAGACAGAGCCTGAAGTCCTAGATGTGAAAATTTCCATGAATTACTGGAGGGAGCCAAATCACACAGCTCCAACATCAGAGGAAACGAGGCCTGGAATTTGCTTTGGGCCCATGTTGGGCTTTCAAGACTTGTCTCCAAGAAATAAAATGTTGTCAGCAAAGTTCATCCTCCTCAAAAAGAGATTAAAAGCTCCTACAAGAGACAGAGCATGAAGTCCTGGAAGTGAAAATTTCTGTGAATAACTGGAGGGAGCCAAATCACAGAGCTCCAACCTTCCAATGAGGGGAAACGTGGAAACGAGGCCTGAAATTTGCTTTGGGCCCAAGTTGGGCTTCCAAGTGCTCCAAGACTTGTCTCCAAGAAATAAAAGTTTATCCCCTTCAAAGGATGAAAAGCTCCTACAACAGACAAAACATGAAGTCCTGGATGTGAAAAGTTCCCACAAAGAACTGGAGGGATCAAAATCACAGAGCTCCAACCTCCCCATGAGGGGAAACAAGACCTGGAGTTTGCTTTGGGCCCAACAAGCCCAAGTTGGGCTTCCGAGTGCTCCAAGAAACAAAAGTTCACTTTTCTCTAAGAAATAAAAGTTCATCTCCCTCAAAGAGAAAAGAAAAATTCCTCCAAGAGGCAGAGCATGAAGTCCTGGGTGTGAAAATTTCCGTGAATTACTGGAGACAGCCAAATGACAGAGCTCCAAGCTCCTCATGAGGGGAAACGAGGCCTGGAATTTGCTTTTGGTCTAAACTGGTGCTTCAAGACTTGTCTCCAAGAAATAAAATGTTGTCAGAAAAGCTCACCCCCTCAAAGATAGATGAAAAGCTCCTACTAGAGACAGAGCATGAAGTCCTGGAAATTAAAATTTCTGTGAATTACTAGAGCGAACCAAATGACAGAGCTCCAACCTCTCTGTCAGAGGAAACGAGGCCTGGAATTTGCTTTGGGTTCAAATTGGTGCTTCAAGAGTTGTGTCCAAAAAATAAAATGTTGTAAACAAAGCTCACACCCCTCAAAAAGAGATTAAAAGCTCTTATAAGAGACAGAGCATGATGTCTTGGATGTGAAAAGTTCCATGAATAATGGAAGGGAGCCAAATGAGAGTCCCAACCTCCTCCTGAGGGAAAACAAGGCCTGGAATTTGCTTTGGGTCCAAACTGGGGTTCCAAGTGCTCCAAGACTTGTCTCCAAAAAATGAAATGTTGTCAGCAAAGCTCACACCCTCAAAGAGAGATGAAAAGCTCACACAAGTATCTCTGGACTAAACCAAGGCTCCATTACCTCTGGGCAGCCACAGGGCTCTGTCACAGAGCAGCACCAAGAACTAACAAAGCTTTGCAATGACACTGATCTGTTCTGCCCCAGCCCAAACTGACACAAAACCAACCAGCCCATCCCAATTTCCACAAAACAGCTGCTGGAACACCAAGTCTGCACCTCCCAGGTTATTTGCTTGCAAACAAATGGCTGAACATCCTCAGAACACAATAAGGACCTCATTAGAGCTTTAATTTTGCCCTTCCCTTCGCTTGCCTTCCTGGCTTTGGGGAAAGCAGTGAAGTTCAAGGCTGCGGAGAAAAGGAGGAAGGAAGAGAAATTCCTGCAGGCCCCAGAAGTTTTCTATTAAAGCTGCTTTAAGGCTTCCCATGTGGTTCCAATAGACACAGCAGTGCCCAGCATCAATAGCACCACATGAAAGCACTGAGCTGGCCTGCAAAGTGCTGATACTGAGGAAAAGGCAACACCAAATAAGCTCATGTTTGTCTTTTTCTCCTCTTCTTTTCTCCCCTAATCACCCTCCCTACCCATCTGCCTGCTCAGACACCACTGGGATAATGCAGAACAACTGCTGGGCTCAACCCATGCCCAGAGCCTGGGGCCCTGCATGGCTGAGGATGAGATAAATGGGATAGAAAATCCTTTTTGGGCTCTGCACAAAATTTAGCCACTTTCTCTGCCACAGGCTCAGGGCAGGAAGCCACATGAATGCACCCTGAGAACTCTGATTCCAGCCATAATTCCTCACACTTTCCTTTCGAGTTGATGCCTCAGGTTTGGCTTTCCTATTCTCCAGATTCTGTGCTGATTCCTCTGGTTTTGGATTTTCTATTTTTCACATGCTATGCTGCTTTAGTGGGTGGGTCTGGGTTCACATTATGGGATGGTGAGCTCTGTGCACAGAGCAGGGAGACAAAACAATTCCTGCTCCAGCTGGGCACCAAGGACAAATGATCCAAATCTCAGCCCAAATACCGTGGGCTGGAGAGAGAAAAACAAGGATGGGACTGCATGGGCTAAAGCTGGAATTGGACCATTCACTCCAAGATGCAAACAGAGCAGAACTTATAATTTTGTGACTGATCATCCATTTTTGGGACCTTTTGGTTCATCCTGGGTTCATTTTGGGGACCATTTTGGTTCATCTTGGGTGCAGCCCTGGCTGGGCTCTTGTGCTGCCCAAGGTGGATCCATTGAGGAGAAACTTTTCTGAATGTTTCTGCTTTATTCTGTAACTCTTTCCAGTCCCTGTTCCAGACCAGCCTTCTCAAGGCACCACAGTGAGAGCAGCAGGAATTCTGAGCCCCACAGAGCGCGGGGATGTCCTGCCCTTGGACAGCTCTGTCTTCCACACCAGCAGAGCATCCCAAAGTGCTGCAATTTGGGATTTGGGTCAGACAGACTGACCACAAATGGGAACTGAGTGACAAAATGTGCTCTGAATCAACATGACTCAACAACCTCTTATCTTCCAAGCCGGCACAACTTTCTTTTTGAACCCCATGATGCTTCCAAGACAAGAGAAATAATTCACCTTCCTTTTGATTCCTGACTCAGCAGCTCAACAGCAGCTTGTAATTAATTTACAATTTAAATTCCCAACTGCACCACCACGCTCAGGTGACCCATTTTCTACTCCTGGGTGTAAAAATGTTTTTTTTCCATTCCTGTTCAAACTCTCTGCCAACCCAAACAGCAACCTGGCGTCCTCAAACCATTCCCAGATCCAAGGGAATCCCTGGGAGCAGTGCAGGGATAACAGGATCATTTTTTTTCCCCCCAGGCATAACAGAACTCCAAAAAAAAAAAAAAAAAGGAAGCAGAACAGAACAGCGGACATCCTGCTGTGCTTTGTTAACAAACCTCTGTCAGGAACATCCTCCCCTGGGAGGAGACAGCATCCAGCTGCTAAATCCATGAAGGAACTGGACATGCAACACAACTGAGGCAGTTTTAAGGACAAGCCACAAGTCCTAACAAAGCTCAGGTGGGCCAGCACCTGATAAGGCTCTTAATTGAGCAGTTCTGGGCTCAATTTTAAGTCTCTTTGAAGGGTTCACATCTTTTTAAGGTCAGAATCTTCATCATGATATAGTATAGTCATGGGATTTGGGGATTTGGTTTTGAACTTCGAAGTGTTTAGCACTCTGCCAGTTTTATTGAGCATCCATCTCAAAACAATATTTACACCTGTGTGACCCTAAAAGCTTCATTTTTATGACAACAGGACCTACCTCCAAATAATTCTGGACTCCAACCAGGGCCTGATCACTCTTGGTCTCCATAACCCCACTGCAGAGCAAAACAAATATGATTTATTGATGTCAACATTTAGGGACTTGACAGAGCCCACCAAAAAATTCAGGACTTCTTGGATCTTCCCACAGAACTTGTAGGGACCAAACACTGAGGAATGAGCAGGGAAAGTGCCTTATTGGTTATTAAACTTATTAAAATCTAAATTATTAAAATTAAAAGTGGTTATTTTCCAGAAGGGATGTTGGAAATAAAATAACCCTTCAGATGTTGCTCTCTGGACTGGCCCTTGAGATAGAGGCTGAGAAGAGAGTAAAGCAGATAAGTTAGTTTGAGATTAAACTATTTTAGGGCCAGGAGTTGGTTGCCAGTTGGAGGCCAGGACTTGTGAATGTCATAAATTGACTAAAAGGCCACAAGGACAGTTTGTGGTGAACTTCCTGCTCTGTCCTGCTCCCCCAGCCTGAGAGAAACTTTCCTTCTCCTCTGCCCCTTCCTGTCTTTTTGCCTTGCTGGTTTGATGCATTTGCTGCCTGAACCATCCCTTTTTCTGTGCACAGCACGGTCCAGCTCTCACCTGCTCAGGAAGGGGTTAATCTCTCACCTGGACACTGTTCTCACCCAATCCTCATCAAACTCTCCAAATTCTCCTCTACCCAAACTCTGCCATCCCATATTCTGCTCTCCCTAAACTCCACTGCCCCAAACCCTGCCCTCTCTCCAAATCCTGCCATCCCAAATTCTGCTCTCACTCCTTCCTCCCCAAACTCTGGCCTGCCCAAACTCTGCTCTCCCAAATTCTGCTCCCCCGAGTTCTGCTCTTCCCATTGCACTCATCCAGCCGTCCCCAAACCTTGCTCTCCCAAACCCTGCTCGCTCCAAACTCTATACCCAAGCTGTCCACAAACACTGTCCCCAAGTTCCATCCCCAAGCTCTGCTCTCCCAAATCCTGCTCTCTCCAAGCTCTATCCCCACGCTGTCCCCAATCTCTGTCCCCAGCCCCGCTGTCTCCATGGCTCCCCGGCGCAGGGCGGGGCACGTACCTGTACCTGGTGCCAAAGTACTGAAAGAACACCAGGTACCGGGCAGGGGCACCGGCCATGGCCGGCCCGCCGGGACCCGGGCACAGCCCCGGGAACGCAGGCCCGGCACGGAGCGGGCCGGGCAGGGCAGCACCGCCCGCAGCACCGCCCCTTCCCCCGGCCGGCACCGCCGCTTCCGGCACGGCACGGCACGGCACGGAACGGAACGGCGCGGAACGGCGGGGACCGGGAGAGAGCGGGGTGGGATCGTGGGGAACGGGGTGGGCTGCAGAAGAAGGCAATGGGATCGCGGGAGCCGGGATGGTCTAATGGGGAACAGGGATGGGCTGGAGAGGAACGGGATGGGCCGGTGGGGAACGGGGAGTGGACTCAGGTGACCGGGATGGGCTGCTGGGAACCGAGGATGGGCTCTGGGGAACAGGGATGGGCTGGTGGGAGATGGGACCTGCTCATGGGAACTGGGACCTGGTAATGGGGACCTTGGATGAGCTCATGGGGATCTGGGATGTGCGGTTCGGAACCTGGGATGTGATCGTGGGAGTCAGGATGTGCTGATGGGATGGGAACTGGGATGTTGTGCAAACATCAAACCCCTCTGGAACGCTGGGCTTCACCTCAGCTGCTCCTCAGCTCTCCACTGTGCTGCCTGCAACTCAGTTGGATGGAAGCAAACAATAATAATAAAAATAATAATAATGTTATGTTGATTTCAGCTAAGAAAACACATAAAGCAGGGACCACAAGAGATGCTCCAAGGGCTGGGAGAGCTGGGAATGTTAAAAACCTGGAGAAGGCTCCAAGGAGACCTCAGAGCACCTTCCAGGGCCTAAAGGGGCTCCAGGAGAGCAGCAGAGGGACTGGGGACAAGGAACAGAGTGACAGGACACAGGGAATGGCTTCCTTGGAGTGGAATTCCAGAGCAGCTGCCCCTGGATCTCTGGAAGTGTCCAGGGCCAGGTTGGAGCACCCTGGGATGGTGAAAGGTCCCTGCCTGTGGCAGGGGGTGGGAAAAATGGCATTAAACATCAAATTTCACTTCATTTCGTCCCTGTTCCTGTCCATGGCTGGGTGAGGTCTCCTTGTGACATCTGTCAGGGCCCCCTTGGCCTGTTGATTCACTCATGGCTTCAGTTTAGAGGTAGGATTTTCACGTCAGGCCCTTCTCTCAGTTCACAGAAAGTTCATCTGAAACCATCAGTGAGCGATGTGGTTGCTGCTGCTGGGTCTGTGGTGCTGGGTGGGTGGAAGATCAGGATTAATTAACCTCAATTAGCCACACCACTGTTTGTTGCCTGTCCTGTGGCAATGGAATTCACCTTCAGCTGGACCCACAAACCCAGATGTGCTCCTTCCCCAAGTGATTCCTGCCGATTTATCCCCTGGCTGCTGGCAGCAATAAATCCAGAGTTTATGGAAAATGAAAAACTGGATTAAGGAGGGACAGGATTGATGCCAATCCTGCTGCTGGTTATGGAATTTTACCATTGGATTGGGTTTGTTCTTCCTGCCTGGAAATCCTGCCTGGAAATCATGGAAGGGTTTGGATTGGAGAGCTGAAATTCAGCTATTCTGGAAATCATGGAATGGTTTGGATTGAAAAGCTGAAATTCCTAATGACAGGTGAAAAAAAAGGGGGAGAAGGGATAAATCCTAATGGCAGGTAAAAAAAAAGGGGGGGGAAAAATGTGGATAAATCCTAACAATAGGGGAAAAAGATGGATAAATCCTAATGGCTGGTGTGCAGGAGGGGCGGTCAGGGCTGTGTCCGTGCCGTGTCCGGTTCTGTCCGTGGCTCCGCGGGAGGCGGGTCCGTGCTGTTCCCGGTTCTGTCTCGGTGCTGCGGGAGGCGGATCGGAGCCGTGGCAGGGCTGGACCGGGGGCTGTGCCCGGTGACGTACCCGGTGCCGTAGCCGGTTCCGTGGGAGGCTGGGCTGTATCCGGTGGTATCCCCGGTGCCGTAGCCGGTTCCGTGGGAGGCTGGGCTGTATCCGGTGCTATTCCCGGTTCCATCCCCGGTTCCGTGGCGGTTCCGTGGGAGGCTGGGCTGTTCCCGGTGCTATTCCCGGTTCCATCCCCGGTTCGGTGGCGGTGCGGGAGGCGGGCCGGTGCTGTAGCCGGTTCCATCCCCGGTTCGGTGCCGGGAGGAGGCGGGCCGGTGCTGTAGCCGGTTCCATCCCCGGTTCGGTGCCGGGAGGAGGCGGGCCGGTGCTGTAGCCGGTTCCATCCCCGGTTCGGTGCCGGGAGGAGGCGGGCCGGTGCCGCGGGGGGCGGGCGCTGCCCGCGCTGAGCGCAGCCGGCGGGCGATGCGCTTCCTCCGCTGAGCGCAGCGCGGCCGAGCCCGAGCCGGCAGGATGACGGTGGAGTTCGAGGAGTGCATCAAGGACTCGCCCCGGTTCCGGTAAGCGCCGGGGCCTCCCCGGGAACGGCTCGGGGCGGTGCGGGGGGAACGGGAAGACGGGCAGGGCCGCGGCCGGGCGGACGGAGCGGGGCCCGGTCAGAGCGAGCCGGGCTCGGGCAGAGGGAGCCGGGCCCGGGCAGAGGGAACCGGGCCCGGGAAGGAAGGGCCGGAGCCGGGGCCGGGAAGGGCCGGAGCCCAGCGCGTTCTGCCGGCAGCCGGCGTTGCTCGGGCCGCAGGCGCTGCCCTGCCGTGCCCGCATCCCTCCCGCACCCCGACTTCCCGTTGCCCGCACCCTCCCTTCCATGTGCCCCTCTTCCCTCCGTGTGCCCCATCCGTCCTTGTGCCCCCCATCCCCCCGTGTCCCCATCCCTCCATGCCCCGCATCCCTCCGTGCCGCGCATCCCTCCGTGCCCCGCATCCATCCCTCCGTGTGCCCCATCCCTCCGTGCCCCGCATCCCTCCGTGCCCCGCTTCCGTTCCCCGCATCCCCGCTGCTCCCGGAGCTTGGCACGGGAACAATTCGGGGTTTTTGGGGCTCGCAGCGCCGGTCCCCGCCGGGAACGCGCATCCCCCGGGGCTCGGCCGGGCGGCGCTGCCAGGAGCCGCCCGCAGAGCCGCTCAAGGGGAATACACTCATTTTCCATGCGCTCACATTCCCGGCTCTCGGAGGGTGGATTTTTTAATTTTTTTTTTTTTTTTTAGCGGTCTTGGAGGAATCTGGGCTGTGACAACAAAGGCTCCGGCTTGGCTGTGCTCTCGCATCCACATCAGGCCGGGGCTGGCGGGGAAGGAGCCGGCAGCTGCCGCTCCATTGTGCCCAGGGCATCCTGGCTGCGTGTCTGGAGGGGCTGGGATGTGCTGGGATGTGCTGCTGCTGTTCGGGGAGAACAGAGCTCCCGCAGGCAGCGATCCCCGCCGCCCCAGCGCCGTCTGCATCAGCCAAATGCAGACAAAAGCCTGCAGGAGCGGCTGGGGCTGCCTGTGTGTGCAGGGGAAGGAGTTATTGGAGGGTGTCTCTGCTTCCTGCAGATGTTTTGTGTTGTTCCTGCTCGGAATCTTTTTGTTTATTGGGAAAAAAACAAACAAACAAAAAAAACCCAAGAAAAAGCAGCTTGCGTTTTGTTGGAAGTGTGTTTAGGAATGGTTTCTAAAGCATTGAATGGTTTTCTGAAGCATTTCTAGAAGTGGTTGGGGTGCAAAAGGGTTGCAGTGGTCTGTGGCTGAGGCCGGGCTGCCAAATTGGCATTTTGTGGTGCTGAGTGCTTGTGGAGGTAACACACGTGTGGCTGGGATGTGGGAAGGGTCACCCTGCACGTGGTTTTGTTGGGATCCTGCTGGGAGATCTGCTCATCCTGCAGGGAGAGAGATCCTGCAGGGAGATCCTGCTCATTCTACAGGGAGATCCTGCAGGGAGATCCTGCAGGGAGATCTGCTCATTCTCAGGGAGATCCTGCTCATTCTATAGGGAGATCTACTCATCCTCAGGTAGATCCTGCTGGGACATCTGTTAATTCTCAGGGAGATCCTGCAGGGAGATCCTGCTCATCCTCAGGTAGATCCTGCAGGGAGATCTCATTCTCAGGGAGATCTGCTCATTCTCAGGGAGATCCTGCTCTTCCTGCACTGCCAGGTGCTGGGCAGGGCCAGGTGAGATGACAGCTCTGGCATCATGGGACTTTTCATAGAGTGAGGCAGGAAATGCTTTCATCAACCCTCTGCTCACTTAGCATCCATTAGGATTTATCCACCTTTGTTTCCTGGTTTTTTCATCTATCATTAGGATTTACTCACCTTTTCCCCCCTTTTGTTTTGTATGTCATTAGGATTTATCCACTTTATTTCCCTTTTTTTTGGCCTTTCATTAGGATTTACCCACCTTTTTTCCCTATCATTAGGATTTATCCATCTTCTCCTCCCCCTTTCTTCCCACATATTATTAGGATTTACCCACCTTTATTTCCATTTTTTTTCACGTATCATTAGGATTTGCCCACCTTTTTCTCCTCTGTCATTAGGATTTAACCACCATCCCCCCTTTTTTTTATTCCACAAATCATTAGCATTTATCCACCTTTATCCCCCACTTTTTATCCACATATCATTAGGATTTACCCAGCTTTATTTCCTTTTTTCCCCTATCATTAGGATTTACCCATCTTTATTCCCCTTTTCCCCCCTATCATTAGGATTTACCCACCTTTATTTCCCCTTTTTCCCCCCTATCATTAGGATTTACCCACCTTTATTCCCCTTTTTTTCCCACATATTATTAGGATTTACCCACCTTTATTTTCCCCACATATCATTAGGATTACCCACCTTTATTCCCTTTTTTTTTCCTGTCATCCCACCCCATTGTGCTGCAGAGCACGTGAACGGCAGGGTGGCCCCGAGCCAGAGCTGTGACCTCACTGTCCAGCTGTCTGTCTGTCTGTCTGTCTGTCCCACATGGCACTGACCCTTTTCCTGCTGACGTCAGCCCTGATTGATCTGTTTATTTATTTATTTTGCCCCTGGTGTGTGTGTGTGGGCTCCAGGCCAGGTTTTTCAGCATCATTCTGCTCTGTCCATGAAAACAAAACAGCTCTCAGAGCCCTCCCTTGGACCTTGATCAAAACCACTTATTTAAGGCTGGAATTATGAACTATTTCCCCCATGGCCAGACACAGAATCTCTGTAAGAGGGAGAACAAGAGATTAGACATTTCAGGAGCTTGGGCATTTCAGGAGGGTTGGAATATGTGCAGCAGGGGAATATTTAAATTATGAACACCTCATATAGTGAGAAATTCTAATGTTAGGAGGGGAAAGAAGAATCAAGTTGAGTTATTGAGAATTTACACTTTGAATATTCAGAAATCCTAACATTAGAAGGAAAAAAAGGAACCAAGTTGAATTATTCAGAACTGACACCTCAAATATTGGGAAATTGTGATGTTAGGAGGGGAAAAAAGGAATCAAGTGGAATTATTGAGAATTTATACCTCTAATATTGAGAAATCCTGACATTAGAAGGAAAAAAAATTAAGCTAGTTGAGTTATTCACAATTTACACCTTGAATATTGAGAAATCCTGATGCTAGAGGGGAAAAGAAGACTCAAGGTGAATTATTCGGAGCTTACACCTTGAATATTGAGAAATCCTGATGTTAGAAGGAAGAAAACAGAAACAAGTTGAATTACTCAGACTTGACACCTCAATTATTGAGAAATCTTGATGTTAGAAGGAAGGAAGGGAACTAAGTTGAGTTTTTCAGAATTTACACCTCAAGTATTGAGATAATCCTGATGTTAGAAGGAAAAAAAGGAACTGAGTTGAATTACTGAGAATTTGCACCTCAAATATTGAGAAATTCTGATTTTAGGAGGAAAAAGAACTGAAATACTCAGACTTTACACCTCAGATATTGAGAAATCTTGATGTTAGAGGGAAAAAGAAGAACCCAGTTGAAACATTCAGAGTTTACACCTCAAATATTGAGAAATCCTGATGTCAAATCCCCCTCATCACTTCCTACCTGATAAGTTCCAGTTCCTACAAAGAAAATTGACTTTTTTTGATGTTTCAAATGCCATTATTTAGATGTGTCTCAGCTCCAGCTTGGCAGATAAAGCTGATTTCTGCCAGGCACTTGCAGAGGCGTGGCTGCAGTTCAGGTAAACAATTTAATGACCTGGCAGGACCTGTTCTTGCACCTCTGAGGGTTTTTATCTCCCAGCAGGAGTTTGGGAAATCTAGGAACACTCTTTGTGGGAATGGATTTGTAGAGAATTCCTAAATCCACTGAGAAATCCAATTTAATCAGTCCTCTGCTCACTTACCATCCATTGGGATTTATCCACCTTTATTTCCCGGGTTTTTTTTGCCTGCCATTGGGACCTATGCACCTTTTTTCCCCTATCATTAGGATATTCAATCATATATTTATATTTGTATATTTTTAGAATATAGTTATGTATATATTTATGTTTCAATATATTATATATAATATAAAATATATAATTATATATTTTATATATTTATATAGTAGTATATAATATAGTTATATATTGTATATATTTATATATTTATATAAAATTATTAATTCTTTTTATATTTATATTTATATTTATATTTATATTTATATTTATATTTATATATTTAGGTACTGGCTTGGGTTTTTTTTTTTTTTTTTGTAAGGTATTATTTATATATAAAAATTCTGCTCAGAGTGGACGGAATGAGGCTGAAGGCCCAGTTTGGTGTCAGGGCTTAGCAGGGAACAGCTGAATTTTGGAGAGGTTTTTGCTCTGGATTATTTTGGGCAGGAAGGTTGGGAGCTGTAACCTGAGCTGCAGGAAGGATTTGGGATTTGGAATTTGGGGTTTTGGGTTTGGGTTGGCTGCAGCTGTCCCTGAGTTTGTCCCACAGCACTGCCACCCTCAGCTTCAAAATCAAAAATTAATTTTAATTAATTTCCTACTTACAGAACTCTCAGCTTCAATATCAAAAATTCATTTATTTCCCACTTATAATACTTTATTAATTACATTCAGTTTATTAGCTGAAAATATCTATTTATCTATTTTAGTTTATCTGGTTTAACTTTGGGGTCTTCCCACAGGGATATTTGGGGTCTTTATAAAGAGATTTTTGGTGTCTTCCCACGGAGATATTTGGTGTCTTCATAAAGAAATATTTGGGTTTTTCCCACAGGGATATTTGGGGTCTTCCCACAATATTATTATTTACAAAACTGGAAAGCTCCTGAAGTGGAGGAAGGAATGAAAATCAGATTTTGGACTCCCAGGCTCTTCTTTAGCGGTGGCCCCTTTAAATCCTGGTTTCATAACTATGAAATTTCAGCCACAGGATGAATTCTTTTATTTAAAAAAAATGAATTTTTCTGGTTTTGCTTAAAATTAAACCAGGCTTCTGCTGGCTTGGTTATCTGGAATAAAGAAAAGAGCCCTTGAAAGGGACCTGGAGTCCAAGTCTGGCTGAATTTTGAGAACAGGACAAAATGTTTTTGTGAGCTTGAGGGTTTTTGGGTTGTTTTTATTTCTTTCCTTGTTTGCTTCCCTCTCTCAGGGCTGGATTGGGATTCCAGGCATTCGCTGGGTGCAGCTCCCCAAGTGTTTGTTCCACTCAGGGATTTCTGAGCTTTATCTAAGGTAAAGTTTTGCTCAGAAATGAGGGTGGAGGAGAGGAGGTGATAAAAAAGCAGAATTCAGGGGGTTTCTGGGAAAAAAAAGGGGGAATTTGTTCCCTTTTTGACAGCAATTCCAGGCTTGGAGGGAGGAGGGAACATGGAAAAATGAGATTTTTTTTTACCTGGCAGCTGCTTTTCCTTCTTTGGGGCAATGCAGGGTTAAAATCTGGGAATGGGAATTTGAGGAGCAGAATTCCCTGCCTGGAGGGGGTGGAGCAATGGGAGTTGTGTTCCTTGTAATTAATTAAGGAATTAATTGTGGGCCTTAATCCCAGGCTGTGGGGGGATTTGGGGTGAATTGGGGGTCAGTTGGGGATGAATTGGGGGTGATTTAGAGGTGAAGAGCCAATAGTAAAATATATTATATTAATTATAAATTATATTAATAGCAAATATCATTTGACATTTTATTAATTATAAATAAATGTAAGATACAAATATAATATATAATAGATGGAAAAGATATTATTATTATTTATTATTATTGTATTAATTATAAGTAAATGTAAGATACAAATATAGTCTAAAATATAATAATAAAATATATACATATTATTATATTAATTATAAATAAGTGTAACATACAAATATATAATATATAATAGTTTAAAAGATAATATTTTAATTAATTATTATTATATTAATTATAAATAAATGTAAAATACAAATATAATTTATATAAATATAAACTAGAAATCTTAATTAATATTCTATTAATTATAAATAAATAAAATTATAAATCTTATATAGAATATGAAGTATAAATATAATACAAAAATATTAATTAATATTATGATTATTATAAATATTATTATATCTATTTTCTTTATAATAAATTTATTTATTATAATTAACTAGGTATTGTATCTAAATATTAATAAAAAATATTTTATTTTTGTTTCGTTATTTATTAATTTATTATTTTATTTATATTTATTTATTAATAAGATAAATTAATATTGATGATATTGATAAGTACAAATAAATAGTAATGAATTATTTTATTTGTTATTTAGAAATATTAATATGTACCCATGATGATGCGTGTCTGTGACACGGGGCTGATGGCCCAGCTCATGGGTGGCACGTGCCAGAGCCCGGTGCTCACCCAGCCCTGCAATCAGCCCTGAGCGGCACCGTCCCAAGAGATCCTGTCACATCAGGGGCTGCTGCAGGGTTTAACCCTTTCCGTTCTCTGGGAACTGCGGCCGCTCCCAGCTGCTGTGAGAGCACAGAGGGGCTGCCAGGACGTGGGATGAGCTCCCGGGATGTTTAATGGGAATATCACACACCCTGCACGCTCAGGGGTTGTGCCAGGCTCTGGGGAAGCATCCCCAGGCTTTGGAATGCTCATGATACCTTGGAATGCTCAGGATAAACTCTCAGGATGTTTAATTGCAATAAAAGGCCCTGCACACACAGGAGTGGGCTTTTCTCAGCACCCAGGGGTTGTGCCAGGCATTGGGATGCTCAGGATGAGCTCACAGGATTTTCAGTGGCAATAAAACACCCTGCACACTCTGGGGTGGGGATCCCCAGCACCCCGGGCTTGTACCAGACTTTAGAATGATCAGGATGAGCTCCCAGGATGTTTAATAAGTATAAAAAGCCCTGCACACGCAGGGGTGGGGATCCTCAGCACCCAGGGCTTGTGCCAGGCTCTAGGGAAGCACCCCCAGGCTTGGCAGAGCTGGGGGATGCAGAGATCTCCTGAGCAGCCCTTCAAGCCTTGTCCTTGTCCTGCTCCATTCCAGCTCAGGGACACGCTGCTGTTCCCACAGCTCAGCCTCGGGGCACAGTGTCCCCCCTCTGTTCTCTGATAAACCCAGACTTTGGCAGCGGGGCAGGGTTTGTCCCCAGGATGGCAGAAACAGCCACCACAGTGCTGGCACTGACCCAGCAGGAGGGGCCTCTGCCTTTTTCCTTTTTCCTTTTTCCTTTTTCCTTTTTCCTTTTTCCTTTTTCCTTTTTCCTTTTTCCTTTTTCCTTTTTCCTTTTTCCTTTTTCCTTTTTCTTTCCTTTTCCTTTCCTTTTCCCTCCTCTTCTCCTTTCCTCTCCCCTTCCCTCTCTTCCTTTCCGTTTCCTTTCCCCTTCCCCACATTTCCCCACCTTCCCTCATTCCCAGATTTCCTTTTTAACTTCCTCCTTCCTCTTCTCCTCCTTTCCTCTCCCCTTCCCTCCTTTCCTTTCCCCTTTTCCACCTTTCCTCACCGATCCCTTCACCCTTTTCCTCATTTTCCTCCTTTTCCCTCCTTTCCTTTCCCCATTCCCACCTTTCCCCACCTTCCCCCATTCCCACATTTCCTGCTCTGCCCACCTGGCATTTGGGGGCCGTGGAGGCAGCAAAATGACATTTTTTTGAGGCAACAAAGTGACATTTTTTTGAGGAGGGACATCCTGCCTTTGATTCCCAGAGTGGAATCCGAGCCAGATTGAGCCGGGGAGTTGGGAAGGAGGCGAGGAGCTCTTGATGTGCCACTGACTCATCTGAGCTGGGAGATAAAGCACGAAACTGTGGGATGGTGCCAGCTCCCAAACTGGGCTGAGAGCCTGGAAACCTCCAGGATTTGGGATGGGGGAGATGGCACAGCCAGGTTTGTGGGCTTTCATCTCAGCTCCTGAGCCTTCACCTCACCTGGGGGTGACAGGTGGGTGCACACAGGAAATCAGGAGTGAATTTTAGCTGAATGCTCAGTGTGGAGGATGGAAATATGGGAATCCTGTGGGGCTGAGTCCTGCTCTGCCCTGGGCTTGGGGCTGGAGTTATGCTCTGCTCAGCCCCATTCCTACAAGGCCAGCTTTGTTCTGCCTGCAGCACAGAGGATGCTTTCATTTTCTTCCTCATCCATGTTTCCTGCCTGATGATTCCCCCTTCCCTCAACAATTTGGCTTTTTCTGTGAGCCTGGGAATGCAGGACATTCTCAGGGATGCTTTTCCTGCATCCAGAGGGGATTCGGGACCTCAGAGGGATGGGACAGGCAGCAGGAAATCTGGGAATGGGGGAAATGTGGGGAAGGGAAAAAGGGAAAAGGGAAAAGGAAAGGGGAAAGGGGGAAAAGGAAAGGGGAAAGGGGAGAGAGAGCACCCACAGCACGTGAGGTACTCCCTTCCAAAAATAATCCAAAATCCCCTCCAAAATGTCCTTTCCCACACCTGGAGCACTGACACGCTGATTTTTCATGTGGGGATGAATTCCACAGCCACATTCCCCTGAAAAGTGGGACTGTGCCCCAGCCCCTGAGGGGAATAAATCAAAATTAGGGATGAGCAGCTCCAGGGCTTTCATTCACACTCCTCCAGCAGCCCCATAAACTCTCACCCTTTTAGGAGAGGGTTGTGGCACTGGGAAAAAATCTCAATTTTGTGGCACAGCAAATTCCATCTGGCACCAGTGGGAAGGTGCCAAATTGTCACTTATCACCCAAATGGCACCAAGAGGAAGGGGCAGGGGCTTGGTGCCACTGCAGGGCTGCCTTTGGCACGAAAAGCCTTTTCAGCCCCAAACAAAGCCAGCCCAGAGGTTGGGGAGCTCCAGCTCCAGCCAAGGCCCAGAGGAGGAGGGGAAAAATGGAAAAAAATTAGAAATAAAGAGCATTTAGTGCTGAAAGAGATCCCTGCTGGGGGAAGTCTCAACAAAAGCTGCTGGAGCTCCTCCAGCCCTGTGGGTAAACGGTGCCACCAAGGTCACTTGGGGAGAAGACAGAACTGTTTGAGGCCGTTTTTTTTTTTATTTAAATCCATTTTGCTTGTCAAAGAAAGCAAACAAATGTCTAAAGGGTCTTGTGGCACAGAATGTGTCTTTCTTCAGCTCAGGAATAGAATATTCCTGTGTTCAGGGCTGCCTGTGCAGTTCCACTCTTGTGCCAGGCATTTCTCACTGGGGTTTCCTAAAAGCACCCGGGAGCTGTGGTGCCAAAATCTTCTGCTAAAATCAAAAATCAGCTAAAATCAACCCCGCAGCTGGACTGTTCCCCTGAAAAAAAAAAGAAAATTAAAAATTAATTAATATTCAGTGCAGAGAGGAAGGTGGGGATGCATTCAGGGATAAATTCCTACAGTGAGCTCAAGGTGGGAGCTGCAGAAAAATAAAAATATTCAGAGCAGAAAGGAAGGCAGGGTCCATCCAGGCCTGGAACCAGTTCCAGAATAATTTACCCAGAATAAATCCCTGCAGGGAGCTGCAGGTGAGTGGTGCTGAGCAGGTGATTTCCAGAAAATTCCAGATGTTCCTGGGGAGGTTTGGCTGGGAGTTGCCAGGGAAAAACCCGTTATCATCAGATCCATGACATCAGGAGTGCATTAGGAGGGCTAAGGAAGGATTTCATCTCTAAGCCGTTAAATCCTGCAATAATTGAGGTTGGAAGAAACCTCTGGAGGTCACCAAATCCTCATGACCTTCCCCAAGTAGCTCCTTGGTGCTGCAGGAGCTTGGAGAAAAACACTCAAATATTGATTAAATTTAATTTAAGTTGATTAAATTCCAATTCCCGACTCTTAAAATCGGAGCAGAAACGAGAAGAAAAATGGGAAGAAGAAGAAAAAGGAATGGGATTTTGTGTGCATTATAAAACTCCATCTTTTCTGCTGGAAACTGCCAGGTTTTTGCTAAATATTAATGTTTAAAAAGTCAACTAAACACAGCATGCAACCAAAACTCTGCAATCTTACTCATCCTGCTTCAAAGCCTTGTCTAAACATCCACCTCCAGCGTCTCAGGGAGGGGAAGGAGCTGTAAACTGACATTTAACAAATTCCAGACAGGAATTGGGGTTTTTTGGGGCTCTGTAAAAACCTCCTGAGCTCTGCTGCCAGAGCCAGAGCTGAGTTCGGGCACAGAAATGGAGAAAAGTTCATTTAGGGGTTGTGCAGCTGCCTAAATCTCAGTGAAAATTGGGGGAAACAAACACCAGGAAATGTCTGTGAAGTGAAAATAAGATTTGGGCATTAAAAAGAGGATTTGGGGTGGTGGAGCTCTGTGGGAGAGGAGCTGGAACTGAAGGATTTGGTGAAAAAATCTGAATTTTTGAGGAACCACTGGAAGGAAGAAGAGGTTTTTCATCAGGCTTTAAAAAAACCAACCAGAAGAGAATAAAATAATGAAGAGAGAGATGATTTTGGCGTCACAGCCTGAATTTCTGCTGTTCCACCTGGAAGAATTTGATGAAAAATTCAAAATTTTGAGGAACCGCTGCAATGAAGAAGAGATTTTTCAGCAGGCCTTTGGGAAAAAAAACCTGAAATGAGGATAAAACTATGAAGAGAGAGATGATTTTGGTGAATTTCTGCTGTTCCACCTGGATTTTCTCCTCCTGCTCCCACTGGCACAGCCTCCACCTCTCCATGGTGCCCTCGGCCATCTGCGGAGAGATTTTAGTCAAGATGAGAATCCAGCTGATTCCATTATCCTGGAATAAAAACCAGGAGAGCCCAAGCACTGCAAACAGCTCTTCAGTGCCATTCCTCCATTAAGAAATTGCTGTGAGGGGGAAAAACACCCCTTTTATCCCAAGGACAGGGACATTTTAATGATGAGGTAAATCCCCTCCACACTCCTCAGCTCACAAAAGGGGCAGTAAATGAATTATTCTTTATAAAACCTAACATGAACCTCAGGCAAGGTGATAAAACAATTCAATTTTAAATTTTTTTAGTGACTTAAATATGAGTGGCTTTAAAATTATTTTTACAAGCTGTTTTTCCTTGGGTTTTTCCCACTTATTCCAAATTTTGGGTGAAGCAGCAATTTCCAGAGGGAGGGAAATCAGCAGGGAATGGAGATGTCAGGGAAGGGAAGCCGCAGGAGGCACAGAGCTGGAAATTGGAGAATTTAGCAATTTCTGGCTGCTCAGGGTGGTTGAAAGGACAGGTAGCAGAAAATCTCATTGCTGCAGCAGTGCCAGCAGATCAGATCCCTGTGGAATTAGCATAACTCCTGCTATAAATAGATTTATCTGGGCCAGAGCAGAGCTCGGCTGCTTTTGCCCACAGTCACCTCCAAACAAAGCAGCTCCTGGGGGCTCGGGGGCTCTTCTGGGATTCAAAGGAGATTTTTGGGGATGATCCCACTGAGGGGGCAGAGATTGCACTGAACCAGCCTCTCCTTTTTGTGGCAGCCAAGCTACCAGCAAAAAACCTTTGCCAAAAAAGCTCCTTGCCAAAAAACCTGTCCCAAAATCTCCTCGCCAAAAAACCATTACCAAAAAATAATGGGAAATGGGAAATGGGAAATGGGATGATGGGAAATTGGATAATGGGAAATGGGATGATGAACAATGGGAAATGGAAATGGGATAATGGACAGTGGGAAATGGGATGATGGACAGTGGGAAATGGAAATGGGATAATGGGAAGTGGAAATGGGATGATGGACAGTGGGAAATGGGATAATGGGATAATGGGAAGTGGAAATGGGATAATGGACAGTGGGAAATGGAAATGGGATAATTGGAAGTGGGAAATGGGATAATGGACAGTGGGAAATGGGATAATGGACAGTGGGAAATGGGATGATGAACAGTGGGAAATGGAAATGGGATAATGGACAGTGGGAAATGGGATAATGGACGGTGGGAAATGGGATAATGGGATAATGGGAAGTGGAAATGGGATGATGGACAGTGGGAAATGGGATAATGGGATAATGGGAAGCCAGACCCAGCATGACAAGGCCCAGCCTTGGCAGGGGATCAGGGAATCTCACAGAGCAGGACTGTGGGGCTGCAGCCAAGGGAACACAGCCCCAGTGTGGGGCTCACAGGGAGCTGCTGTGGGGGCTGCCACAAGGGAGGGCATTGACCCCCTGCCCGGGCTGTCCCTGCCCAGGGAGCCCCAGGAGACAGTGGGAAAGGGGGAAAAGAAGAGAAAAGGGGAAAAAGAAAAGAGGAAAAAGAAGAGCAAAGGGTGAGGCAGCAGGAAAAGAGGAAAAAGAAAATAGGAAAAAGAAGAGCAAAGGGGGAAAAGAACAGAAAATAGAGAGGCAGTGGGAAAAGAAGAGAAAAGAGGAAGAGAAGAGCACAGGGAGAGGCAGCTGAGCTGGAGCAGCACATGCAGCATTTCCAGCAGAGCCGCTGGAATCTGGGTCAGGCTCAGTCTGGAGCTGCCTCGTCAGCACAGCAGGGCTGGACTAAATCCATCTGTCCATCCGTCCATCCGTCCATGCATCCCCGGGGTGCCCAGAGAGCTGTCCACACCCCCGGGGTGGCACTGAGGGCACCGAGGGCATGGCACAGCCAGCAGGGCTGGGATGGGATGGGATGGGATGGGATGGGATGGGATGGGATGGGATGGGATGGGCTGGGATGGGATGGGATGGGATGGGATGGGGGCTCCTGCGGGGGACACAGCCCTGGGCCACCAGACAGCCCAACCCTGGGAATTTGGCTGCCCAGGGGTTTGTCCCAGGCTTGGCACTGATCTCCATCCCAAGGGAGCCATAAATGTTGGGTTTTACTTTGGGCCTGTGCTGGAATTGCATCCCCCAGCACAGCCAGGAGGTGGGGACAGGGACAAAAGGGGATAAATGACATGGGGATGGGGGTAAAAGGATGGGGGCAGGGGTAAATGGGGATAAATGGAATGAGAACAGGGTAAGAGGGGACAAAGGACATGGGGACAAGGGATCCCTTTCCCAGGGATCTGATCCTGCTCAGGAGCTTGGCAAGGATGGTGAGAGGAGGGAGCAGCAGGATGGGAATCCCAGATTTCCACTCCAGGATCTCAATTCCCAGTTTCTTTTTCTCTTTAAACTCCCAAGGTTATCCCGAATTTCCCCTCCTTACCCTCACACACCTGTGGCTGTGCCCTGAGCTCTCCCAGGAGGAAAAATCCCTGGAATTCAGCAGGGCCTGGGCAGGATGGGGCTGCCATGGATACTGTCACCATGGAGCTGTTGTCATGGTGACCCTGCTGTGGATGGAGGAAAGGGAAAGGGAAAGGGAAAGGGAAAGGGAAAGGGAAAGGGAAAGGGAAAGGGAAAGGATTCCCCTCTGAATTCCTGCTGGAAGGTTTTTTTTTTAGGAATTCCTCACTCACCCAGTGAGGTTTATTCCCCTCTGAGTTCATTCTGGAAGGGATTTTTTAGAAATTCCTCACTCAGTGGAGTTTATTCCCCTCTGAGTTCATTCTGGAAGGGATTTTTTAGGAATTCCTCACTCAGGCGTTGCCATCACAAGGTACCAAATCTCTGCTCTGACTGTGGCACTCCTGATTTATGGTCCATCCAAAAGGGGAGAGTTTGGCAGCTGGGAACAGCTGGGAACAGCTGGAACAGCTCAGGGGAGCTCCAAACCCCTCCTTTCCAGCTGGGAGAGGCTTTTGTGGAGATTTTAGGGTGGGAGAGGCAGAAATTAGCCAGAGCTGGAGCTGGCAGAGGCGCAGGAAGAGGGAGGGAAGCTTCCGGAAGCATTCCTGCTCCTGCTGCAGGGATCTGTGCCCTGGGAGCTGGCTGGGATCCCACTGGGATGAGCTGACTCGGAGCTGGAGCTGCTCTGGGGCAGCTGGGGAAGGGAAAATCCCCAGGATGATTTTTAGATGGTGACTGAGAGAGGCTTTATGTATCATTTTTGGTCTAATTTTCTAATTTTTGGCATAATTTTTTATATAATTTTCGATTTTTCTGCGTAACTTTTTGCCTAACATTCTATTTCTCAGCATAATTTTCTGCCTAATTTTCATCATAATTTTCTGGCCTAATTTTCTTTATAATTTTCTTCATAATTTCCTGCATCATTTTTGGCTTAATTTTCTATATAATTTTCTATTTTTCTGTGTAATTTTCTGCCTAATTTTCATTATAACTTTTGGCCTAATTTTCGTCCTAATTTCCCGCGTCACTTTTTACCTAATTTTGTATTTTTTGACATAATTTCCTGCGTAATTTTTTGCCTAATTTTGTATTTTTTGTCACAATTTCCCCTGGATCCCTTTCCCAGTGATCCTTTCCCTGGATCCCTTTAGCATGCAGCTGCTCCTGGCTGGAACTGGAGCCATAACGAACTCACAGCTCGTTATCTCTGGGGCTATAAAACCATTCCTGGTGGGATTTTGGCCACGTTCTGGGTGATTTTTGCCATTTCTGAGCCAATCCAAATGCACAGAGCAGGGCTGTGGGGATCTCTGAGGGAGCTCAGCCTCGTCTGGCAGTGGAAAGGGCTTGGGGGGAGGCCAGGGATTGTTGTGCAAAAAGAAAAAGGAAAAAATCCTGGCAGGGCTTCAGCAGGAAGGGAGAGCGGCAGGAAACGCTCGGGGCACGGGGCCAGGACAGGCTCAGGCTGGGACAGAGCTTCATTCAGAGCTTTTTGGGGTGAAAAGAGCCAGTTCTGGGACAGAGCTTCATTCAGAGCTTTTTGGGGTGAAAAGAGCCAGTTCTGGGACAGAGCTTCATTCAGAGCTTTTTGGGGTGAAAAGAGTCAGTTCTTGGCCAGTTCTGGGACAGAGCTTCATTGAAATCATTTTGGGGTGAAAAGAGTCAGTTCTTGGTCAGCTCTGGGGGTAGAGCTTCTTTCAGAGTATTTTGGGGTGAAAAGAGACGGTTCTTGGCTAGACCTGGGGACAGAGCTTGATTCTAATTATTCAAATATTCATTTTGGGGTGAAAAGATTCACTTCTTGGCTGGGCTGAACATGGCTAGGGTTTGTTCAGGAGGCACAGATGGGATGGGATGGGATCCATGGGATGGGATCCATGGGATGGGAATGGATTCTCATTCCCACATTCCTCCAGGATGGAGCAGAATTGGGACAGAGCTTGATTCAAATCATTTTGGGGTGAAAAGATTCAGTTCTTGGCTGAGTTGGGTTCCTGCAGATCCATGGGATGGGAATGGGAATGGGAATGGGAATGGGAATGGGAATAGGAATGGGAGTGGTGGGGAGCAGATGTGGATTCTCATTCCCAGATGCCTCCAGGATGGAGCAGCATTGGGACATCACCTTATTTCAATTATTTTGGGGTGAAAAGATTCAGTTCTTGGGTTGGGTTGGGTTCCTGCAGCTGGGAGAGGCTGAGAGTCCCTGGGATTTGCTCGGGAGGCACAAATGGGATGGGAGTGGGGATGGACTGGGATGGAAATGGGAATGGGATGGGGATGGGAATAGGGATGGGATGGGATTTATAGGATAGAATGGGAATGGGGTGGAATGGGAATGGGAATGGGGATGGGAAGAGGGATGGGATGGGATGGGATTTATGGGATAGAATGGGAATGGGGTGGGATGGGAATGGTGAGGAGCAGACATGGATTCCCACTCCCGGATTCCTTGGGGATGGTGCTGAGGTGGCATTTCCTCATCCCTGAGGAGTCATCCCAGGTCCCCAGGGTGCTTGTGTAACTCTGCCTTTCATCTCTGACACGCTGGGAGCAGTGGGAGGATGGAAATTTGGGAGTGGAGCTGGCACAGCCTCAGCTTGCCAGCAGTGAAACTGGGATTCCTCAAGGGAAGCAGGATCTGTGGGATCTGCAATTCCATCAGTCAGCAGGAAAAGGACATTTTAACCCCAAAAATCTGGTGCTGTGCAATTCCTTCAGTGAGCAGGAAAAGGATGTTTTAACCCCCAGAAATCCAGTGCTCTGAAATTGTATCAGTTAGAAGGAAAAGGACATTTTAAATGTCCTTTAAATCCCCAAAACCCCAGGGATGGACTTGGGCATGGTGTGCCCTTGAAGGGTGGGAAATCAGGGGTTGATCAGGCCCTGAGATGCAGAAAGAAAAATCCCTGAGCAGCAGAGCCAGGTGTGTGGGAGGGTTTGGGATTGAATTTTGGGATCTTTTTGCTTTCCACTCCCAGCTTATCTCAGAGTTCCTCTCCCCAAGCTTCCTTAGGATATAAAAGTACCTGAAAAATGCTGGATAAATGTAATTTTCTTTGCTTCCTGGATCTCCTTTACAACCAAATAAATCACTGGGATCTCTGCCCTTGCATTCAAACCCTTTTAACCTTTTCCATCAAGCCCATACCAAATAAAAAGCTCCAATTATTTGCACCTTGTGTTCCCCAGCCCCAAAAACATCTCCCTCCTCCACAGAGCCCAAATTTATCCATGGGTTGGGATAAAAATAGGCGGTAAATCATAGATGAATAAATCATAGAATAGATGAAGGAAGATGAACATAAATGAATAAATGATAGAATTATATTAAATTACAGACAGGAAATCTGCTGCCTGAATTGCAGATTCCACAATGGCTTCCCTGGAAAGACGATGCCCAGGAAATCCAGCTCTTTCCTCTTTTCCAGCTGCTCTTTGTGCCCAGCTATCAGCAGCACGAGGAAACCGAGTGGAAAAATTGAATCTGGCAGCAGATGCATGAAGGCACACGAGCCCCAAACCCAGGCACCAAAAATAGCTGAAAGAGGGGGGGAAAAACCTGAAAAGAGCCTTTTTAACAATTCCTTTTCTTTCCAAAGCTTTGCCCCCGGGCACAGCCACGCTGCTGTTTGTGTGTGTGGGAGGCAGAGCAGAGTGGGAGAGCTGCTGTTTCTTTATTTTATATTTCTTTGGTTTGTTATTCCATGGAAAAACTCCCTTTTTGTTGTTGTTTTTTGGCTCTGTTTTCCATGTTTTCCAAGGGCTGGTGGTGGCCAGGGCCCTGGGCACTGAGCTCCAGCCTGGATTTCATTTTCCAGGGGGTTTGGAGGGAGTTTAGGAAGGCAAAAAAGGGGCAACCCAGCATTTTTTTACTGGAGAATATTCCTGGGCTGAAGACACCCAGAGCCCGAGACACAAATCCTGATGGTTCCTGCAGGAATGTTGAGGATTGAGGGTGTCCTGTCCTTTACCTGAGAGCAGGACCAGTTCATGTCCCTCCAAACCCCATCCCTGCAGCTGGCACATGCTCAGGGCTGGGATTTTTCCAACTTTGGCTGGAATATTTCAGGAACCAGCTTTTAAAATCCTGATCCCACAAACCTGTGAAGCTCCCTGACTAAAATTAGGATTCCAAACCCTTGGTGGTGTGAGGTTTGACCACATTCCCAGGTGTGTGGTTAAAGAAATCACCCTCTGAGTGCTGTGCCAGGGAACACCCTCAGCTCTGCAGGGTTTGCTGCTCTCTGCCCTCCCAAAATCATTCCAGGAGCACATTCCTGAGCCTGGGAATGCCTCCTGCAAGTGGCTGATGTCATGTTTGCCTCGGAGAGGGAGGCCTGGTGACCTTTGCAGCTGGGCTGTGACAGCTCCTCGCTGTCACATCTGCCTGCTGACGTGGAAAAGGAGCAGATCCCAAAATCCTGGAGTGGATTTATCCCTATCCAAGCACAGCCCCACGTGTGTGGAGGAGCTTTTCGGTGTTCAGAGGCCCAAGGGCTGCTCTGTGTGGGTCTCAGGGGTGGTGCCTGAGGTTTAAAGGTCATAATTCAGCACTTCAGACAGCATGGAAATGGGATTTGGTGGTGCTGGAATGAGGAATTTGTGCCTGGTGGGGCTGGATGGAACAAGGGTTATCCCTGTGTCAATTAGCACTGCTGCTAATTAACAGAACAATGCCACTAAATGAATTTGCTGGGGGTGTCTTCCCAGCCCTAGAATCATCTGGATCATCTCCATCTCTTTTCACAGCCCTGGACTTCGTTCCTGAGGGATTCAGTGCCAACATCCCAGTGGGAATAGCGAGTCCCTCAGCCCCTCTGATCCTCCTCACCCCTTCCTGGCCTCCTACCCAATCATCACAAGCCGCCAATTAATGATTCCCTGCTGCTAATTAACGATTCCTCCTCGCTGGTCTGTTGCAGGGCAACGATTGATGAGGTGGAAACGGATGTGGTGGAGATCGAGGCCAAGCTCGACAAGGTGAGGGCAGATTGTGGTCTGAAGGACACTGCTGGATCCCCTGCTCAGGAATGGGGACCCTCCAGGTGTCCCCTAAAATCTGAGCCCATTTCCAGCCGTTAAATTCAGATTTAGCACCCCAGACCTGGGGCCTGGCAGGTGTGGTGGAGATGGAGGCCAAGCTTGACAAGGTGAGGGCAGATTGTAGTCTGAGGGGGACTGGTGGATCCCCTGCTGAGGAATGGGGTCCCTCCAAGTGTTCCCTAAATTCTGAGCCCTTTTCCAGCTCATAAATTGATGTTTAGCACCTCAGGCTTGTCCCCAGGACTCCTCTGAGCTGGGATAAGAGCTCCAGTCCAGCTCCTCCTGGGACAGGCTGTCCTGTCCCAGGATGGGACTTCATCCCTGTCCTGGACTGGGATTTTACCCCTGTCCTAACCTGGGCTGGGATTTTATCCCTGTCATTTCCTGGGCTGGGATTTTACCCCTTTTCTTTCTTGGGTGGGATTTTGTCCCTGTCCCAGGGTGGGATTTTCCCGCTGTCCCACCCGTGACAGTTCCCAGCACAGCAGGAACGGGAAGGGCGCCTGTCCCAAAGCTCTGGGCTGGGTGTGGGACAAAGCCAGGCTGGTCTAAAGCCCATGCTGAGCTCATGTCTGTGTGTCCCCTTGTGTCCCACGTGTGTCCCCCTGTCCCTGTCGGCGTGTCCCCAGCTGGTGAAGCTGTGCAGTGGCATGCTGGAGGCTGGCAAGGTTTACATCACCACCAACAAACATTTCGTCAGCGGCGTGAGGGACCTGTCCCAGCAGTGCAGGAAGGACCAGATGATCTCGGTGAGCCTGGGGGGCTGGGGGTGCTCAAATTCCTGACTGGGGGGCTGGGGGTGCTCAGGGGGCTGGGGATGCTCAGATCCCTGTTCCTGGCTCAGGGGGGAAGATCCCTGCTGCTGGGAATGGATCACAAATCCAAGCCCCTCACGCTGCTTAAGCAGCCACTGAAAATGAGATTTGGTGGGAAATCAGAGTGAGATCCACTCAAAATGAGATTTGTGTTTGGAGGGATGCAGAGAATCTGATAATACCAGGCTGGGAGGTCAGAGATCCATTTAAAATGGGATTTGCTGGGAGGTCAGTGTGAGATCCATTTAAAATGAGATTGGGTGAAAGGTCAGGCTGAGATCCACTCAAAATGAGCTCTGGAGGGAGATCAGAGTGAGATCCACTCCAGCTGAGCTCTGCAGGCAGTGCTGGGCTGTGCAATGTAGGTCAGTGAGCAGCAGGGATTTGGGAGGTGAGCAGCCCACGCAGAGCTGCACACGTGGAGCTCAGCTCTGCACTGCCAGGGAAAGGCTCCAAGGGCTCAAAACCCTCCCTGGCAAGGACCAGGGGCTCCTTAGAGCCTTCCTGAGCCTCCACCCAGCCCTGGCAATGAGGGGCAGCTGCTCCTCTTCACTGCCAGGTCCCTTCACCTTATTTATTTTTATTTTATTATAATTTTATTTTATTTTTAAATTTTTATTTAATTAATTTAATTTATCTCATTTAATTTTTATTCCTTTTTTAACTGTATTTTATTTCATTTTTATTGTATTGCATTTTACTGTATTGTATTGTGTTTTATGGGATATTTTGTGGGATTTTATCCCTGTCCTTTCCTGGGATGGGATTTTCCCCTGTCCATGTATTGCATTTTATTGTATTTTATTTTATTTTTATTATTGTATTGTATTTTTGTTTTTTCAGGAGTGCCTGGATAAATTTGGGGACAGCCTACAGGAAATGATCAATTACCACATGGTAAGGGGCTGCCTCCTCCTCTCCCCTTGGGTGCTGGTGGTATTGCTGATGTCCCCTGTGTTTGCCACAAACAGAGGTCCTGCAAGGGGGACAAAAAAAAGGACGAGAATTCACCAAAATCTTGCACTCCAGAATTTTCTTTTCTTCCTTTTGGGCAGCAGAGGGAGGACACACAGAGCCCTGAGGAGGATTTTGGCTGGTAAAAACCTTTTGGGGGCAGATTTTTTTCCCCCTTTCTCAAAATAATTGATATTTTTTCCCCTCTTCTCTCTTCCAGATCCTGTTTGACCAGGCCCAGAGGTCGGTCCGGCAGCAGCTGCACAATTTTGTCAAAGAGTGAGTGTTTATTTAGTGTTTGTCCTTTTCCTTCAATTTGCAGCTTCTTGAGCTTCCCATTCCTCCTGTCCTGGGAATGCAGGGAGCAGAACCAGAACCTCCCTGCAGGGCTGATCCTGCAGGATGAACATCCCAAAATCCACCTGCAGGGCTGATGCTGCAAGATAAGCCCATCCCAAAGTTCAGATCCTGCAGGGCTAATCTTCCAGGATAAACTCCTCCCAAAATTTAGATCCTACAGGCCAAGCCCGTGCCAAAATCCCTCTGCTGATCCTACAAGGGCTGATCCTACAAGATGAACATCCCAAAGTTCAGATCCTTCAGGGCTGATCCTGCAGGATAAACTCATCCCAAAATCCATCTGCAGGGCTGATCCTCCAGGCAAAACCCATCCCAAAGTTCAGATCCCTACAGGCCAAACCCATCCCAAAATCTGCAGGGCTGATCCTGCAGGATAAACTCCTCTGAAAAATCAGACCCTGAAGGGCTGATCCTGCAGGATGAACATCTCAAAGTTCTAAAGAAAGACTTGACTGAAGCTGGAATGGACACGCTGGGCTGAGCTGGGATCCTGCTGGCACCCCTATTTTATTCTCACTTTCTAACCTTGCTTTCTCCCCATTTCTCCCAAATTGTCCCATTTGTGGCCGCAGTGACGTGAGGAAGTTCAAGGAGACCAAGAAGCAGTTTGACAAGGTGCGAGAGGACATGGAGATCTCTCTGGTGAAGAACGCGCAGGCGCCGCGGCACAAACCGCACGAGGTGGAGGAGGCCACAGGCACGCTGAGCATCACCAGGAAATGCTTCAGGCACCTGGCCCTGGACTACGTGCTGCAGGTGGGGGCACCTCACCCTCTGAAGCCTCTGGGTTTCAATTTTCTGTTTGTCAGATTTACTGGGTGGGTCTGGGCTTCATATTAGGGGAAGTTGTCCTGCTCAAATTCAGGATTTTCCTGATTTTCCGAACTTTTCTGGATGTCCGTTGCGGCTCCAGCTGCTCAAATTCAGGATTTTCCTGGTTTTCCTGACTTTTTCTTTCTTTGAATTTCAATTTAAATCCTACGTTAGGCTCTCTTCACAGAGTAGGGATGTTGGAATAGGGTTTGTTTTTTTTTTTATTTAGAAATGGGGTAACTGAGAGGTGTTTGAAAAACTTATTCTGTTTTCAGTCTCATGTGAAGGGTGAGACAGTACAAATGTTGTAATTCACACCATCACAATCAGAAGTTAACTGTTTTCTTAATTTCTTAGTTATACTAATTTCTTAATTATAATACATAGTAATTATATTACTAATTTCTTAATTATAATGTGATATAAGTGTTTCTTGGCCTATCAGTGTTAGTTATACCATGCTGTAAATGCTTTAATAATCTAAAATTACCCTTTTAAGAAATCATTTCAATAAATTCTATGAAATTTATACATATATACATAAATTATATTAAAATTATATCAATATATAAAATAATTAAACAGTAAGTTATATATTACATATAAATATATTACAATATTTATATAAAACTTATATATATATATATACACAAATAAATTATATAAATTATCATAACATCCTTTCAATAAATTATTTGCTCTTAGTAAGAAAAAGGAATATAAGTTTCCCCAGCAGTGATTTTAACCAGGTGAGAAGTGTGCATTTATTGCACCTTTTCCAGAACCCACCTTACAGGCACTTTGCACTGGAATAATTCAGGAATAATTTGGGATCGATTTCCTAGTGGATCTGGAGATTCCCAGGCTGGCTTTGCTGCTGGTGCTGAGAGGAATATTTTGATTTTTTCCCCCAGATCAACGTGCTGCAGGCCAAGAAGAAATTTGAGATCCTGGACGCGGTAAGAGCTGCAGGAGAGGAGCCCTGGCTGCTCCTCAGGGAGAAAATTCAATTTTTGGGGATTTTCAGGTGCTGCTTTCCCTTCTTTGTGCCCACAGCAGAGTGCAAGGAAGGAGAAGAGGGATAAATTGCTTGGGGAAAGTAAAGAATAAAGAATTAAGAAAGAAAAATTAAAGTAAAAATAAATTATTTTGAGGGGGGAAAGGGTTTAGGGTTTTTTACTCTACCCCAGGAAATGGAGTAAAGCAGGGATAAATTGCTTTGGGAAAGTAAAAAAATCAAAGGTTAAACCCATTTTTTATGGGGAAAAAGGGTTTAGGGTTTTTTACTCTGCCCCAGGAAATGCTGATTTGTGCCCACAGTGAAGTGGAAGGAAGGAGAGGGATAAATTGCTTGGGGAAAATATAAAGAGTTAAACCTAATTTTTCTGTGGGGAAAAAAGGCTGAGGATTTTTCACCCTGGCGCTGACCCAGCTGTTGTTTCCATCCCCAGATGTTGTCCTTCATGCACGCGCAGTTCACCTTCTTCCAGCAGGGCTACAGCCTCCTGCACGAGCTCGACCCCTACATGAAGAAATTGGCCACCGAGGTGAGGGGGGCCTGGGCTCTCCTGACCCCCAGAAGGGTTTGGGAACCCCAAAAGGGTTTGGGACCCCCAAAAGGGGTTCCCCTTTTGCTGCCCCATGGCCAGCAGGGAACGCCCAGGGGCTGCTGCACGAGTGGGGCCCACCCCAAGCCGGCTTTGGCCTCCCTTGTGCCCCTTTTCCCTCCTTTTGGCCTCCTTTTCCCCCCTCCTTTTTGCCTCTTTTTTGCCTTTTTCTTGCCTTCTTTTCCGCCTTACTTTTCTTGCCTTTTTCCCTCCTTTTTGCCTCTTTCTTTCCTTCTTTTTTCCCCTTTTTGCCTCTTTTTTCCCTGCTCCTTTCCTCCCTCCTTTTCTCCTTTTTTTCCCCCCCCTTTTTCCCCCTTTCCTCCCTTTTCGGTGCTTTGGGCCCAGGATATCTCTGTCCCACCCCATCCTCTCCATCTCCATCCTGATTTTCCCCCGTTGCTTTTCCAGCTGGACCAGCTGGTGATCGACTCAGCCGTGGAGAAGAGGGAGATGGAGCACAAGCACGCCCTGATCCAGCAGAGGGTGAGCTCCAAATTCCCAAATTCATTATTTTCCTGGAAATTCCGGATTTTCCTGACTTTTCTGGATGTCCCTCGTAGCTTTTGGGCAGCTCCAGATTCCTCAAATTCAGGATTTTCCTGATTTTTCTGATTTTTGTGGATATCCCTGAGAGCCTTGGGGCCACCTCAAATTCAGGATTTTCCTGATTTTCCTGCCTTTTTCTTTTCAAACTTAAATGTAAATCCTACATTTAATATTCAAGTCAAAAAAAAAAAAAAGCAGAATTTAAATAGAATAAATTTCTTTTTATTCTCACAATAGAATCTGAGGCATCTCAGATTTTCCACCCTTGGCAATGATTCCCAGCCTGAAGGTTGGGAATAAATAATGAATTACTGTTAATAATAATAAATTAAATTAATTTAATTATTTTTCTTTCTCTCCTCTTCTCCCTGCATTGCTGCCTGGCCCTGCAGACCCTCCTGCAGGTGAGTTCCCACCTGGATTTCCACCCTGATCCCAGAAATCCCGTGCAAAACTTTGGCAGATTTGTCCCTTTTTCTTGCTTTATTAACCCCTCTCCACCCTGATCCCCTGGGGCCTGTCATTCTGAGTCTCTTTCCTCTCCCCAGGATTTCTCCTACGATGACTCCAAGGTGGAATTCAACGTGGATGCCCCCAACGGGGTGGTGATGGAGGGGTACCTGTTCAAGAGAGCCAGCAACGCCTTCAAAACCTGGAACAGGTGAGAAATTATTCCAAATAATTACTCCAATTAATTGAAATATTAATTTTAGCAATCAAATAAATATCTATATTTATATTTATATTTATAATACATATACTTAATAGAATAAATAAATGCAATTAATTAATTATAAATACATTAATGATAATATTAATGATTAACATTATTCCAATTAACTGATATAATTCAAATTTCACCTGATCTTGGGGCTGAGGCTTTGCACTCTTCCCTGCCTTACCCAACCCTTTCAAACAACTCTAATTCCAAACCTTTTTGGAAAAGGAATACCCCAATCTTATGGAATTAATTAATTTTTTTAATTAATTAATTTTTTTCCCATGCAAATAAAGGCAATTTCTGTGTGTAAACAGTCCATTAAAGCATTTAATTATTGTATTTATTTTATTTATTTATTTTATTTTATTGATTTATTTCAAAACCTAATGAAAATTGGAATTTTTAATGGGGAGGTGGTGATGTCTGTCTGTGTGCTTGTCCCCCCTCAGGAGATGGTTTTCCATCCAGAACAGCCAGCTGGTCTACCAGAAGAAGCTAAAGGTCAGTGCAGCTGCCCCAGGTGACAGCAGGGGATGAACCAAGTGATTGGTTAATTAATTAATTAGTTAGTTCATTAACCAGCTGCTTGGCTGGGGCGGAGCAGGGATGTGGATCAGGGGATAGCAAGGCCATGAGTGGGCTCCAGGAAAAAAGCAGCAAAGATTTGTGAAATAATTATTTATTAAGTAATTATTTATGGAATAAATATTTATTAAATATGTATTTGTAAAATAATTATTAATTAAATCATTACTTATTAAGTAATTATTTTGGGTGGTTGGGTTAGGAGTTTGGGGGGCTTGGGAAAGCCTTGGAGGGGTTTGAGGCAGGAAGGACTTTGAAAGTGTTGGGAAGGAATTTGGAGGGTTTGGGCAGGAAGGATTTTGGGAAGGAATTTGCAGGAGCTGGGAAATAATTTGCAGGGCTTGAGGCAGGGGGGGACTTTGGAAGTTTTGGGAAGGAATTGGCAGGGCTTGAGGCAGGGGGGGACTTTGGAGGATTTAGGAAAGAGTTTGGAGGGTCTGGGCAGGAGTTTCCCAGTGGTGCCCTGGCCCCAGGAGCCCCCCAAGCCCCTCCAGGCCCCGCTGTGTCCCCAGGACGTGCTGACCGTGGTGGTGGAGGACCTGAGGCTCTGCACGGTCAAACCCTGCGAGGACATCGAGAGGAGGTTCTGCTTCGAGGTCGTGTCCCCCACCAAGTGAGTTTGGGGCTCCCCACGGATCCCTGGGTTGGAGTGGCAGCACCTCTGGCTGTCCAACCTTGTGGGAGGCATTTTTACCTGGAAACTTTGGGATGGGAAAAAGCCCCAACCTTGTGGGGCTGGAAAGTTTGGAAAGGGAACAACCCCAACCTTAAAGGGTAAATTTTTACCTGAAGGTGTTGAAGAGGGAACACCCCAAGCTTGTGGGGTTAAGTTTTAACCAGAAGTTTCAGAGTGGGAACACCCCAACCTTGTGGGGTTAATTTTTGCGTGGAAAGTTTGGAGTGGGAGCACCCCCAACCTTATGGGGTAGATTTTTACCTGGAAGCTTTGTAGTGGGAACCTCCCAACCTTGTGGGGTGAATTTTTGCCCTGCTGCAATTCCGGTGCTGAGGATGAGGAGGAGCAGCCTCACCCCAAGCCCTGGTGGTGTTTTTGGCTCTCCCCACCCCGTTGCAGGAGCTGCATGCTGCAGGCTGACTCGGAGAAGCTGCGCCAGGCCTGGATCCAGGCTGTGCAAGCCAGCATTGCCTCTGCCTACCGCGAGAGCCCCGACTGCTTCTACATCGAGGTGAGCCCTGGGAAGGAAGGCTTGGAACTGCTCCTTTTACTGACTTTTTAATACTTTATACAGCTCAGGAAAGAGGGGGAGATGTAGGAAGTTGATTTGTAAAAAGAATTCTCAAAATCTGGCAGAAAGCTCACTCAGTCTTGTACATGTATATGCAAACACTGAGATAAGCATTTACAACATAGTGTAACAAAAGCTAACAAGCCAAAAAACACTTAGAGTATGTTGTAATTAAAAAACAGCTTCTAATTGTAATAACATAAATTATAACATCTCACTATGAAAATAAAATGAAAGTTTTTAAAACACCTCTCAGTTACCCCATCTCAAAAAAATCACTTAATCCAATACTAAGGTATCATCCCCCTCCTTTAGAGCCACTCCAAACCAAGCTGAGTTTGCTCTCCTCCAGGTGTTAATCTCCTGACTTATTGGAGGTGCTCATCTCCTGATTTTTTCGAGGTGCTACAGGTGCTCATCTCCTGATTTTTTGGAGGTGCTGCAGGTGCTCATCTCCTGATTTTTTGCTTTTCCCTGCAGAGGCTGGACAGAACAGCCTCCCCCTCCACCAGCAGCATCGACTCAGCCACGGATTCGCGGGAGCGGGGCGGGAAGGGGGAGCCGATCCTGCAGAGGGTGCAGAGCATCCCTGGGAACGAGCAGTGCTGTGACTGTGGGCAGCCAGATCCCCGCTGGGCCAGCATCAACCTGGGCATCCTGCTCTGCATCGAGTGCTCTGGCATCCACAGGTGCTGCTGGGCTGTGGGATCCCGGGAAATCGTGGGGAAAATGGGCTGGGGTGGAGGGCAGGATCCTGGGGAAATGGGCAGGGGTGGAGGGCAGAATCCTGGGGAAAATCCTGGGAAAAATGGCTGGGGATGGAGGGCAGGATCCCAGGGGAAATGGGCAGGGATGGATTAAAAAATTCCCAGGAAAAAAAGCCCGGGAAGGATTAAAAGATTCCCAGGAAAAATGGCCAGGGATGAAGTGCAGGATTCCAGGAAAAGTGGCAGAGCTGGAATTACAGAGAGATAATTGAGAACTCATTAGGGAAATTCTGGGCTTGTGGGATTGTAATTATTTCTGGATTTTCTCCCTCTTGGCTGAACAGGAGCCTGGGTGTTCACTGCTCCAAGGTCCGATCCCTCACGCTGGATTCCTGGGAGCCAGAGCTGCTGAAAGTGAGTGCTGGATTTTCCCAGGGAGAAATGCTGGGAATCCAGGGATTCCCTGGAAAAGGGGAGAATTCCTCCCCTAAGCCTTTAATTCCCTCCCTGAATTTCACTTCCAGCTGATGTGTGAGCTGGGCAACAGCACCATGAACCAGATTTACGAGGCGCAGTGTGAGGAGCTGGGGCTGAAGAAACCAACAGCAGGGAGCTCCAGGTGAGCCCAAAATCTGTGGAAAAGCAGGTTCAGGGAAAACATGAACTTCAAAACTCTTTTTGAAATATGAGAAACAGGTGGACAAAACACCCCAGAGCAGCAGGTCCATCCCCTCATGGTGACTTTGAGCAAACCCAGTTCCTTCTGTTCAGGCAGGTCCAGAGACCTCAAAATGCCTCATTTTAGAGTTTGAGAAATAGGAATTTTAGACCTCAGATGGAATAGGAATTTTAGGCCCAGAGAAGCAGCTCCAACTCCTCATCGTGGCTTTGGGCCAACCCAATTCCTTCAGAGGGCCGCAAATGCCTCATTTTAAAGTCCAGGAAATTGGAATTTTAGACATCAGGTGGATTTGTCCACACTCCAGAGCAGCAGGTCCATCCCCTCATGGCAGCTTTTCCCAAATCCCCTAAATTGCTGTTTCTGTGCTGCCCTCCTCCCTCAGGCAGGACAAGGAGGCCTGGATCAAGGTGAAGTACGTGGAGAAGAAGTTCTTGAAGAAGCTGCCGGGCGGGGAGACGCTGGCTGAGGCCGAGGCCGAGCCCAAGCGGCGCCGCTGGTGCGTCAAGAAGTGCCAGAGGCACAGCAGCGGCTCCCGGGCACCCGCGGTGCGCAGGAAATACCGGCAGGAACCGGGCAGTGCCTGCCCCGCCATGCTGGCCTCAGGTGGGGAGCCATGAGGGAACCTGGAAACCAAACATGGGGGGCAATGCAGGAAATACCGGCAGGAAGCAGGCAGCGCCTGCCCCGCCATGCTGTGTGCAGCTCCAGCTGGGGAAGGCTCTCCCTTGCTGGCCATTAATTCTGAGTTTCCCTGGGAAGCAGCAGCCACCCTGGAGAGGAAATTCCGCCGGGATTCTCTGTTCTGCCCCGACGAGCTCGACTCTCTCTTCTCCTACTTCGACACCGGCGCCGGCTCCGGCCCTCGCAGTAAGTACTCTGAAACAGATCTTGATTTTTATTTTTAATGGATTTCGGTTTTACCTCTGCAAGAGAGGCTGTGTCTAGCAAGGGCTCTGGCTGCTCTGAGGTGGCTTTGGTTTAAAATCTGTGAGATTTTGGGTTCTTAGGAAGGTTCTGCCTGATCTGGGATGATGTTGGTCTGAAATTTGTGACATTTTGGGTTCTTAGGAAGGTTCTGCCAGCTCTCAGAACTCTGGGATAACTTTGGTCAGAAATTTCTGGTATTTTGGGTGTTTAGAAAGGTTCTTAGGAAGCCCCTCCCTTCCCTCCCAGTTCAACTCTCTGTTGAGTTGAGGTGTTGGGTCAATGGTCTTGAAGGTCTCTTCCAACCTGGTCATTCTGGGAATTTGGTGGAATTCTGTGAATTTGGGGGAATTCCCAGGAACTGGGGAGGTGCTGAAGTCACCATCCCTGGGTGCAGCACTGGGTGCCAGGGTTGAGTTGAGCTCTTGGGGTTGGACTCTTGAGCTCTGGGTTGGACTCGATCTTGACGGTGTCTGCCAACCTGGGGATTCTGTGGATTCTGTGGATGTTGTGGATTGATTCTGTGGGTGGATGGATTGGATGGATGGATGTATTGATTCTGTGGATGAGTTCTGTGATTCTGTGGATGTTGTGGGTTCTGTGTTTTCTGTGACCTTTTCCCGGGGGAGGAGCAGCCCGGGCAGGCCTGGCTCCGGGCTGGGTGTTCAGGTGGCCGTGGTTTGTGTCCTGTTGGCCCCGCAGGTCTGAGCAGTGACAGTGGCCTGGGCGGGAGCACTGACGGCAGCGGCGACGCGCTCGTGTTCGGCTCTGTGGTGGACAGCGTCACCGAGGAAGGTGGGTGGCACCCGGGGGGTGGCACTTGGAAGGGCTGAGGGCATTATCCAGAACCTTCTTGGCTGGAGCTCTCAATAGAGTTGGGCTGAGGGGTTTTGAGGAGTTGATTGGGAAAGCAGAACTTTTCTATCGAATCAAGAACCTGAGTCCTGCTGGAGGGCAGGGTTAGATGGGGTTTTGGGGAAGGAGTTTGAGGGTTTGGGGAAGGAGTTCTTCCCTTTGAGCATGGAGAGGGGCTGGGGTGGGTTTCCCAGAGAAGCTGCCCCATCCCTGGCAGTGCCCAAGGTCAGGTTGGAGCACCCTGGGATAAGTTTTGGCAGCCCTTCCAATCCAACCCAGTACAGGATTCTATATTTTCTCACGGAATTTTCCCCAATAAAAGGCAGAACTCCACAAACAATGCCAGGCCCAGCTTCCCTTAGGCAGGGTGGATGACCAGGATGGCATGGAGACCATCCAAAATGCACTGAGACGCTTTGGGCTGACTTTTCCGCCTTTGCTCTCCCTTTTCCCCTTTCCCCTCCTTTTTGCTCTCCTTTTGCTCTTTTCCCTTTTGCTCTCCTTTTGCCCTTCCCTCTGCTTTTCCCCCCTCTCCTTTTCCGCTTTCCCCCCTTTTTTCCTTCCCCTCTCCATCCGAGCAGAGTGCGAGGTGTCGGATGACTCCAGCGGGGAGGCGGAGCTGGAGCAGGAGGTGTCGGACCTGGAGGAGGTTCGGGAGGTGCCGGCGGGGCTGGTTCTGTCCCGGGCTGCCCAGAGCCGGAACCTGCCCCTGCTGGCCGCTGCCCTGGCCCACGGAGCCGATGTCAACTGGGCCAACGAGGAGGACGAGGGCAAAACCCCCCTGATGCAGGCTGTCAGCGGGGTGAGGGTCCCCAGGGGCTGGGGATCTGGGCTGGGAGGTAAAACCCCCCTGATGCAGCTGTCAGCGGGGTGAGGGTCCCCAGGGGCTGGGGATCTGGGGTGGGAGGTAAAACCCCCCTGATGCAGCTGTCAGCAGGGTGAGGGGTTTGGGATCTGGGGTAGGGGGCTGGAGCATGGGAGCTGTTCAGTGCAGGTGAAATGGTGTGGGAATTCCCTCTGGGAATCGTCTGTTGGGGTGTGCGAATTCCCTTTGGGAGTAGTCCAGTGTGGGTGAATTGGTGTGGGAATTCCCTTTGGGAATTGTCTGGTGGGGGTGAAACGGAGTGGGAATTCATTTGGGAATTAGGTATGGGTGAAATGGTGTGGGAATTCCCTATGGAAATTGGGTCTGGCTGAACTGAGGTGGAAATTCCCTTTTTGGAATTGTCTGGTCTGGGTGAATTGATGTGGAAATGCCCTTTGGGAATTTGATATGGAAATTCTCAATTGTCCAGTCTGGCTGAACTGAGTGGAAATTCCCGTTTTTTTCCCCATTTTGCCCCTTTCCCAGGGCTCCCTGCTGGCCTGTGAGTTCCTGCTGCAGAACGGGGCCGATGTGAACCAGCGGGACGCGCGGGGCCGGGCGCCGCTGCACCACGCCACCTACCTGGGGCACACAGGGTGAGTGCAGCCATCCCATCCCTGCCACCTACCTGGGGCACACCAGCTGAGTGCCACCCATCCCATCCCATCCCATCCCATCCCATCCCATCCCATCCCTGCCACCTACCTGGGGCACACAGGGTGAGTTCTGTCACCTACCTGGGGCACACCGGGTGAGTGCCACCCATCCCTGCCACCTACCTGCCACATCCCTGCCGCCCATCCCATCCCTGCTTCCTGCGAGGAGTTCCCACCTGGAGAGCACAAAACCTCAGGATCTGGGGGAATCCAGCTGGAAAATGTAAATGCAGCTCGGGGCTGGCACGGGGCAGGGTGAGGTGGGAGATTGGGGTGGGATCTTTTCCGAGGTAGGTGGGGAAGGGCTGGGGTGGAATTCACAGAGAATTTGAGGCTTCCCCATCCCTGGAAGTGCCCAAGGGCAGGTTGGAACAAGCTAGGATAAGGATGATGAGCTGAAATTCTGTTCCTTGGAGCTGGAATTCTGTGACTCTCAAATTCTGTTCCTGAGGCTCCCTGTCCCCCAGGCAGGTGCGCCTGTTCCTGAAGTGTGGGGCTGGAATTAGGGATTTGGGAATTCAGGAATTTTGTAATTCCTTTCCTCCCCAGGCAGTTGTGCCTGTTCCTGAAGCGTGGGGCTGGGATTTGGGATTTGGGAATTCAGGAATTGTTTCATTCCCTCCCCAGGCAGGTGTGCCTGTTCCTGAAGCGTGGGGCCACCCAGGACACCCCGGACGGGGACGGGCAGGACCCGCTGAGCATCGCGGTGAGCGCGGCCAACGCCGACATCGTCACCCTGTGAGTGCCACCGGGGCTGGGGAATGCTGGGAGATACTGGGAGACACTGGGAAACACAGCCCGGGGACTGGGAAATACTGGGAACCAGCAGGGGCAGGAATAACCCACCCTGCTGTCCCCTGCAGGCTGCGGCTGGCGCGCATGAACGAGGAGATGCGGGAGGCAGAGGGGCCCCTGGGGCAGCCCGGCCAGTACCCCAGCAACAGCCCCACGGAGCTGCAGTACAGGAAATGCATCCAGGAGTTCATCAGCCTCAACATCGACGAGTGTTAGGGACAGCCCGGTGCCCTCGGCCGGCCCGGAGCCGGGCGGGGTCCCCGCGAGCCCCACCCTTGGATATTCGGTGTTTTCCCTGCTGGTTGGTCTGGTTGTGATGCCTGCACACCCCGAGGGTTGAGCTGCCCTCAGGGGGTTTTTCCTTGTGGGGTTTGAGTTCTCATGCTTGACTACTGGATGGCTGATTTTTATTTTTTTTAATTTTTTTTTGGAGGGTGTTTTTGGAGTAGGAGCCTCCCCAGGGTATGACCATGGAGTGCGTTGTAAGTGTGGGACATGAGCTTAGAGGTTAAAAAACAACATAAAAACAACAAAAAAAAGGAAAAAAAATTCAAAAAGAGAAGAAAAGGAAAAACTTTTTGTGACCAGGGGAGAGCCACCAACACCAGGAGCAGACACAGCTCTCCCTAAAGAACTGGCTTGGAATTCTGGCAGGGATGGTGGCTGGAGCCTGCTCTGCCCTGGGACGGCCCCGAGGTGCCCTCCAGGCTGGATTTGGGGCAGGGATGCTCCAGAGGCCCAGCCGGATCAGGATCAGGATTGGGATCTGGATCAGGATTCAGGATCTCCAGCTCCTCGCCCGTCGCTGCTCTCAGGACTGAACCGGCCGCGCTCCCCTCGACTGCTGCCCCGGCTGCTGGGCTGCCCAAAGCCATAGCTGCCCTGCTTCCACCCCCTGCAATTCCCAGAAGGATTCCCATCCTGCGGGATTCCTGGAAGGATTCCCATCCCATTGGAATACCCAGAAGGGTTCCAGCCCCACTGGAATTCCTGGAAGCAGCAGCACTGATCCCTGTCGCTGGCGATGGGCTCGGGGCAGGGAGGGGAACAAGCTCCAGCTGCTCGGTGCAATTTCACAGAATCACAGAATCCCAGATCCCATTGTCCCAGAATCCCAGATCCATTATCCGAGAATCCCCAGGCTGGGAGTCACCCTCAAGACCACGGAGCCCACCCCACACCCCCACACCCCAACCAAACCACTTCTAATCCCAATCTTCTTCCAATCCCACCCAGGGATGGGGAATTTGCCTCCTCTGGGTTCCCTGCAGGTCTCCATGGGGGAAATTCCACCTGCAGGAATCCCCCCTGTGCTACCCCATGTGCTGGGGCAGCTCAGCAGCTTTGGAGCTCCCCAGCTCTGAGGAGCAGCAGAATTTTTGTGGTTTTCTCCTTGTTTTTCCTCTCTCAGCTGCAGTGAGGGTGCGTGGCTCTCCTCGGAGCACTTTGCTGCTGTCTCACCCTGTCCTGGGAGGGTTTATGGGGCTCAGGGGGCTCTGGAGTCCTGGCTGGAGCTTGGAGACTTTCCCAATGTCCCCAGCTGCAGCTGGCACCAGGGTTTGTCAGGATTTGGGGTCAGGTTCTGTCAGGATTTTGGGTCCCAGTCCTGGCTGCTCCTGGCACAGTTGGGATGGGGCTGGGAGCTGATCCTGCTCCCGAACCCACCCGAAACCCCGGCCTGGCTCCAGCAGGACTCCCCAGATCCCTGAGGAAGCCCCAGAGCTCCCCAGGAGCCCAAACCCCGCTGGGTCCCAGCCTGGGGCTGGCCCATCCCAGGAATTCCCTCCCCGTTGGTGCTCCCCCATCCCTGGGGCAGCGCTTGGTGCTGATTCCCCCTCGAGCCGTGCACATCCTTCAGGGTCCTTCAGAGCTCTCGGGAGAAAAGAGAATTCTCACGTTTGGGAGGGGAGGAGAATTGTCATCATTTGAGAAAAAAGAATTTCTTCATTCTTGATAGTGGAAGAGAGTTTTCACCATTTGAGAGCAAAGGAGAATTTTCACATTTAAGAAAAAAGGAGAATTTCACATTTGAGAGTGGAGAATAATCCTCATTTGAGAGCAAAAGAGAATTTTCACCATTTGAGAGTGGAGGGGAATTTCTTCCCTCTTGAGAACAAAGGAGAATTTTCATATTTGAGAGTGAAGAATTTTCACATTTGAGAAAAAAGGAGAGTTTTCACATTTGAGAGTGGAGAAATTTCACCATTTGAGAGTTGAGAATTTTCCCCATTTGACAGCAAAGGAGAATTTCTTCACTCTTCAGAGCAAAGAAGAATTTCCACCATTTTTCACCACTTTTCAATTTTCACCAGGACAATTTCACACTCTGCTCTGCTCGTGGATTTCAGCACGGCCATAATTTGAATTATTTGAATTTTTTAACCTGTACAGCAACTCCAAACTGATTTTCAACCCCCCCCCCCCCCTGCTTTTCCCAGCTTTTTTAGGAGGAGTTCAAAACCCGACTGATCCTTTTGAGAACCGAGGAAAAACCACAGCTTCCATTTTTGGGTCATTTTATTTCACTTTTTCTGGGAATTCTGGCCACAAATCCTGGCCAGGCTGCACCCTGGAAGCTCAGACTCACTGCTGAAGTACATGAAGTTGGAAAAAAAATGTAAATATCGATGCAAAAAGCAGCATCTTGCAAGACAATGGATTTATTTAACATTGTATTGGTACTTTAAATATTTAGATTCAATGTATAAAAGCAACTTGGTGCACTTTTCCTACCTGACAGTATTTTGGGGGGTTTTATGTTCTTTTGTTATGGGTTTTGTGCTGTCTTTTTTAATCAGTGGAATTGTTTAAGTATTTAATTTATTCTTATTATTGATGTGCCCAGAGGACTAGTGCAATTTTTATTCAATACAGTTGGTCTGTATTTAATGTCAGGATTTTTTCCGTAGCGTTTTTAGGGAATATTTTTCCAAAATTGCCTCTTTTTTTTTTCCTCTCATCCCAATTTTCCTCCCTTCCCCCCCTTTTTCCCTTTCTGTTTCCATCCCGGATTCAAAGCCTCAAAATTTGAGATAAACCAAACACCCTGCAGTCCCCAAACCAAAACTTTCTCCAGGAAAAACACGTTAAGGATGCACTTCTCCCTGTTTCCTGTGTTTCTTGGACTTTTATGTCTCCTTGGGGGGGTTCTGGTGGGGTGTGGGCTCCAAATTTTGGAGGGGAGAGTGGGGAAGGCTCGCAGAAAATTCAATTTCAATTTTCAAATGGAAATTTAAGCATTTCCAGGCTCTGAGGGGGATGAAAAAATGAACATTTTGTTGTTTTTTTCCTGCCTGAAACGCAGCTGGGTTTGTGTTGTACCATCCTGGTTGGAAGATTTTGATGCCCTAAATTAGATTGTCTTTTTTTTTATTATTTTATCTTTTATTTTTCCAAGGGGGTGTGAGTGTTTTCTCTTGGATTTAACCACATTTAACAGGAGGAATTTAAAAGTTAAAACCCCTCACCCAGGATCCTCCATCCTTGGGACTTTTTGGGATCTGGGGGAATTTTTCTCTCTTTATTTAACCCAAGTGCCTGGACTTGGAACCAGTCTGGGTTTGGATCTCTGATTCCAGCTGGGACTTTCAATATTCCAGGGTTTTTTCAGGTATTCCAGCCTTGCTGCCTCTGAGCTGGGAAATTTCTTGGAGTATTTTAAAGGAAAAAATTTAAAAAAATAATGGGATTGGAAGATTTGATGCCTTCAACCAAAAATCCAGGTGTGAGAAGCTGAGCTGGGCCAGGCATCAAATGCAATTGTTTGTTGGAAAATACCTCTGAGATCATCAAATTAATTAATTGATCATTAATTAATCATCCTGCAGCTTCCAGGAGAGAACTGGAGGGAGGATTTTGGGATTGAGAGATCAGGAACATCAAAAATATCAGGAAATACCAAAATGAGGATCAGGAACAGCAGAAAATTTGTGATTTGTGTAAAAAAACCCCAGGAACTGCTCAGGGAATGCACAGAATTCCTGACATGGGTGGAAAAGTGGAATTTTTGAGTTTCCCAGCAATTCCTGGGTTGGGTTTTGGAGTTTCTTGGCAATTCCTGGGTTGAGATTTTGAGTTCCTCACCAATTCCTGGTTTGGGTTTGGGAGATTCTCACAATTCCTGATTGGAATTTTTGGGTTTCTCAACAATTCCTGGTTTTGGAGTTTTTTAGCAATTCCTGGTTGGAGTTTTTGAGTTCCTCACCAATTCCTGGTTTGGATTTTTGGGTTCCTCAGCAGTTCCTGGTTGGAATTTTGGAGTTCTGGGGTTCCTCAGCAATTCCTGCTGCTGTCCCTCTCAGAGCCAGCAGGGGCCGGGAGGTGACACCGGTGACGGAGCTGGGGACAGCCCTGGGGACGGAGGGGCTGAGGGACAGAATGGCTTGGGGAGGTTCCAGGATGGGTGGGATGTCCCCATTTCCACGGGAACGGGGCTCACTTGGGAATGGGCTCCTCAAGTCGGGCTGGGCTGTGCCGGGAATTCCCGCTGGGAATGGGGCTGGGGACACCGGGAGGGGACACCAGCACGGAGGGGTTTGGCTGGAGATGCTGCTGTCCCCAGAGGTGGCACCTGGGGACACCACGGGGACAGGGAGAGATCCCTGGGCCAGGCCAGAGGGGTTTGGCCGGGCCAGAAGCCTTATTTGGTTATATTAGAGGGGTGTTTTGGCCATCTCAGACATTTTTGTGGCCATCTCAGAGGGTTTTGGCCACCTCAGATGTTTTTTGGTCAGTTCAGAGGGTTTCTGAACAGCTCAGAGGGGTTTTTGGCCATCTCAGACTTTTTTTTTTGGCTATCTCACAGGGGTTTTTGCCATCTCAGAGGTTTCTGGCCAGCCCAAGGCTCTGCCCTCACTGTAAATAAAATTAAACTCCCACCCCTGCTCTCCTCCCTCCCCGCTCTCTTTGCACCAGGATTTTTTAACCCTTTCCCCCTTGCACCTCTGGAAATTCAGATTTTCTCTCTGTAATCACCTTTGTACAATTCCAAAGCTCTTTCTTGTGCTCTCTGCCTTTTTTCCCCTCTCCTTTCTCTGGTCTCTTGAAGCACTCTTAATAAAAATCTGGATAAAAACTCCTTCCCTCCTTCTTCTCAGCTTGGTTTCTTGCTGGATTAACCAAAATCTGCATTTTTAACCCCTTTTCCTTCTCCAGGCTGAGCTGTGGGGCACTGAATGGCACACAAAAATCTGGGGTTTTTTAAAAAATAGTCAAAATCTGTTTTCAGAGCATTTTATTATTTAAAACATAATTTGAAAAACCAAAGTGTGTGGGTTTCAAGAGAGTAAAATGCTCCTGTGCAAACATACCCATCAAAAATAAAGTTTATTCTGTTTTATGTACAGATAAATTAACAAAAATTAACAAATATTAACAAAAATTAACAAAAATTAACATTATCTCTGTTATCTGCAACAAAACCACAGCATTCCACAGGAATCAGAGGGTTTTTCTGGGACCTGAACAATTCCCAGTCCTGCATTTTTTTCTCTTTATTTCCCTCTGGAACAGTCAGAGTTGGTGGGAATTACCCAGGAAATCCAAAAGCAGCGGGAATTCCAGAGGGAAGGAGGGGTTTGGGAATTCCAGCTGGGATCAGAGTCCAGGTGAGTTCCAAGCACTGCCAATGCTCAGGGAGCTCCCAGCTGTGGACCCAGAACATCCCTGGCACTTCTCCCCCAGAATCTGGGAATTCCAAGCACCGCCAGTGCTCAGGGAACTCCCAGCTACGGATCCAGGCTGTCCCTGTCACGTTTCCCCCAGAATTCGGGAATTGCAGCCCCCAGCTCCTCACAGCGGTCCCAGCTCCAGCCGCTGCCCCAGTCCTGCGTCCCGGGCTCGCCCGTGGCCGTTCCGCGGCTCCTCCCGCAGTTCCCCGGCGCTCCCCGGGGCCCGGCGGACGCTCGGGGTGCGGCCGGAGCCCCCGCGGCCCCTCCTGGGCCGGAGCCTCTGCAGGCAGAAGAGCAGGGACAGCACCAGCGTGTCCAGGAGCAGCTCCAGCATCTCCACCACCGAGAGCACCGAGGAGCCGAACCACAGGCTCCACTGGCTGCCCATGCTGGACAGCAGCAGGTTCTCCTGGAAAACCCAAAATGATCAGGTACGGGACTGTGTTTTTCCTATTCCTCACACCCGTATTTGAAACATATGGGGTCAGTGGATCATTTTCCCAATAAATGAAAAACCAAAACCAATCCCAAATCCCCAAGCAGCAGGTTCTCCTGGAAAAAAACCCTGATTTTTTATTTATCTGAGCTCTGGGAATAGGAACTCTGCTGTGGGCCTTGTGCACAGCCTGGGAGTTGAGCTGATTCATAATTAGTATAATATAATAAAAAAGTATATATATTTATATATAATATAAAATAAAACCAAAATTCTATTAATTAATCATTAATATCAAATAAACAGATATATTTATATATAATTAAAATAAATCTTTAATTTCTATTAATAATTAATATTATCATAGACATAAGTACACATATTCCTATATAATATAAAAATTTAAATTCTATTAATAATTAATATCATATAAACAAATAGATATATTTATATGTCATGTTAAAATAAAGCTTAAATTAGTTTCTATTAATAATTAATATTATCATATAATTAAACAGATATGTTTTATATACTATAAAAATAAAGGTAAATAATTAAATCTTAGGAATTAATTCCTGCTGGAACTCTCAGGAATTCCATGGAAAGGGAATAAAAAGGAGCTGTCACCTACTGAGAGCAGCGGGGCCTCGTGCACAGCCTGGGAGCTGAGCTGGCGGTAGAAGATGGTGACCTTGGCAATGTCCCTCCTGCAGGGACAGCACAGCTGGCACGCCGGGCACCCCCAGGTGGGACTGGGGCATTCCCAGTGGGCACCAAGACATTCCCAGTTGGCACCAGGCCATTCCCAGTGGGACTGGGGGAACATTCCCAGCTGGCACTGGGCACATTCCCAGTTGGTTCCAGGGCATTCCCAGCTCGGATTGGGGCACATTTTTTTGGGACTTATTGGAGAATTACTGGGAATTTATTGGGGGTTTATTGGGGATTTATTGGGAATTTTTTGAGGGTTTCTAGGGATTTTTTTGGGATGATCGTGCAGGTTTTCCTGTTGGCCTCCCTCCCCATCCCAGGCGCCATTGGTTGGGCTGATCCCATTAGGATGGGGACGACCCCACTGGGACGGGAATGACCCATTGGGATTGGGATGAGGATTTCCCTGCTGCCCTCCCCGCCCATCCCAGACCCCATTGGGATGGGGATGACCCCATGGATTGGGATGAGCCCAGGATTTACCTGCTGCTGCTGGAGTTGTAGCCGTTCTGGTGGCGCAGAGCCTGGCGCACCCAGTCCTGCCATGGGAACATTGGCATTGGAATGGCGGCATTGGAATATTATCAATGGGATATTTATTATTGCAATGCTGGCATTGGAATATTGTTAACAGGATATTGTTAACAGGAGTTTGGCATTGGAATGTTGTTAATGAGACATTGTTACTGGAATGTTTTCATTGGAATATTCTAAATGGAATATTTGTTATTGGAATGTTCATTATTGGACCATTGGCATTGGAACGTTTGCCACAAGGAGATTCGTTATTGGAATATTTGATATTGGAATATTGGTAATTGCAATGTTCAATTTTGGAAGATTTCTATTGGAATATTCGTGATTGGAATTTTTGATATTGGAATATTTGTTATTGGAATATTCGTTATTGGAATTTTTGCAGTACCTGGGATTTTGCCGAGGGCCACTTGGCTGTGCCAGCTGAGACCTTGTACAGGGATTCCCTGGGGAGAAAAACCAGGAATTCTGGAAAACCTGGAATTCTGAGCACCAGGAGCTGCCCAGGGAGAATTCCCAGAAATCCAGAAAACTCCAAGGGCAGCTCTTCAGAACCTTTGGGAAAAGCTTCCCAATTCAGCTCACAAAATAAACCCTGAATAATTAAATATAATAAATATAAATAATAGAGATAAATACATCTATATTAAATTAAATATTGATTAAATAGAATAAATCTAAATAATTAAATTTAAATGAGAAAAATATAGAAACATTGAATAAATTTGATTTTAATTTAAATTAAATTTTAAAAGTTGGGAGCATTAAATTGAAATTTGAGTTGAGATTTCTGGGGCTCACCTGCAGGGTTTGGGGCAGTGCTGGAAACAATCCAGGCGGTGATTCCGGAGCCGGGAGTAGAGCTGGTAAAAACAGTGCCCTGGAAAATGGGATGGGAGGAACAGGGTTGGGAATTCCCAGGAATTCCCACTCCCTTTGGAATTATCCCAAAGGAAAATAATCAGAATTAAATCCTAAAATCCTGGAATTAAATCCTAAAATCCACAAATTTAGGGTTGGAAGGGACCTTAAAGGTAATTCCCACCCCATGGATCCAGGATCCTTTAAACCCAGGGAATTCTTGGATTCCAGGGATTCCCCAGGGACTCAGGAATTTCCAGGGATTTTTTTCACAAGTATTCAGGAAATCCCAGTGATTATTTCGCAGGATCCAGTGAATTCTATTATTATTATTATTAATTAATTCCCAGGCTCCCTTACCCCAGGTGGGCTGGTGGCTGTAGTCGCTATTCCCAGGTAATCCCGGAGATTATTTATTATTATTATTATTTTTAATTTTTTTAATGTTATATTTTATATTGTTATTTCTTTTGCTGCCTTACCCCAGGCAGGCTGGCGGCTGTAGTCGCAGTAGCGAGCCCCGGCGGGCAGCGGGTAATAGAAATATCCACAGCCACAGCGCTGCACCATGGCCCGCTGGAAACACGAGTGCAGGCACGCCTGGAAACAGGGAAAAACACTGGGATAAACAAAAAAAATCCACATTTCTAGCACGGAACTGGTAGGAGAAAAGGGGAAAAAAAAATTGGATAAATCAGAAAAAATTTGGAATCTGTAGGATGGAATTCTTAGGAGAAAAAGGTAAAAAAATTTGAACAAATAAAAATAAATTCTGATTATGTAGGATGAATCTCTTAAAGAAAAGGGCAAAAAAAATAATTGGATAAATCAAAAATATTCTGAATCTGTAGGATGGAGCTCCTAGAGAAAAGGGTAAAAAATTGGATAAATAAAAATAAACTCCAAATCTGTAGGATGGAGCTTTTAGGAGAAAAGGGCAAAAAAAAATTGAAGTTGCTGTTGTAGAGCAGTTTCAGCCTGGCTAAGCCAGGTGTAGCTAAGGCAGGCTCAGTACCTGCAGGGTGTAGGAGTTGTTGTAGAGCAGCTCCACGGCCACGTCGGCCCCGTCCGTGGTGCACCTGCCGTAGTTGCCCCCCAGGCGATTCACCTGATCCTGTGGGGACACAAGGGATGATTAACAAGCAGGGTTCATTAATTAGTGCCCTGAGTGATTGATAGGCAGGGTTATTTAGAGCCAGCCATCACCCTGCAAGAAGGGCAGGGAGTTAATAAGCAGCAGAGCTGGACGTTGGTAATTAATATCAGGGAAACAATATAAATTAATATAATGAATATAATTCATATACAACTTATTATATACATTAATATTTTCTATTTTATATACTATCTATTAAGTGGGAATGAAATCAGGCTCCAAAATTTTGAGAGCCAAAAGAACATTTGAGGTCTTCTTATTTGGGGCTGAGCCCAGTGAGGAGAGGAAGGAGAGGACCCCAAGCCAGGTGTCCCCATGCCCCCAAGGAGCCATGCCCACCTGGCAGATGCCAAAGGGATGCTTTGGGATGGTTTGGGATGCTTCCACCCCATGCCCACCTGGCGGATGCCGATGGAGGGATGGTTTGGGATGGTCTGGGATGGAATGGTTTAGGATGGTTTGACCCTGTGCCCACCTGGCGGATGCCGATGGAGGGATGGTCTGGGATTGTTTGGGAAGGTTTGGGATGGTTTGGAATGGTTTAGGATGGTTCCACCCCGTGCCCACCTGGCGGATGCCAATGGAGGGATGGTCTGGGATGGTTTGGGATGGTTTGGAATGGTTTGGGATGGTTCCACCCCGTGCCCACCTGGCGGATGCCGATGGTGGTGGCGATGCCCGGGCGGATGTGGAAGCCCTCGTGCTCCAGGAACGGGGTCTGGTTGTGGCTGTGGATCATCACCTTCACCCCGGCCACCGTGGACAGCAGCGGGAGGTGCTCCTTCTGCTCGGCCCGCAGGATCAGGGACAGCCCTGGGGACACACAGGGGACAGGGGAACAGCTGGAGTGCCCAGCACTGGGCAAATCCCTCCTGTCTGGGTTTGGGTCCCAGATTTGGATTCTGGGATCCCTCAGTTTGGATCCCAGAAAGCCATTTTTAATCCTCAGAGCCCAGGTGACAATGGCAGCTATTCCGAGCTTCCATATTAAATAATAAATAATAATAACCCTATAAATAAAATGCAGCAAACCCAGATTTGGATTCTGGGAGCCCTCAAGAGCCATTTTTATTCCTCAGAGCCCTGGTGATACTGGCACCTATTGCAAACCCTCAATAATCCCATAATAAATTAAAAAAAACCCTCTAAATAAACCCCAATACTCTGCAATATACACTGTAAGAACATCCTGCTCCAAACAAAAAATAAATTCTGCTTTTTTAAGCCCAGATGCTGCTGGGGCTTAAAATAATAACATTGTGGTGGCACAATAATTTGTGTCACGCAAGAGAGGCTAGAATTTGCCACTAAATCCTGCACTGAGGACAAATTTAATGAATTCTCTTAATTTTAGCTCTTTTTCCCCATTTTGCAGATCACTCACCATAAGGAATTCCTGGTTTTGTGGCTGCCCAGAAGGGATCTGTCCCCTTGCTGTTAAAAGTGTAGCAGCTCCCAAAAACTGGGTGGTGGAAGTGAACGTGATCACTGGAAAATCAGAGATTTGATGGGGTTTAATTAATTGATTTATTACCTTAATTCAAAGCTGGGTGTGTTGGGAAAATGAGATCACTGGAAAGTCAAGAGAGATTTGATGGGGTTTTAATGGAAAATCAAGAGAAATTTAATGGGGTTTTAATTACAAGTGTGAGACCACCTTAATTCCAAGCTGGATGTGTTTGGGACAGGGTGCATTCCCTGGAAACCCCGATTTCACAGAATCACAGAATCCCCAGGTTGGAAGAGCCCTTCAAGACCATCGACCCAACACCTCAACTCAATCCTGGCACCCAGTGCCACATCCAGGCCTTGTTAAACACACCCAGGGATGGGGACTGCAGCACCTCCCCGGGCAGCCATTCCAGAACTTTATCCCCTCTCCACAAAACCCTTTTTCTGAATCTCCAGCCTGGATTCCCTCGGTGCCAGCTGAGGCCGTTTGTCCCCCTGCACCCACCTGGGCCTGCAGGGCTCCCCATCGTACTGGCAGGAGTAGACCAGGTCCTGGAAGTGCTGCTGGTGCTGGGGCAGCCCCGGGGGCAGCTGGGCCATCACGTTCATGTAGTGGAAGCGGAACCACTCGAGCAGCGCGTCCATGCCCGACGGGTGAGAGGTGTAGAAGCAATTCCCACCTGTGGAGTTGCACTGGGACACAGGGAAAGGGCAGGGAAAGGGGATAGGGTCTGTTATTAGCATGGGGATTGTTAGTATTTTGTGATAATAATTATATTATGTTATGTTATATATATTATTATATTATAAGGGAACTGTTATTATACCCATAATAGTAATAGCTTATTACCATCATCTATTACTATTATTGGAGTTACTATTAAATTCTAACTATTATATTATAATCACTATTATATTACATATTTATATTAATATATAATATATTAAATATCTTCTTAGATAATTCTAATAAATAATGATATGAAATATCTATCAATATCTATAAATATATGCATATAATAGTATATAATATATATTATTTTAATATTATATATATATATATATATATATATATATATATATATATATATAATTATTGTATTATATGGGAACTATTATTATTCCCATAATAGTAACAGGTAACAGGATATTACCATAATCTATTACTATTGTTGGAATTATTATTACTTTTTATTTTATTTTATTACGTTACATTACATTATTATATATTTATACTCTCTCTCTATATTATTATTATATCATATGGGGACTATTATTATTCCCATAATAGTAATAGATCATTTTTGTGTAAATCCCATCCAGGTATTTTGGGGCGAATCCCCAGGTATTTTGGGGTGAATCCCCAGTTCCTTTGGGGTCAATCCCCATCCCAATCCCCAGTTTCTCTGGGGTGCACCCCACCCTGCGGTGCCCCGCTCCCCCTCTGTGCCGCTCACCAGCCGGAATCCCACTCTGGAATGTTTTTCGCCGGCCCTGGGGTCCCACATCCTGACCAGGGAGAAGTTGTGGCTGAGCCTGAAGCCGGCGCTGCTGAGGTTGGCCCAGGCCTGGACCCGGATGGCCCCGTCCTTGTTCCTGTCCCTGTTCCTGTCCCTCAGCTGGGACAGCCTGGCCGAGGCCTTGGGGCCGTACAGGAAGGTCAGCGACTCCTCGGCCATGCGCTCCAGCTGCTCCAGCTGCTCGCTGACCAGCTCAAACCTGCAGGGAGTGGGGAAAAATCCACGTTTTGGGAAAATTCCAGATTTCTGATCTCACAAGCTCCATGGAAAGGTTATTTCTTGGGATCTGTGGGAGAATATCCAGAAATTCTGCTGCTCAGCACACCTATATCTAATAACTTTATTTAGTATTTATTTTAATAATCTTTATTAATAATATTAATTTAATATTTAAATTATTAGTATTATTTATTAATAATAACAATGTTATATGTCCCTCCTGGGAGAGGAATCCCTGACCCTTCCCAAACCTTTGGGACCATCCAGGTGTGCTGGGATGGCAGACGGGGATGGTTGTGGGATGCATCCAGGGGGTTCTTGACTCTTCCCAAACCTTTAGGGACACATCCCAGACCTTTCCAAACCTTCAGGACACATCCCTGCCCATTCCCAAACCTTGAGGGACGCCTCCCAGACCATTGCCAAGGCTCAGCTCACCTGGAGGGATCCAGGTTGCAGATGGTGACGGCCGGGAACATTTTGGGCTCGGAGTCCATGGACATGGTGAGCACCACGGGGTAGGCCCAGAACTGGCTGAACATGAGGGCGAACTGCCAGTAGAGCATGCCCAGGCTGGCCAGCAGCAGCAGCGTCCAGAACGCCGTCTTCATGCGGTTCCTGCCCGAGCACACCAGGCGGATGGTGCCGTGGATCGTGGTGTTCTTGCAGAAGAACTCAAACATCTCCTTGAAGGAGCCGTAGAACTCGATCAGCCCTTCCTCAGCTGCTTCTCCTCCTCCTTCTCCTTCTGGAAGCTCTGGTTCCATCCTCTAAGTGGCTTTCTGTGCATGGAAAACAAGGGAAAATCGTATTAATGTGAGGGAAAGACTCTTCCAAAAAGGCTTTTTCAAACAGGCTTTGTCCAAAGGGGCGTTTTCCAAAGAGGGTTTTTCCAAAGAAACCTTTTCCAAACAGGTTTCTCCCAAATGGGCTTTTCCAAAGAGGCCTTTTCCAAATAGTTTTTTTTCCAAAGTTTCCTCTTCCAAAGAAACCTTTTTCAAGCAGGACCCAAACGAGTTTGTAATTAGGAAAACCTGACAATAAAATTGCAGAGAATCTGAATCCAGGGAGATCCCCCAGGATCTGGATCCTGGAATGAGCAAAGAACCCAAATTCTGCTGCTGCTGCTGAGGGATTCTGAGGAGCTTTCCCACATTTCCAGAGGATTTCCTTGCCAAGGTGGATTTGGGAAGTTTGAGGCCAAAAAAGGTGAGGAATTTCCTTCTTTCCAAGGAGCAGGGTTTGATCCTGAATTATCAACTCATTGTGGTCCACACAGATTTGTAATTCATGATGAGAGGAATAATTCTAGTGGAATATTCTGGTTTAATCATTATTATTTATTATGTTATTTTATATATGATTTATTATTTTTATATATTTATTTTTATATATTATTTATTATATCTATTATTTATTATATTATTACTTCTTATTTTTATACTTCTTGTTTTATGGGCCTAAAACAAGACTGACTCAAAACCACTATGGCTTCATCTTTATGGCAAAGAATTAGGGAAAAATTCAACTTTCAGCTGGTTGAATTAGAAAATTAGAAGCTGGTTTTAATTTTTGCTGTAGGATCTCATTCTGCAGAGTAAAAAGGATGAATTTCTCTCTGAACTCTGCTCCAAGATGAAATGCAGGAGGTACAGGCAGGTATTTTGGGATGGAAATTAAGAAAAACCTCAGTTGGAAGCACAGAAGGGATGGGCTAAATTAGGGTGCGGAGAAAGAATTTAATTCAAAAATTGTAGAAACCACTGGAAATAAAATAAAAACGCCCTCAGGGTGTTTCTTCAAGACCACCAAAATATTAATTAAATAATATTATTGATATTAATTAACATTATTAGCAGTAATTTTGCCACATAAATAGGAATTTAGGTATTTGTATTTTACAGCAGTGAAAAGAAATGGAAAAGAAATTGAAAACCACTCACAAGAGCGGCATAAATACAACTAAAAACCCAGATATTTTTATTATTATTTCTCCCAGTAATTAAAACATCTCCTGTGCTATTCCAGGGAAAATTCCAGTGTTTCTGAGCATGGAAAAGTGGCTCTGGTGGCAGTTTGGGACAGCAGAGTGACACTGGGACATTTCCGTGTCCTGAAGATGACAAGGTGAGAATTTCCAACATGACAGCAGCCCGTGAATCACCCTGCTCATTATGTCATTAAAAGGAGTTTACTGAGTCCAAACTTTGGGACAACCTTTGCTCCAAATAAAATAAATAAAATTAAAATTAAAATAAATCAATAAAAATACAGGGATAGAGGCTGAAATTGAGGAGAGGAGAAGCAGCTAAAGGATTGTTGGGAGAGGTTCTGTGACGGAATTAATGAAATTAATTTGATTTAATTCAATAAAATTAAAGCTTTGAGTCTTTAGCCATGAGGAAATGTGGAATATAAAACAAAAATAATGACCTAAAATGAATGCTAAAAGAATCTAGTCCTTGCTCATGAGGTAATGTGGGAAAAGGGCAATAATTACCCAAAATGAATGCTAGAAGAATCTAGTCCTTGCTCATCAGGAAATGTGAAATAAAAGGAATAATTACCCAAAATGAGTGCTAAAAGAATCTAGTCCTTGCTCATGAGGAAATGTGGGAAAAGGGCAATGATTACCCAAAATGAATTCTTAAAGAATTTATCAAACAGATTTTTAAAATCTAATTTTGACTATAAAAACCATCAGACAAAACCTGGTTTTCAGAGTTAATTCAGATAATTTTCAGGTGTTCTGAGTGGGATTTTAAGTTTATGGTGAATTCATCCTGTTTAAATCTGCTTTGCTAAAATGATTCATTCTAAAAATTTAATAAAGCAAAATAATTCAGAACCAATCTGGAAAAATAGAACAACCCAAGATTTAGAGCTACAAATATAAAAATACGCATTAAAAAAATGAAATTATAACCGAATTCCAGCCCCTTCCCCACAGTACCTTGGCAGAAACTCTGATCTGTGAGCGTTTAGAGAAGCCACTAAACCCAGCCCTGGGCTTAACCCTGAGCAGAAGTCAGGTCCTGGCCCAAAGCTGTGGGATTTGGGAGGCCCTGGAGCTGTCCAGCCTTTATGGAGGGAAGGGATGACATCAAAAGGGGCAGGACTGGAGGAAGAGATGATGGAAATTATTCAAAGCATGATCCAGGGAATAATAGGAAGTGAATAAACTGGACAGACGGGTTAATGTGGAGCTTACACCGGAGTTAAGCTGGGTTTAAGGGCTGCTGGCGTGTTCACCTGGATTTTTTTTTTCCCCCTCATGATCAGAGTCATCGTTTTTAGGGAAATAACCGTGGGTTCCAGAATGTTCTTCCTGCTCTGGATTTTCCATCTTTGTCCTTCCCGCTCTGGATTTTCCCATCTTTGTCCTTCCCGCTCTGGATTTTCCCATTTATGGAGGATCTTCCTGCCTTCTTTCCCTGTTTTCCAGAGCCTGGCAGGATCCCAGGGAATTGGAGCCCTCAAGCCTTGAGGAATTGCATTCCTTGGTGGAATCAATGTGGATTTCCTCCTGCTTCTTCAAGAATATCCCCATCCCAATCCCAATCCAACCCCAATCCCATCCCAATTCCAATCCAATCCCATTCTAATTCCAATTCCATTCCAATCCCATCCAGGATTCAGGTTCTGAGATGGAACCAGAACCAAACCAACCCCGTTTAAATCAGGTTTTGGGTTAAAGAGTGGCAAAAATGAGGGAGAAATGGATTTGGGGCACCAAGGAGAACTTCCATGATTATTTCTGATTCTTTCCCATGCGGAAAACAGCTCTGCAGGAAGTTTTTTAATGTGAAAATGGGAATATTTGAGATTCAGATGAAGTTTAGAACCTCATTTATTTTTGATCCTTTCCCATGTGGAAAATAGCTCTGCAGGAATATTTTTAATGTGAAAATGGGAATATTTGGGGTCCAGATAAATTTAGACCCTGCCTTTCCAAATTGGATTTTCTCTCCCACTGGAAGGCATGAAATATCAGTGTTTGAAAAAAACCCCTGAAATTTCTTGTGAAATTTGATTCAGAAAAAAGGCAGAAAGGTGAAAGGAAAGAAACTCTCCTGATTTTGATTGATTTCAATCCTACTTACACTTGATTTATGCTGGATTTTGTTCCAGTTAATTACCCAGTGCAGGGCCAAGGACAGAGTTTGCACAGTTCATACATAAAAACTTCCAAGAAAAATGGTAAAATTCCTACATTTTCTTTACCTCTGCAGCTTTTATCAATGAAATTGGATGTGATTCCATGAAAATCAACAAATTAAAAACAAAAAATTAAAATGAAAAGGAACCTTCTGGCCACGTCCACAATTGCTGCTCCTCAGGACACACAGAATATTTTCTCCCTCCCTCCCTCCCTCCCTCCCAACCCTAATTCCTTACTCAGAATTTTTAATTACAGCCCTGCAACCCCCCAGGACTTTCTCAGGGCTCTTATCTCCACAATCTCTGCATTTTGAAATTTAAAAAAAAAAATCACATTTTTAAGCAGTGAAGGAGTTTTTCCCCCCACATTTCTCCCAGTTCAGGATCCACAAAAATGCCCTAACAAAACCAGGAGATTTTCTCAGTGATGCTGATCCAGATTTTTTCCTTATTTTCCAAGAAAAAAAAATCCTGGAGGAAATTTTGCAGGGATTTTTTCTGAGGTGCTGCCATTGTGAGGCAGCAGGACAACAATGTTTTGCTCTGGTGGCTGCCCCTTGTGCAATAATTGCATTGTCAGGGATTGATTGTTGCATTTTCCATTGCACAACCCGGGGTGAGGAGAGACACAAACGTGACAGAACAAGGTTCCCAAAGCTGGGAGGTTTTTTATGAGATTTTAGCTAATTAACTCTTCACCTGGCTCTGCTAAAACTCGTCATTCAATTTGATTTCTTTTTAAATTAAAAATTAAAATTATTTTAAAAATTTAAAACTACAATTTCTAATTAAAAATTCTGAAATAACGTGGGTTTTTTTTTTTTTTTTAATTTAAACAAGGTTCCAGGTATATTTTGTGAAATTTCCTTTTAATATTAAAGAGGGGTAGAACAGACTAATAACAGCTGGTTAATAGGATTTGAATCTCTTAAATAATTGTAAAATTTAAGCGGAATAAACCACATGTCTCATCTTCATTCTTTCCACTCTGCATTGCCAGGGGAAATTTAGGTGTGCAGAGCTCCAGGAGAGCAGGAGAACATCCAAAACATGCAGAGCTCAGCTCAAAAAGCAATTCAGAGATTCTCAGAGGAAATTTAGGTGTGCAGAGCTCCAGGAGAGGAGGAAAATCTCCAGAATATGCAGAGCTCAGCTCAAAAAGCAATTCAGAGATTCTCAGAGGAAATCTGGGGGTGCAGAACTCCAGGAGAGCAGGAGAACACCCAGAACATGCAGAGCTCAGCACGAACAGCAGTTCAGAGGATTGCCAGAGGATTTCAGGGTTGCCAGAGGAAATTTGGGGGTGCAGAGCTCCAGGAGAACACCCAAAGCACGCGGAGCTCAGCACCAGCTGCAGTTCAGGGATTGTCAGAGGAAATGTTGGCGCGCAGAGCTCCAGAAGAGGAGCAGAACACCCGGAGCACCCGAGCTCAGCATCCCTGCCGGGGCAGGGCAGAGGGAGGTGGGCAGAAGCGCCCCTGGAGCCCTGCAGGGCAGGCTCTGCCTCCGGAGCCAGCGGGAATTGCGCGGCCAGAGGGTGGGACAGCAAGGAGGGGACGGAGCAGCGCTGGGAGCTGCACACGGGCGTTTGGCTGGACTGGCTGATCCAGTGGCCAGCTCTGCACACCAACCTTCCTTCTGGCACTGCCTGCAATGCTTTTTGTGCTAAGCTCTGCATTTTCTGCATGTTCTCCTTCTCTCCTGGAGCTCTGCACCCCTAAATTTCCTTCAGGAAACCCTCAATTGCTGTTTGTGCTGAATTCCTGCATTTCCTGGATGTTTTCTTCCTCTCCTGGAGCTTTACACCCTTAAATTTCCTCTGAGAATTCCCTGAGAATTGCTTTTCATGATTAATTCTTCTGGTTTCTGGATGTTTTCCTTCTCTCTCAGAATGTCAGTGGAGCTCTGCACACCAACATTTCCTCTGGGGATACCTGAATTGCTATTTTTACTCTGGGAATCCCTAAATTGCTTTTTGTGCTGAATTCCTGCATTTTCTGGATGTTTTCCTCCTCTCCTGGAACTCTGCACCCCTAAATTCCCTCTGGAAATCCCTCAATTCCTTTTTTTCCTCTGGCAATCCCTGAATTACTTTTCTTTTTTTGCCTCTGGAATCCCTGAATTGATAATTTTTTTCCCTCTAAATTGTTTTCTTGTGAGCAGCTTTGGGCCCTGGCTGGGGGATTTCTCTGCAATCCCTCCCAGGGATCTGACCCTGCACGATTGGGATGTCCCAATGCTGCCAAACCTGCTCCAGGCTGGTTCAACACCCCTTAACCCCTGCTGGGCTCGTTTTTCATCCAAATTTTCCAAAATAAAACTCCCTGGCACATGAGCAATGGGCATATGACTAATCTGTTAATCAGCAGCCATGGAAATATTCCTTAATTACCCCTCCTTAATGAGCAAGCTCCACGTCAGCCGTGCCCTGGGTGCAGAGGGTTAAATCCAGCCCGGAAATTCAAATTAAAATGAAAATTAAAATCCTGCTGGGGTGAGCCAACATTCATTCGTACTCACTCACCTGTGTGAGGAGGGAACCTGCAGCTGCTCCTGGCATCCTCTGGAATAATTCCGGGGTTTTTTGGGATTTTCTTCCTCTTCTGGGTCCTGTCCTCAGGGATCTGTCACCCCCTGGAACCCCAAATCTGAGATCCTGCCTGGGGATGGGTTTTGCTCTGATTTCCAGTCAGACCCAGCAGGATCTGGGGGAATTCCGAGGGCTGGAGAACACCAGAACCTCCCTGCTGGGAGGGCACCAGAGCTGCAGCCATCCTGGAGCTGCACACAGCATCGCTCCCTCCTGAAAAAGGCCAAAAATCCCAAAAGAACCCTGGAAAAGGGGGTGGAAATCACTCCCAGCTCCTGGAGCAGACCCAAAATCGATTCCCAATCCAGGAATTCCAGCTGGAGAAGGAGCAGGTGAGGAATCCCAAAAAATTCCTGGGAAAAGAGGTGGAAATCACTCCCAGGTCCTGGAACAGCCCCAAAATGGATTCTCAGGGCAGGAATTCCAGCTGGAAGCTGAAGTAGGTGAGGAATCCCAAAAAACTCCTGGAAAAAGAGGTGGAAATCCCTCCCGGCACCTGGAGCAGATGAGGAATCCCAAAAAATTCCTGGAAAAAGAGAGGGAAAATCCCTCCCAGCTCCAAAATGGATTCCCAGGGCAGGAATTCCAGCTGGAACTGGAGCAGGTGGCAGCTCCCAGCTGCCAAAAATCAAAAAGAATTCCTGGAAAAAAGCTGGAAATCCCTCCCGGCACCTGGAGCGGATGAGGAATCCCAAAATGTTCCTGGCTTGAGGTGGAAGTTGCAGCTGGAGCAGCAGGAAGAGGAGCAGTGGCAGCAGGGAGGAGGGGATGGAGCAGGAGCGCTCATTAACAAACCCTAATTAAAGCTGGCATTGCTCAATGCCTGTGGCAGCTCCTGCCCCGTGCAGGGTTTGCTTTGGGATCAGTCCAGCTGCGATTCCCCGGCTTCCCAACTTGGAGGGTTTCCCCGCAGCGGAGGAGCATGGAATTGCAAAGAAAGCTTTAAAAAAAATTCTTTTTAAAAATTATTGAAAAATTCTTTTTAAAAAGCCTTTATTAAAAAAAACCTTTATTTTTAAAGAAAATTTATTTTAAGAAAACCTTTATTTTTTAAAAAACTATATTTAAAAAAATCTTTATTTTTATAAGACTTCATTTTAAAGAAAGTTTATTTTTAAAAAACTTTTAACAATATTTTTTAAAAGCAGAAAAAAAAGCTTTAAAAAAAAGGGAGGGAGGGAAGGAGAAGGAAAATCAGAGGGAGATGGGAAAAGGAGAACACCAGAGAGATTTGAAAAGCTTTTAAAAACTTTATTTATCTTTATTAATATTATTTTCATACATCAAATACCAGGTTTTCTTGTATCCTTTAAAAACCCTTAACATTTGCTATTAAAATCTGCTTTTAATTTATTTTTAGTGCCCCAAACAACCCCTTAAAGCCTTAAAAATCCCATCTATTTCCTATAAACATAAACTGTTTTTATTTACTAAACATAAACTTCTTTTTATTAAGATATAAAAAATTAATTTACATAAAATCCCCCATTTTATACATTAAAAATACCATTTAATTCTCATAAACACAATTATATTAAAAAAATAACTTTTCTACACCCCTGCTGCTTCACCTGCCAGGCAGGCCTGATGACACGGGGTTAATCGTTAATTAAAATGTTCATTAAATTGTTAATTGCTGTTTGTGCAGAGCTCTGGTGATGCCACCTGCCCTGGCATGGCTTTGTCACCTCCCCTTATTGCTCCACCCTTGTTAAAAATGAGATTTTTTGGGGGGATATTCCTCGTTAAAAAGGAGATTTTTAAAAGGATATATATCTAAACATACTTTTTAATATACTTCTACATATATATATTATTTTAATATATCTCATATATATGTAAAATATATGTTTTTACACACATATATATATTACTTACATATATCACATATATATATATGGAAAAATATATTAAAAATTATTTTAAGCTAAGGCTGTGCTTTTTGACAAATTGCGCTGGATATCGCCCCTTTTATCCTTTATTCAACATTTTTATATAAAATCTTTTAAACTCTGAGCCCTATTTCTCGAAGTTTGCGTGTCCGGATCACCCTCCCCGCTGGAGCGCGAAATTTCCTCGCATTCTGTCGCGACAGGGCTCGCGGGGCTCGCTCCCCTCACGGTTCCCGCCCTGCGCGCGCGGCCCCGGAAGCGGAAGCCGCGCAGGCTCCGGAAGAGCCGCCGGCTCCTTCCCGGCAGCGCCGCCATCTTGGCTTGGGCCGTGAGGGAGCCGCGGCCGCCGCTGCCCGCCCCGCCCGCTCCGCCGCCATCGCGGCCCGGCCGCCGCTCCCCGCCTGCCTCCCTCCCTCGGCCGCGGGCAGGAGGGGCCGCCCGGGGCCTGGCGGCCGCGGAGAGGTGAGCGGGACGGGGAGGGACGGGCGGGCTGCCTTCCTGTCTCACTGTCTCTCTGCGTTCTCCTTCTCCCTCCGTTTTCCCCTGTCCTTCCCTCCCTTTTTCACCCTTCGCTTCTCTTTCAGTCCTTCCTTTCCTCGGCTGCCTTCCTGTCTCACCCTTCTCTGCCGTTCTCCTCCTCTCTCCTTTCCCCGTCTCTCTCGTTTCTCCTTCCTCCCTCCTTTTTCCCTCTCCTATTTCTCCCTCTCCTTCCCTTCCTCCTTTTCCACCTTTCCCCTCTCTAAGTCCTTCCTTTCCTCTTTCCCTCCTTCCCTCCCTCTCTGGTTCCTCTTTCCCCTCTCTCATTTTCATTCCCTCCCTTCCTTTTCCCTTTCCCCTTTTCCTTTCAGTCCCTCCCTCTTTACCTCTCCCTTTCCCCCTTTTTCTTTCCCTTCTTTCTTATTTTCTCCTCTCCCTTTCACTCCCTCCCTTCCTCTTTCCCTTTTCCCCTCTCTCTCCATTTTCTCTTTTCCTCTTCTCCCTTTTATTCCCCCGTTTTCTCCTTTTTGTTCCTCATTTTTACTCCCTTTCCCCCCTCTTTTTCTGTTCTTCTTACTCCTTAAAAATTCAAATAATGGAATTTAAATCCAAATCATTGAGTATATCTCTCAAAACAACCCATAAAGTGGATTTTATAAAGACCTGGAGAAAGCTTCTACGAAGCTCTGTGCTTATTAAAGTTACACTGGTTAATTGTTGTAAATTAGATTATATTATTACGATTTTCCATTATTTTTGCTCTGTAAAAATTGAAATATTTGAGTTTATATCTTAAATACAACCTATAAAATAAAATTCTTTGGGATTTTATTTTTAAGGTTTTCTGTGATTCTTGCTCCTTAAAAACCGAAATAATTCAATTTATATCTCACAGCCCATAAAGTGGATTTTTTTTAAGGAGCTGGGGAAAGGTTCTACTAAGCTCTGTGTTCACTGAGGTTGCATTAATGAATTTTAATGAGTGGATGTAATTGTAATTAACGTGTGTGTTAATCAGATGAGCAGCAGCAGCAATAAGAGGGCCCCCACCACAGCCACGCAGAGGCTGAAGCAGGATTACCTGAGGATCAAAAAGGATCCAGTGCCTTACATCTGTGCTGAGCCCCTGCCCTCCAACATCCTGGAATGGTGGGCATGGGATGGGGAATGGGAATTGGAATGGGAGTGGGGAATGGGAATTGGAGAGTGGGAACTGGGCTGGGAATTGGGACAGATTGTCCCTCACCCCGGGAGCTGGGGTGCACTGTCCCTCGCCCCTGAGCAGCAGAAGCTTTCCCAGGCTCTCAGCTCCTTCTCCCTCTCTCTGGAGTCTGGGCAGGTGCAGAGGGAAGCTTTGCCTGAGGCTGCTCCTGGTTTTTTGGGCTATTTGTGGGTTTCCCCAGTGTTCCGTTCCCCTCTTTTCCAGGCACTACGTGGTGCGAGGGCCTGAGCTGACCCCGTATGAAGGTAAATCCCTGCCTGGAGGGTTTCCATGGAAAAACAGGAATGCCAGGGGGTGGGAAAAGGCAAAATAACCCCACTAAAAACAGCTCCAAAAACTGGGAAGGAGGTGAAGAAATAGGGATGCTGCTGTCAATCGTTCTTGTCAGGAATGGGATTTATTTAATACAATTTTATATGTATTTATTAAATATAATTTATTTCACACATTTTTGGGGTAGTTAGGAGAAGGAATAAAGCAGGGGAGTTGGGGATGGGAATTTGAATTGGGGTGGGAATTATTAATTAAATATAATTCCTTCAACCCATTTAGATGGTTTAGAAGAAGGAATGTAGCAGGGGAATTGAGGATGGAAGTTATTGATTAAATATAACTCATTTAACCCATTTTTTGTTGTTTTGCAGGTGGATATTACCACGGAAAATTAATATTCCCTCGAGAATTCCCTTTCAAACCCCCCAGTATTTATATGATCACCCCCAATGGAAGGTTCAAGTGCAACACAAGGTAAGGGCTCCTTCCTAACCCTGCAGCCATTCCCATCCCAGCCATTCCCATCCCAAATCCAGGACTCCTTCCCAGTATTGCTGCCATTCCCATCTCAAACGGGAAAAAATCTGGGGAAAAAAACCCAGCCATCCCAGCCATTCCCATCCCAGCTGGGTCCCATCCTAAATCCAGAACTCCTTCCCAGTATCCCATCCATTCCCATGCCAAATCCGGGACCCCACCCCAGCCGTTCCTTCCCAGCCCAATTCCCGGTTCCTGGCTGTCTGTCCCTGGCCAGGCTCTGTCTGTCCATCACGGATTTCCACCCGGACACCTGGAACCCGGCCTGGTCCGTGTCCACCATCCTGACGGGGCTGCTCAGCTTCATGGTGGAGAAGGGGCCCACCCTGGGCAGCATCGAGACCTCTGAGTTCACCGTGAGTCCCTTGGGGAGAGTTCCACCAAATTTGGGGGTTCTGGGGGGTAAAGCCTGGCTGGAATTTGGTTCCTTTTTCCAGTCCTTTTTCCTTGACCCTGGTCAAAAATTAACATAATTTATATGTACAGACATTAATTTGAGTGAAAAATACTCAATTTTAAGAGCTACAAACCACATAAGAAGCCTTGGGAATTTGGGAAAATTTGCAAGGTCTCAGGGATAAAGCTTGGCTGGGATTTGGTTCCTTTTTCCTGTCTCTCCCACAGGTCCACAGGATGAAAAATGAAAAAAATTTATGCCCCACAAACCTCTATTTTAGTCAGTAGTCCTCACAAATGTGATGTTTTAAATGTTAAAACCCACTTGGTGTGAGCTTTGCACCGTTCTGGTGGGAAATCAGGGGTGGAATTGAAATAAATGGATTGAATTTACATGGAATTGCTGATAAATTTGGTTTTTCTCCCCAGAAAAGGCAGCTGGCTGCGCAGAGCTTAGCATTTAATTTAAAAGATAAAGTCTTCTGTGAGCTCTTCCCTGAAGTGGTGGAGGTAAGGAAATCTTCATTCATGATTCATTTTTCAGCTCCAGACTTCCCTTGCCGCCCCTCCCCAAATTCCACTTTCCCATGCAGGAAATAACCAACAACACCCAAATCACCCCAAATTCCATTGAATTTTCTGTTCCCCCTTGCAGGAAAGCAAACAAAAGCCCCCAAATCCCCACAAATTCCACTTTGCCACTGAATTTCCTCTCCCTTTTCAGGAGATGAAGCAGAAGCAGAAGGCCCAGGACGAGCTGAGCTCCAGGCCTCCGTCGCTGCCGCTGCCCGACGTGGTGCCGGACGGGGACGCGCACCTGGGGCACAACGGGCACCCCCTGCTGCAGGGGCAGCGCGCGGCCCTGGTGCCCGGGCACGCCGGGGGGCTGCAGCAGCCCCCCAGGAACCACGGACTCTTGGGGGGAGCCCTGGCGAACTTGTTTGTCATCGTGGGCTTCGCCGCCTTCGCCTACACAGTCAAGTACGTGCTGAGGAGCATAGCCCAGGAGTGAGAGCCCCGCAGAGACCAAATTTTACTGGGTTGGGGGTGACCGGGGCTCTTCGGCGGGGAGAGGTGGGGTTTGGCCCTGCCTGGGTCACGGCGGGCTCGGGGAACCTTTTGGTTTGTAGAGTTCTGCTCCATCTGTGGCTTCAACAGTGAAGATCTTCAGCCAAGTTTTATTCTGTTGAGTTTTCACTTCAGGATGAATGGGACTCTTTGGGTGGAAAATTTGGGATTTTTTGTCCTTCCTGGGTCATGGTGGGGCTTGGTGAGACACGTTGATTTGTAGAGTTCTCCTGCATCTGTGGTTTGAACATTGAAGATCTTCAACAAATTTGACTCTGTTGACTTTTCAATTGAGGGTGAGTGGGACTCTTTGGAATGGGGCTCTTGGGGTGGAAAATTTGGGGGTTTTTGCCCTTCCTGGGTTGTGGTGGGGTTTTGGGTTCAGAAGTCAAAACATTGTTGGGGAGCCCCTTTGATTTGTAGAGTTCTCCTCCATCTGTGGTTTTAACAGTGAAGATCTTCAGCCAGTTTTGACTCCATTGAGTTTTTCATTCAGGATGAGTGGGACTCTTGGAATGGGACTCTGGAATGAGACTCTTTGGGTGGAAAATTTGGGGTTTTTTGCCCTTCCTTGGGTCATGGTGGGGCTTGGTGAGACACGTTGATTTGTAGAGTTCTCCTCTATCTGTGGTTTGAACATTGAAGATCTTCAACAAATTTGACTCTGTTACAGAGTTTTCGCTTCTGGTTGAGTGGGACTCTTGGAATGGGGCTCTGGGGTGGAAAATTCGGGGTTTTTTGCCCTTCCTGGGTTGTGGTGGGGTTTTGGGTCTTGCTGCTGGTGAGAAGTCAAATATATTGGTTTTATTGTCCCAATAATTGGTTTTATTGTCCCAAAAATGGGGGTTTGTGTCCCAAAATTCAGCATCTGGGGCTCTGGGGATGGAGGGAACAGCACCTGGGGAGGGAAAAATTCCAGTTTTGGGGTGGGAATAACAAAGGAGCTCCTGCAGAGCAGCTGGGTCAGAGGAAAACCCCAAATGTGGTTCCACTTGATTCAGGATTTGCTTTAATTCTTAAAAAACCCAAAATTCCTTTGGGATTCATCTGCTGAGGTAAGACCTTAAATTTTGTTTAAAACCATCAAAACCCCAGCCCAAATTTTTTGGTTTTTCCCCTAAAAAATTGTTGCATTTAAACCCCAAAATTCCAATACTTTGGAATTCCCTGGATTGGGAGGAAGATTTGTGGGATCCCTGTGGATTCCGGGATTTGGGAATGGAATTTTTATTCCCATTTTTTGGGGTTGATTTGTGTTTTCCTGGGAATTCAGCTTTTGCCCCCCAAAAAAAGAAAAAATTAAATTTCAACCTCTCCCTCGGATAAAATCTTGGGATAAATCCTTGAAATTGCAGCTGCAATTCTGTGGATTTAAAAGTTTGGGAATTTTCCCACTGAATCTTTATTTTTAATAAAAATTCCTGGATTTTGGGGGGATTTTCCCCCTTTTCCTGGATTTTCCAAGCTCAGAGGAGTCGGAATGGCTGCGTTATAAAGTGATTTATTCATAATAAAAATCCATAAAAAATCGACTTTGTGGGGCTTTTTTGGGGAATAAAATTCCATGGGGAAAAAAATGGGATTTGGGATATTTCAGTTCATAAATAAAATAATGAAAATATTCATTTTTCCTGATTGTTTTCCTTTTTTCAGTCGGATTTTCCAGCTTCCCTTGGATGTCTTGGTGTCTTTCCTTCATCATTCCATAATTCCTGTAATTCGTGAAATTTTGGGATATTTTTGGAGCATTCCTGATGATAATTACTGATTTTAATTAACATTAAATTATAAATAATAAAATATAATATTATAAACTAGATAGATAATAATTGCAATTATGTTAAAATTATATATCTGATTTGTTTATAGACAAATTACAAATTATGAATACTTGATCATTTAATAATTACAGATAATTTAATTATTGATTAATCATGGATTAATTAATCCTGCCATTTTCATGGGGAAAAAAAAAATGGATTTTTAAAGCCAGAAAATCTGTGTCCAGCAAAAAAATCACCAAAAAAAAGGGAATAAATTCCATAAAAACTCCAGGAATTCCCAAATTCCTGGAATTTCTTTTGGGAATGAGGACGGCTCATTAGGATTAATTAGGAATTCTTAATTAGCGCCGGGAGCTTTGCCCTGCCGGGTTATTTCCCTTTTGGAGTGGCAGAAATTTGGGAATTTTTTCCATTTTTCCGGGAATTTGGGGTTTTGGGGATCGGCCACGAGGTGGCGCCACCGTGTCGGGAATTGGGGCTGGAGGGGATTTGGGGAATCCTGGAAAATCCTAAACTGGGAACGATCCCGAAATCCCGAAATCCCAGCCTGGGGGCGGCTCTGGGAATGGGGGAATTCCCTGGGGAATATTTTATGGGATTGTCACAAAATCCCGGAATGTTTGGGGCTCTGGGAATGGGGGATATTTTATGGGGAATATTTTATGGGACTAAAATTGGGAAAAGAATTTTTGGGGCGATCTCCAACCTCTCCAGGAGAAAGCCAGGATGGGATGATCCCAAAAATCAGGAAAAGGATTTTTGGGGATTATCCCAAAATTGAGAAGAGGATTTCGAAATTGAGAAGAAGATTTTTGGGATGATCCTGAAATTGGGAAGGGGATTTCTGGGATGATCCAAAAATCAGGAAAATTATTTTTGTGATAATCCCAAAAATTTGGGGATATTCTGGGGGGATTTTTGGGATTTTTCCCAAAAAATCAAGAAAAGGATTTCTGGGATGATCCCAAAATTGGGGAAAGGATTTTTGGGATGATCCCAAATTCGGGAAGGGGATTTTTGGGATTTCCCAGCCTGGGGCTCTGGGAATTCCATCGGCCCCGGGAAGGTCCCGCAGGCGCCGGGGAAGTCCAAAATTATCAACAAATCCCAAAAATGAGCAACAAATCCCGCCTGGAATGTGCTGGGCTGAGCAGCCCTTAACTCCTGCCATGCTGGGGACGTTCCATCGGGACTTTTCCCCTTCCCAAATTCCAGGGTTCCATTTCTTCCCATTCCCAAATTCAATTTTATTCTTTTTTTCCCTTCCCAAATTCCTTTTTTCCCCCATTTTTTCCTGTCCCCAAATTCCACGTTTTTCTGGAGGTGCTGCCAAAAAACCAGGGGAAAAAAATTGATTTTTCTGGATTTTGGGTTGGGAGTGTCCCGTGCCTCAGTTTCCCCAAGATCCAGAGTTTTCCTCCCAATACATAAAACTTTTTCTCCTTATCCACAAAACTGGGAAATAAAACAGGGATTCTGCTCTATCCATGCTGGAGTTTATCCCGAGGCAGGGATTTCCAGCCCTGCCAGGTGCTCCAAATTCCCAAAAAAACCCTGATTTCCCTGGGATAAATTCCCCCAAAAAAGCTGATTTTCCTGTGAGAAATTCGCAAAACCCTCCTGATTTCCTCAGGATAAAATCCAAAAAATCCTGAATTCCCTAGGATAAAATCCCCCCCAAAACTCGGATTTTGCTGGGATGCGCGGGGAGGGAGCGGGCGCTGATCCCGATCGGGGGCAGTTCCATTATCGGGGAATGTCATGGCATCGTGGAGCGGCGCCTGCAGCTCCTCCTTTTTTCCCTTTTTTTTTTTTTTTTTTTTTTTTCCTGTTTTTTTCCTCCTCCTTTTCTGGGAGTTGATGGAAACTCCTCCGGGAAGCCGCGAGGAGCCGGAGCCGCGGCAGGAGCTGCGATTTGGGATTTGAAATTTGGGGTTTGGGATGGGGAACCCGCGCCCTCCTGCCCCCTGACAGCGCCGGGGGCTGCGGGGATTTTTTAGGGAAAAACCGAAAAAAGGAAAAACTTCGGGAAGCTCCACCTGCTCCTGCCGGGCTCGGGAGGTTTCGTTCCCCCCGCGGAGCTTTTGGGGTGTGGGGAATTTGGGGTTTGGTTTTTGGGTTTTTCTCGGGGGGACGTGAGGCATTTGGGGTTTGGGATTGTTTTTTGGGATATGCTTTTTGGGGTTTGTGTTTTGGGATGTAAGGAATTTGGGGTTTAGGATTTGTTTTTTGGAGTGTGAGAGGTTTGGGTTTTGGGATTTGTTTTTTAGTGTTTGAGGAATTTGGTTTTTGGGATGTGAAGGATCTGGTTTTGGGAATTGTTTTTTGGGGTGTGAGAGGTTTGGGGTTTGGTTTTGACGGTTTGGTTTCTTTGGGATGTAAGGAATTTGGGGTTTGGGATTTGTTTTTAGGGATTTGTGTGAGGGGTTTAATTTTGGGGTGTGAGAGGTTTGGTTTTGGGGATTTGTTATTTGGGGCGTGAAGAATTTGGTTTTGGGGATGTGAAGGATTTGTTTTGAGGGATTTGTTTTTTAGGGCGTGAGGTATTTTTGGGGGGGTGTGAGGGGGTTTTTTTTTTGGGATTTGAGGGATTTGGTTTTTGGGGTGTGACTAATTTGTTGTATGGGATCTGGTTTTTTGGGGTGTGAGGGGTTTTTTGCCGTTTGTTTTTTGGGATGTGAGGGGTTTAGGTTTTGGGATTTGTTTTTTGGGATGTGAGGGGTTTGTTTATTAGGGAGTGACAGTTGTTTTTTGGGATCTGTTTCGAGGAATTGTTTTGGGATGTGAAGGATCTGTTTTTTGGGGTGTGAGGGATTTGTATTTTGGGATCTGTTTTTCGGAGTGTGAGGGATTTTTTGGGGGGCGTGAGGGATCTGGTTTTTGGGAACTTTTTTGGGATCTGTTTTGGGGTGCGAGGCATCCGTATTTTTGGATCTGCGTTTTGGGATCTGCGTTTTGAGATCTGTTTTTGGGCTGTGAGGGATTTTTGGGGTGCGAGGCTGGGTCTGTCCCCCCAGGGCCGGCCCGGGATGCCCGCGGTTCCCCCGGTCCCGGTTCCCCGCAGCGCCGAACGCAGCTGGAGCGTTTCTGCCGGGAATGGACGGGGCGGTGCCGGGCTCTGAGCCGAGCCGGGCTCAGCCCTGCCCCGCAGCTTTCAGCACCTCCAAAACCAGCTTTAAACCAAACCTGGGAGGGTTTAGAGCCTCCAAAACCAGCTTTAAACCCAATCGGGGAGGGTTTAGAGCCTCCAAAACCAGCTTTAAACCCAATCGGGGAGGGTTTAGAGCCTCCAAAACCAGCTTTAAACCCAATCGGGGAGGGTTTAGAGCCTCCAAAACCAGTTTCAAGCCCCATTTCGGGGGGCAGAGTAAAACCAGTTTTAAATCTGATTTGGGGTCAGAAGGGGCTGAGTAAAACCAGTTTCAAACTGGATTAAAGGGGTCGGAAGGGGCTGAGTAAAACCAGTTTCAAGCCCCATTTGGGGGGTGCTGAGTGCCTTTCAAACCAGTTTTAGGCCGGGTTTAGGGCAGAGCATCTCCTCGCCTCTGGGATTTCTGGGAAGCTCCCACGGACTCAGCTGCATCTCCTGAGGATCCAGAATTCCAAACAAATTCCAAATAAATTCCAAATAAATTAATCTCCGGCTTTTCCATCCTGAGGAGCTGCTTGGAACCTCCTGGAATTTGGATTTTTTTGGACACAAATCTGCTTGGATCCTTCTGAAATTCTGATTTTTCTTTATACAAATCCAGTTGGGTCCTTCTCACCTGCTTAATTCTGGATTTATTTTAGAGAAAAATCTGGCGTTTTTTGCTCCTGAAGGATTCTCCTCCGGCTCCTTGATTCTGACCTGGTTAACTTGGATTTATTTTGGACACAAATCTGGGTTTTTATTGCTGATTGCTTGGATCCTTTTCACCTGCTTCATTCTGGATTTATTTTAGAGACAAATCTGATTTTTTTAATTGCTCCTGAAGGATTTTCCTCCAGCTTCTTGATCCTTACCTGATTAATTTGGGGTTTTTGGATTTTTATTGGTACTGGAGCATTTTCCCCCTGGCTCCTTGATCCTGACCTCAGAAACTCAGGTTTTTTTGGACACAAATCTGATTTTTTTGGTCCTGGATCATTTCCCCTCTGGCTCCTTGACCCTGACCTGGTCGGTTCCAATTTTTTGGGACACAAATTGGATTTTCCTCGGTGCCACCATGCGGGGCTGGTGGCTGCTGCTGGCGCTGCTGTGCCACCAGCTGTGTCCCCGCATGGTGACAGCAGCCAGGAGGGACAGGGACAGGAGGGGCAGGAAGGAGCACCCAGAGCCCCTGAACACCTCCCTGGCCAACAGCGAGGAGCAGCCCAAGGTGGGTTTCCTGCCTTTTCTGAGCTGATTTTGGGCTCATTTCACCAATTCTCTTTGGTTTTTTATGTAATTTTCATTGTTCTCCATGTTGGGAACAGCAGAGAACTCCCAAGGTGGATTCTGGGAGTTGAATGATCCATTTTTCCATCCCCTGAACATCTGGGTGGGTTTTCCATGGAATTTCAGGGGATTATCAGGGAATGGGAGTCCCAGCAGTTGCAAAAAGATCTCTGAGGGACTCAGAAAAAAAATCTGAGGAATTTTCAGAGCTACTGGCTCCTCCTAATCCCTCAGTGTCCTCCAAAAGCAGCACCACCAGCCCAGGCTGGATTTTTGGGACTCCTGAGGCAAATGATTTACTGGGATTTTCCTGCCTTTTGGGCTGGATTTTTGGGACCCTCTGAGGCCAGTTCTCGTCCTGGTGTGTCCCCAGCTCCTGGGCTGGATTTCTGGGAGCCCCTGAGCTCAGTCAGTGCATGATCCTTGTCCTGGTTGTCCCCAGCTGCTGGAGGCTGCAGATGCACGGCTCACAGACCCCCGCAGGACCTGGATCTCCTTCGTGCACCGCCCAGATGACGGCAGCAACTCCAAGAGGAGATGCAAAGGCAAAGACAAGAAATTGGTAGGACTTGCACTCCACGTGTCCCAGTTTCCGTCCTGCTGCTCATCCTCAAGGTTCCAGCTTTTCCCAGCCCAAAGAGTGCTAAATTTCCTTTTTTTTTTTTTTTTTTTTTTTGTTTAATTTCTCCATTTTTGAGAAATTTGAACCTTCTTGCTTTGGCAGAGGAGATGTGGGAGTTTTGAACCAGCCACTCCTAAACTGAGCCTTTCTCGTCTCTCAAATTGAGCCTTTTTTAGGTTATTTTCCCGCTCGTTAAAAACAAAATCAGTATTTTTTTTCCCCATCCAAGAGATAAAGTCCAAGTATCCCAAAGGACCAATTAATCAAGGTGTGGACAAGTGGTTTATTTCAAATTAATGAGCTGAGTGACAGCTCATTAATCACGTGGCACTTTTCATCTACTGCTTGGACAATCTTGGATTCTTTTAATAAATTTAATTATTTGAGGAATTATTTGCATCCTCTGAATGTCTGGGCAGCTTTTCCGTGGAATTTTAGAGGTTTATCAGAGGAATGGGAGTCCCAGCAGCTGGAAAAAAATCTCTGAGAGACTCTCAGAGCTCTTGGCCCTTCCTGATCCCTCAGTGTCCTCCAAAAATTATCAGGAATTTTCTGGGAACAACCCCCCTCACGTTGCTGATGTTCCTGTAGGATTTTCTGCAATTCCCAGGTTTTAATCCCAAATTTTCCTTTGTTTGTTCCCTCAGCGAGGCCTGGTGGGGCCTCCGGGGCCTCCTGGGCCTCAGGGACCTCCAGGAGCTCCTGGGGCTGAAGTCACCAGGGAAGATCTTCTGCAGGAGTTCAAGGAGATCTTGAAAGGTAACAGATTTTAAAAAGTCAAAGATTTCCAGAGGATATTCAAGGTAAAGGGTGTTAAAGGCTGGAGGATCTTTGTTTTGGTGAAGAACCGTGAACCAAAATGGTGACCAAAAATGTTCCCCCAGTGCTGCTGGGCTTTAATTGGAGATCCAAGTGCAGAATTCCAGGCACACATTAATGGTTTCATAGGCCAGGCCCTTAAATGAAGATTTTATTTCCTTTTATTTCATTTTATTCCTCTTTTCCCCTCAGAAGCCATGGAGCACAGGGCCTCCCTGCCCATCTCAGCCCAGCCCAGCCAGCTGCTGCTGTCCCTGGAAGAGGTTCCCTCACAGGAACAGTCAGGCCATAAAATGAAGATTTTATTCAATTTTATTTCATTTTATTTCCCTTTTCCCCTCAGAAGCCATGGAGCACAGGGCCTCCCTGGCCATCTCAGCCCAGCCCAGCCAGCTGCCCCCACTGCTGCTGTCCCTGGAGGAGGTTCCCTCGCAGCGGCGCGTGGAGGAGGCGTTCCACTGCAAGCTCAAGGGCCAGGTGCTGGTGGACAAGAAGACCTTGGTGGAACTCCAGAACTTCCAGCCGGTGAGGAACTCCAGCCTCATCCTGCTGGGGATCAGCTCCAGGGCTCTGTGGGGCTTCTGCTCAGCCCAGAAACTCCTCTAGGGCTAAAAGGAAGAGACAAATCCATGAGAAGGTGTCCAAAGGAGGCCACAGGTGGATCCACCTGGGATCCCCTTTTTAAATTCATTATTCTGGAGGTTCTGCCTCTGATGGATCCACCTTGAATCCCCTTTTAAAATCTGATATTCCAGAGGTTCTATCCCTGATGGATTCACCCGGGTGAATTCCCTTTTAAAATCCATGATCCCAGAGGTTCTGCCACTGATGGATCCACCTGGGATCCTCTTTTAAAATCTGATATTCCAGAGGTTCTATCCCTGATGGATCCACCCTGGTGAATTCCCTTTTAAAATCTATTATCCCAGAGGTTCTGCCACTGATGGATCCACCTGGGATCCTCTTTTAAAATCCACCATTCCATTATTTCCCAAACTTTTGGCAGCCTAGCTTGGCAGCCAGACAGGATCAGCCCTGAGGCATGGGCAGGGCTGGAGGGAGAGCTGCTGCCTCATTAATTAGCAGGGAAAATGGGACTAATTAAGGCATCCCAGCAGTGGGCTGCTGCTTCCTGTGCCTCAGGCATGAGGTGCCCAATTCATTCCTGATTTTTCCTGGCTGGGAGCTGCTGTGGGAGGCTCTGGGTGCCAAACTGGCGCCGCAGCCAGGGACAAGAAGAGTCGAGTTTGGGCTTGTGCCCTCTGGGAAAGGGGAATGCAGAGCCAGAGCAGAGCAGGGATTTGGGATCAGCACAGGGATGGAGCCAGAACAGAACAGGGATAGATTTGGGATCCGCACAGGGATTCAGGATCAGCCCAGGGCTGGATTCGGGCTCAGCCCAGGGCTCAGCTCTGCTCTCTCTCCACAGCCCGTGGCCAAGGGCGCATTCCTGCGGGGCTCGGGGCTGAACCTGGCCACTGGGCGCTTCACTGCCCCCGTGGGTGGCATCTACCAGTTCTCAGCCAACATCCACATCGGTGAGTGCTGCCCCAGGGAGCCTAAACAACCCAGAGAACCCCTGGAGAATCCCCAGATATTCCAGAGGTTCTGCCACCGATGGCCCATGATGGATCCCCTTTTTAAATCTGATATTCCGGAGGTTCTATCCCTGATGGATCCCATTTTAAATCTGATATTCCAGAGGTTCTGCCCTGATGACCAGTGATGGATCCACCTTGTATCCATTGCCTTTGGCTCCATCAGATAAGGAGGAACCCTCTGGCACCTCCTGCAGCCATCCCAAGGCTGCTGATGTCCCTCTGTTCCTCAAACCCCAGAATTTGTGGGATTTCTGACATTTTCCCTCTGTTTCTCCCAGACCACAGCGAGCTGAAGAGCAAAGTGCAGCTGCGGGCGCGGGACAGCGTGCGGGTGCTGATCTGCATCGAGTCCCTGTGCCACAGACACACGTGAGGCACCCCAGGGGCACTCAGGGGACTCCTTCCCTCTACTTTTCCACATTTCTGAACATCTCAGCCAACTTTGGAAGATGAAGTTCACCAAAAGTGGATTTTATGGCATAAATTATTTTTTTGTGTCCCAAGGGAGGCTCAGGGGAATTTTGGGAGCTTTTCCAGCAGAGGGCAAAGCTGTGGCTCTGTCCTTGGCCCCAGACCCCAAATCCCTGCCCAGGTTTATTTTAATGCCCTGCCCTGAGCTCCTCCAGAAATCCACAGGTCCAGAAATGAGGGTGACTTTGGGACAGATCCCAGAGCAATCAGTATGGATTTGGGACATGTCCCAGAGCAGTGGGAGTGATCTGGATGGATTTGGAACAGATCCCTGAGGATGGATTTGGGACAGATCCCAGATCCCTCAGGATGGGTTTGGGACACGGATTTGGAGCAGAGATTTGGGGCAGGTCCCAGATTCCTCAGAATGGGTTTGGGACAGGTCCCTCAAGATGGGTTTGGCGCAGGGATTTGGGGCAGGGATTTGGGACAGGTCCCAGTCCAGGCGCGCGTGGCTGGGACAGACGGACGGAGCCAGCAGCAGCAGCGCTGGGAGCCTGCCTGGACACATTTCCTGTGGAATTTCCTGGGAATGCCAGCCCTGACTCACCCATCCATCCATCCATCCATCCATGGGGCTGGAAAGGCCCCGGGTTTTGGGACGAGCCCCGGAAGCTCGGGAAGAGCAGGGGAGGGCTGGGGCAGGACCTGACACAGCCTCACCTGAGCGGCTGCCAAGGGCTCCAACCTCTCCTTTCTCCTGGGAAAAACTCGCTGGGACTTGCTGGGATTCATCACAGGGAAAAATATAATTAATAAAAGTTAGGAAAGGAGTTGGTTTAATTGGGAAAATAAGGAAAAGCCAGGATTAAAACTGAGTTTAACTGGGTTTGTGCTGAGTGGCAGGTGCCAAGGGGCTCCCACTTGCTATTTTTGCTGGAAAAAGCATGTTGGGTTTTGCAGGGATTCATCACTGGGAGAAAAATGATTAAAAAAGAAAGGAGGAAAAGGGCTGATTAAATTGGGAAAATAAGGAAAAACAATGATGGGCAGGAACCAGCCAGGCTTAAAACTGAGTTTAACTGGGCTGAGCAGGTGCCAAGTGGCTCCAACTTTTCATTTTTTAAATCTGTTTATTTCTTATTTTTTAGGTCCTTGGAAGTCATTGCTGGCCTGGAAAGCAACAGCAAAATCTTCACTGTTTATGTCCATGGCTTGCTGCAGCTGCAGGTGAGGCCCTGAAAATTGGGAATTTCTGCCCCAAATCTCTGGGCAGGACAAGGAATTAGTTCCTGGACTCTCCCCTGGAATTCCAGGAAATAAATAGCAAATAAATAATTAAATAATAAATAAATCTATAAATAATGATAATGTTAAAATGAATAATTATTAATAAAGAACAATAAAATGAATAATTAAATAAGTAGCAAATAATAATTAAATAATAAACCCTCTTTGTTCCTACATTTAAAGGAGGGAAATTCCTCACCTGGGCCAGCACCAGGAGGAAAACCTGACTGGGGTTTCACATTCTGAATTGAAGGCATGGGAAAAAGAAAAATCCAATACTTATAATAAATTTTAATTTATTTTTATTTCCCAACTCTCCCCTGGCATTGCACTCCCAGTGGAGTTCTATTTCCAATGGAATTTCCATTCCCAATGAATTGAAATTCCATTCCCAAGGGGATTTCTTTGGGAATTTCTATTCCCAGTGGGATTTCCCCCCTCCCAGGAGGGGCTCTGAAGCCACTTCACCCAAAAATGCGCCAGGACAGGAAGGATTTTTTTTTCAAAAAAACCCAAAAAACCCCAGACCAAATTCCTTCCAAAGCCACAAAAATTCTTCCACGTCATCAGCTCGGCCCCAGACTTTGGGCTGAATTCCTGCTGGGAATTTCAGGTTTCTGTGTGCCAGGCTCTGACCCCCAGGAGAGCCCTGCACTGACCTGGGGCTGAGGAGAAGCTTCCAGAAGGGAATGGTGGAACTGGGATTGTGGGTGTGGGGTTTGGATAGAAGGTGAGATGTCACAGGGTGGGAAACTCAGAGTTTGGGGTTTTAGAATATGGAAATAGCTATAGAGCAAGATGGAGGTTTTAGGGTGGTGGCTGGTCCTTCTTCTTCACCTCCTTCTCCTTTTTCTCCTTCTTCACCTTTTCCTTTTCCTTTTTCTCCTTCTCTTCCTCCTCCTCCTCCATGGCTTTGAGTGGTTTTGTGTAATTGGATAAAAACTCCACATTGCAGGCCATGGGTGGTTGGTTATTGAGTAAAAAGTAAAAATAATTTCTTAATTGGACACTTTATCCTTAAAAGGCCTTCTAGAGACAGACAGGGCTCCATTTTTTGGTGAAGTGCTGCAGAACTCTCAGTTTATAGGACAATAATATAGATAAGAACTAACAAACATCTGAGTCGAAACAAGAAATTCCATCTCTCACATTTAATCCCAGCCCTGGCTAAAAAAGAAGCTAAAACTCAGCAGATTCCTGCTGGTGGGAGGGATTTTCCCCTGTTTTCCCTGCAGAAACCCCCATTTTCCCATTTCCCTGCAGGCTGGCCAGTACACCTCCATCTTCGTGGACAACGGCGCCGGCGCCGCCATCACGGTCCAGCCCGGATCCGATTTCATGGGAATGCTGCTGGGAGCCTAGCAGCGAGGATGGCACCCCAAAATCCCCAAAATTCCCAATTTCCTGCCTTTTGGACTGAAAATAACCCCCTCACTTTGACCTTGAAACTGCTCCCTGCTCCTGCAGAATTTGAGTTCATCCCCAGCTCCTCCAGCTTTGCTTCCAGAAGTTGCTGCTGATTTTTGAGGTCCTCACCAGCTCGTTCTTCATCAGAATTCTGCTTTTTGTCCTCTTTTTACCCAAAAAATCCCTTGGAATATTTAATTTGTGCTTCACCAGGCGCTCACGGAGCAGCACGCTGACTTTGGGGCTCGTTGTGTTGTGATTTGATTATTTCACTGTAGCACTTGTAACCAGCACGGGTTTGGGTTTTTTTGGGATTGATTTGGGGTTTGTTTTGGGGTTGGAAATGAAGGATTGAGATGGGAAATATCAGAAATAAATCAGTGACTATTTTCTGTGTGGTGGGGAAGAAGGGGACAAGGATTTTCCAGCAAAATTACTTTTGCCAAGGGGTTGAGAATGGCTTGGATCCTCTCCCAGGCTCAGATTTGGGTGTATTTGACCAGGAAAATGTTGAATTTTCCTACAATCCAAGGAATCCAAGGCTTGAACTCTTTTATATCCTTTATATCAAAATAAAATTATATAATTATATATATAATATATATAATTATGTCTCTAATTATATATTTTCTAAATATAATTATATATATTTTATATTGTTCAAAAATATATAATATATATGGTTATATTTATATATATGGTTTTCCATAGTTTATATAGACAGTTTTCCCAGTTTATTTATTCACTCTCCCTCAATCCCGGAATCCCAAACTTTTCCCCAATCCCAGAATCCCAAACTCCCCCCATTCCCACCCCAGCCCCATTCCCGGGTCCATCCCATGGGTTTATCCCGCTCAGGACCCCAAAGGAGGAGCAGGGATTTGGGGATTTTTTGGGAATCTCTGGAGTCCCCTCCCGTCCCCCCAGCCCCAAAACCCCCGTGCTGAGCAGTTCCCTGTCCCACCCCGTTTATCACATCCTGGCATCGCAGATTTTTGTTTCATTCCCATTTTTTTTTTGGCTCCAGGAGCTCTGGGAGTCAGGAATTTAAATTGGTGTTCACAGAGGAATGCGGATTTGGGTGCCAAAAACCCGATATCATCTGTCTGGCACCTCCAGGGCAGGTGATTCCCGGGAAAAATGGGAATGTTGGGCTGGGATTGGCACAGCCTGCAGCCCTGGGGGCTTCTCCTGCTCTCCCAGCACAGGGAAAAAGGGAATTTCCAGGACTTTCCAGGATTTTTCTGCTGTTCCTCCCTCCCTGCCCATGCCCAGTGGCTGTGGAGTCATTAAAGCTGGAAAAATCTGGGAGAAATCTTTAATTCTCTTCCCCACTCCCTGTCCCGAGTGTTTGGGAGCTGACCTGTGGGACTGGGATGTGGGATGAGGAATTTTGGGAATTTGGGAAGGGCAGATTCCAAAGGGGAATCCAGGAAAATCAGGGAGCTGCTGATCCTGTGAAAGCAGGAAGGACCAGTAAAACATGGCATTTTTATGGTTTTTTACTATGGAATACTCCCTCAGGGATATTTCCCAGGGAATCAGGGATTGGGGTCCTCAGAAGTGCAGGAATTATCCCAAAATTCCCATTTTTTTTTTCCAGGAGCTGTTTTCTTTTCCTCCCAGGTTTTGATTTCTTTTGTCACTTTGATCTGCAGACCAAGAGCGGGAGGGGATGGGAGGTGAGAGGCGGTCACGGGATATTGGATGCCCAAAAAAAAAAAAAAAACCACATGGAAAGGGGAAAAAAAAATGGGAAAGGAAAAGCGAAAAATGAAAATCTGAGAGGGGACGGAGCAGGGGGGGCTGTGGGCATTCCCTGGGATATTTTGGGAATTTTTCACTCTGTCCCCAAAAACTGGGATACGATTCCAGAGCTGGAATTCCACTTTTATCCCTGGATTTGGCTGGGACTGGGAGAGATCCATGGAAAGTTCTGGTCCTGGAACTTCCAGAGATTCTGGGTCCGAATTTGGGTGGATTTGGGGGGAATTTGGAGTTTTCTGTGTGGATTTCGGGGAGTTTGGGGTTTTCTGGGTCCAAATCCATGCAGATTTTGCCAAGTTTGGAGTTTTCCGTGTGGATTTGAGAGAATTTGGAATTTTGGGGAGTTTGGAATGTTTTGGGTCCAAATCCATGCAGATTTTGTCAAGTTTGGCGTTTTCTGGGTGGACTCTGGGGAATTTGGAGTTTTCCATGTCCAAATGCAGGTGGAATGTGGATTTTGGGCAGTTTGGAGTTTTCTGCATGAATTTTGGGGAGTTTGGATTTTTCTGTGTGGATTTTGGGGCACTTTGGAGTTTTCAGTGTGGATTTGAGGCAGTTTGGAGTTCTCTGTGTCCCAATCCAGGTGAGTTTTGGGACTCTGGATTAGATCCCTGTGCCTCCCCTCTGCAGGAGCCGCTCCCCGGGACAACCCCGAACCTCGGGAACCACAGATTTGAGCAACTTTTGGGAATCTCCTCCTTTTTTCCATCATTTCCACCAAAACCCGCCAGCCTGGGCATGGAGCCAGCAATGAAATAATCCCAATTTTCTTTGGGAACGGCTCGAATTCCCTGCAGGCGCCACATCCCTGCCCGGGGGGTGGGATCCTGCTCGCCTGGCTGGGCTGGAGCCGGGATTTCTCTCTTTTCCCCTCCTCTTTCCCCCTTTCCCCCCTCCTTTCCTCCTCCTTTTTTCCTCCTTTTCCCTTTATTTTCCCCCTTATTTTTCCCCTCCTGTCAACCCCAGCTTTTCACTTTTCCCAGAATTTTTTCCTGGCTCCCAGTGAAAATTCCCAATTTTTTGGGATCAAGCCTGTGGACAGGGGAAAGGGATGGGGTGGGAAAAAATAAAAATCCCTCCAAAAACACCCAGGATAAACCCCCTTTTCCAAACTTCCAGCATTTTTTCTCCTTGGAGAGGGAAGCTGGGGGAGAGCAGAGGCTGCAAATCTTGGGAAGGATTAGGGTTTGACTCGGGCTCCAGGAATGTAAATGTGTTTGGCTCCATCCTGGCTGCAAACTCCTGCCTGGAGCCCGGGCCCAGCCTTTGTTTGCCCACCCTGGATGGGCTGGGAGTGCTCAGACTGGGACTTGGGAGGGACCAAACTGGGATTTGGGAATGGCCAAACTGGGATTTGGGAATGGTCAGAGTGGGATTTGAGTAGGGTCAGACTGGGATTTGGAAATGGCCAAACTGGGGTCTGGGAGTGTTCACATTGGGATTTAGGAATGCTCAAATAATTGGGATTTGGGAGTGCTCAAACTGGGATTTGGGAATGGTCATACTGGGATTTGGAAGTGCTCAAACTGGGATTTGGGAGAGGTTTCGGTTTTGTGGAGGAGATTTGGGGGCAGCAGGAGGAGTTGGGGCTAAAATTGTGGGGATTTCCTTTCTTTTCTCTTCCTTTCTCTTTCCCCTTTCCCTTTCCCCTCATCAAGCCCAAATATTCACTACCTCAGCACCTTAAAAATTATTTTTTAATTAAAAATCACCTTTTAGGGATGTTTTTTCCCTTAGGTTTTAACAATTCCCATACCAGGATAAGGCCGGGATGTGCTCCCAAATCTGCTCCCAAATCCCGCTGTCCTGCAGGAGTGAATCCGCACAAAATCCAGGTGTGAACTCCCAAATATTGACCTGTGTGTGCAAAATCCAGGTGTGAACTCCCAAATATTGACCTGTGTGTGTGCAAATCCTAAGAGGCAAAATTTCCCCCTGGGGAAGGAGCCAGAGCTCCCAGGGAAGGGAGATGAAGGGATCTGTCAAGTGGAATTCCAGGAGAAGTGGAAACTGCCAGAAATGGAGAGTCTGGAATGTGCCTAAAATAAATATTCCCTGCTGGGTGTTTATTTTGTCTGGAGGTTCCTGTTCAGGGCTGCAAATCCCTGCCTTGGGGTTCTCCAGGGAATGAAGGTGGATTTGGGATTTGTCTGCTGCAAATCTTCCCCTCATTCCCACATTCCCTGCAGGATGAGGCTGAAATTGTGCTGGGATGCTGTGGGATCACCCCTGGAATCCCAAAAGGATTCAGCTGGGATGGAATTCCAGGGTTCCTCCTCCCCTTCCTCAGGGAAGCAGCTGAGAATCCTTGGAAAAGCATCCAGGTGGGATTTAAGTCCCTGCCTTGGTATTCTCCAGAGAATCCAGGACTTGACATTGTCCTAAAGTGGATTTTGGAATTTATCTGCTGCAAATCTTTCCTTCATTTCCCCATTCCCTGCTGGGATGAGGCTGGAATTGTGCTGGGATGCTGTGGGACCACATTCAAGTCCAGCTGCCCCATTTGTTTTCCAGGATTCTCTGCCTGGATAAAAACCCCAAAACTCCCTCAAAAAATCCCACTTTGGGAGCACAAATAATTGATCATTGTGTTAATAATAAATCCCAATATTTGGGTTTATTCGACAAGGCTTTATGTTCATTCCTTTTTCTTCCCACACCTTTGGTTTTCCTGAAGGAATCCCTTTTTCTTTTTGGGATGCTTTGTGGGTTTTGGGTTTTTTGGGGGTTTTTTGGTTTGTTTTTTGGTTTTTTTTTTTTTTTTTTTTTTTTTTTTGGTGGAATTTTGGGTGTTTTAAAAGATTTTCTTTCTGATTTTCAGCTTGCTGCTCAGTGCTCCCACCAGGACACATTTCCTGGTTTTCCTGGATTTCCTGGATGGAATTCCAAGCTGTTTTCTCCCATCTGGAATCCAGACACCCACAGCAGATGTTCCCACTAATCAGAGCCTTCCAGATGTTCCCAGCCTTGGGATGTTTGTTTTACACAGGCAAAATCCCCAAAATTCCCCTCCAAATCCCAAATCCAAGAGGGAAACACCATCCCTGGGACTAATTGTGTATTCCTAAGGGATCTTGGAGCCTTTTCCCAGTGGATCATGGAGCCTTTTCCCAACAGATCCCAGTCCCATTTCCCAATAGATCCCAGCCCTTTCACCAAATGTTAGGAAAATTAATCCACAAAAAACCAAAAGACTCTGTCTCCTTTTTGGACACAAACCTCTGATGTTTGTGGACTGATTTTCCTAACACAATAGATCCCAGCCCCCTTTCCCATTGGAGCCCAGCCCCTTTTCCCAATGAATCCCAGCCCCATTTCCCAAATGGATCATGGAGCCTTTTCCCAACGGATCCCAGCCCCATTTCCCAACGGATCCCATTCCCATTTCCCAGTTCTGGGAAGGCCCCAGGCGCAGGAACCCGGGCGATCCCAGCCCCAGGAGGGCCCAGGGTGATCCCTGCTCCTGCTGCCGTTCCCTGGGAATGCTGAGCCCCCCTGGATGCAATTCCCCGCTGCCAGCGCGGCGCGGGTTGGACGGAGCCCGGCTGGAACGGCGTCTGCCGCTTTAATTCCCTAATAACAGCTCTGCCCTCCAGCCAGGCTGGAGCCATCGCCCGCAGCAGCCCCTGGCATGAAAAACTCCTCTGTGTCTGTGACACTGGGGCCTTTGATGGAGCAGCCCGGGACGGTTTCAGCAGCGGGGATTAAATATCCCAAATATCCCAATTAGTGCAGTTCACAATTAGTGACAATTAGCTGGTCCCTCTCCAACATTCCCCAAGTCCCCATCCTTACAGGAGGAGGAGGGAGGCAGCAGCAGGAGGATGCTGCAGAGATTGTTTCGGGGATGGTGAGGATAAATGTGAGATTAAATCCACTTCCCAGCCAGAATCCCCCATCTCAGTGTGATGGAAAAATGGAATTTTGGGATTCTCAAAAATCCCAAAATCCGTTTGGGATTGCAAACGACAAAGGAGAAGAGGCTGGATCTGCATAAATTTGCCCAGCAAAATTCTTTATATTTATATAAAGAAATATTCTATTCTATTCTATTCTAATCTACAACGAATTCATTAATTTGTATTCTGTATCCTGCCCAAGCCCCCAAACACAGGATTTTCCCTCTCAATTCCCACTTCTTTGTGGGAATGAGAGGAAAAAAGCTCTGACAGATAATTTTGAGTCCCAAAATGTCCAAGGGGAAGCACAGGAATGTTCAAATTCTCCCCAGTTCTGGCTGGAAATCCAGGTGGGTTCATAGCTGCCCTCTTGAGGGTCCCAATCCCTGCTAAATTTGGGAATCAAAGGTTGGAAAAGCCCTTTAGGATCCTCAAAACCACCTGGCTGCTGTTGTTCCCCAGGGCAGCTACAATAAAATTCTCCTTTCTCTGGATTGTTCTGGATTTGCCCAGAAAAATGAAAAAATAGGGAAAAAATCCTCCTATTTCCCTTTAACCAGTATCCCCCATTCACAACCAGGGCAGGATGTGAATTCCCAGCACTGCGGGGTGATCTCAAGAATCCCTTAAGGATCATTTAATCCCGATTTCTATCCTGAATTTTGTCTTTTCCTCGCCTTCCCTTTCCTGCTCTGCGAAGCCAGAGAGGGGAACAGGCAAAGCTGTGGGAAAATGTTGGATTTAAAGCGTTAAAAAAGGAGAGAGGGGGAAAAAAACCCCAAAATTCCTGGCTTTTAAATCAACCTCAACGCTGCTGATACAGTTGTTTACGAGCCGCTGTTCCAGCCCATTTCACGGACAAAAGCCAAGGGAAATGAGCTGTTTGATGTCTGCAAAGGCATGGAAAAGCCATGGAAAAGCTCCCATGGAAAGGGAAGTGCTGGGATAAACACTCCCTGATTGCGGGGAAAGGCTGCGGGGAACCAGGGATCATTCAAGGAATGGGGGCATTCTCCTGGAATTTTCATCCCCATGGGGAATATCCTGAGCTGGGAGGATCCATGGGATCATCAGTTCCCATCCTGTTTCTACAGGACACCCCAAAATCCCACCTTTTGTCCAAACAGGGAAGGAGCTGCATGTACCCCTCCAGGGAAATCAGGGATCGTTCAGGGAATGGGACACTGGGACACCCAGAATAATGGAATTGGGAAATTAGAGAATATCCTGAGCTGGGAGGATCCAGGGGATCAGAGTCCAACCCTTATCCCTGCCCAGGACACCCCAAAATCCCACCTGGGAGTGTTGTCCCTGCATGCTCCCCATGAGGGAAATCAGGGATAATTCAAGGAAAGGGGGCACTGGGACACCCAGAATCATGGAATTAGGGAATAGCCTGAGCTTGGAAATCAATCCCTCTCCAAATTTTCTAATCCAGGTTTATTTTCTCTTCATCCAGGTGATGCCTGAGGTCCCATCTGGAGCCACTGCCAGGATCAGGAGATGCTGACTCCACTCAGGAATTCCTTTTCCAGCCTCCTGCCCCGGGCTCTGGTTATTCCCTACCTCCTTCCCAGCAGGAATTGCAGGTTTCTAAATTCCCTCTTGGAATTAAAAAAGTAATTTTCCTCCTTAATTCCTCCTTTTCCCCTCAGTCCATCCCCTGTGGTGCCCCCAGGGAAAACCAGGCTAGGCCAGTCCCGCTATCCCACACCTTGCAATATTTATGGATTTTCTTGGAGACAGAACTCTTTGGGAGCCTGCAGCTCAGGTTTTAGAATTTATTTTGGTGTCTCCAGCCCTGCTGTCTGAGCCTGAAAATAGCAACCGAGGCTGATCTTATCAGCAGCTCTTGGAGACTCCAATTATCTCCTCCCATGGCTCCGCAGAAATTGGATCCTGGTTATTGTTTTGTTATCCCACTCCCTGTCCTCAAAAACCTCCCAGCCACAGCCCTGGAGCTTTCCAGGAGCCAGGCTGGAATTTTATAAAGTGGGAGATAAGCACAATTCCCGAAATCCAGCCAGACCTGCACCCCAAAGCCTTGGGGCCAATGTTCTGAGGGAGAAACTGAGGCAAAATTTCCATTTTAGCAGATACTCCTGATCAATTCCTTTGCAATAATGGATTTATGGTACCAGGATGGGATTTGGGAAGTCTGTCCTTGGATATGGAGTGGGAGATTCCAGAAATCCTGACTCCAATTCACTGTAATTCCTTAAATCCAGCCAGGCCTGCACGCCAAAGCCTTTGGGATCAGTGCCTGAGGGGAATGATTTGTTCCCAATGTTCTGAGGGAGAAACTGAGGAAAAATTTCCATTTTAGTAGTTCTTCCCACTCAATTCCCTTGGAATAATGGATTTATGGCACCGGGCTGGGATTTGGGAAGTTTGTCCTTGGATATGGAGTGGGAGATTCCAGGATTCTGCTCTTCCCAAAATCCAGCCAGGCCTGCATCCCAAAGCCTTGGGCCCAATGTTCTGAGGGAGAAACCGAGGCAAAAATTCCATTTTATCACCTTTTCCCACTCAAATCCCTTGGAATTATGGATCCACAGCACCAAGATGGGATTAGATTGGATATTTGGGAATATTTCCTCACTGAAAGGGTGCCCAACCACTGGAATGGGCTGCCCAGAGAAGCAGTGGAGTCCCCATTCCTGGAAGTGTCCCAAAAACCTGTGGATTCCCATCCCAAAAACCTGTGGAAACCCCTGGATGTGGCACTTGGTGACATGGTTTAGTGGTGGATGCTTGGATTTGTATCTTGAAAGGTTTTTCCTGCATTTTTAATTCCAAGGAGCAGGTGAGTCACTCCCATCCCACAAAAACCCCAAAATTTCCTCCTTGCCAGGAATCCCTATGGAATTAAAGGGAATGATAAAGAAAAGCAGGATAATGCAAATTTTTCCAAGTTGTTGTGCACAGCACCTCAAATTGGGAAAATCCTGAAAATTCTCCCGATGTTTTTCACAGTGGGATTTGGGAAGGGACAGCAGGATCTGCAGAGCTCTGGACTCTGAGGAGATGCAAATCCCAGCAGGGAAAACGTCACCCAGGAAACTGCAAAAAAACTCCAATATTAATCCCAGTCTGGGATTTCAGTTTAGCAAAGCCATGGATTCACCCTGGATCCAGCCCAGCACATTCCCAAGGGTAAGCTGGACACTCATTTTTGTGGGATCAGGGCATGGAAAGAAGGAGAAATAATTACCCAAGATAAAATCAGAAGGATTGGCCCCAAATTCCAGCTCCTAGCACCTCAAGCATCAGGATTTTGGCAGATCCAGATCCAGAATCCTGGCTCGAGTCCTTCCCTAAAATCAACACCTAAAGTAAATATTTGGAATTGTCCTGGCCAGCAGCAGCTCTGGATAAATGTTTTTTCCAGTGGTTTGTACTGTGATGATTCCAAGCCCTCTGGCACCACCCCAAATCCATCGATCACCAGCGGCAACGACGACGTTTTCCTTTCCTTCAAAAATCAGAATTATTCCTTTTCCAGCCTTTTTTGTTCCTCATGGATCTTGTGCTTTGTGGGAGCTGCTCCACTTGGCCAGAGCTGGAGAGTGGAAAATAAACAGGGCTCACATTCCTGGGATTTTGGCTGTCAGGGGAAGCAGGCAATGATGGGGACCACCAGAGAGTGGGAATTGTGGTTTTCCACCAGGAGATGTTCTTCCCAACTTCCTGGGCATTCCTTGGCACCTTCCAAAATCCTCTGGAAATTCCTTTGGAAAATGACATTTCCCAGCTCAAATCCATGGAATCTTCAGCTGAGGAAACCCCAAAAATTCCTGATTAAAAGGGGACAGAGGGACTGGCCTTTTGGGTTGAGTTGTTCCTTTAAAAAATCCAGGAATGGTTTTCATTATTTTAATTAAATTTCAATAATTTTATTAATTTTCCTGTATTTTAGGGGCTTTTTCAAAGGTTTCTCTTTAGGTTTCCACATCAATTTCCCATGGATTCCATGGAAAAACATGGTGGCCCCATCCGCAATAATTCCCTCATAATTCCATTTTTTAATTGGAAAACTCCTTTCCCTTTTCCCCCAATTATTTTATGTTAAAATCAGAGCCCACCACCCGATTTTAGTCACAAACATCTGGTTTTAAACAGTTAAATTCCTTTTTTTTTAAGGAATTGACACTTCCAAAGGCTTGGAGTGACATCTAGCGACTGCCTGGGACAGGCAGGAAAATCTGGGAATAAATTCTAAAAGGATCCCTTTGCTTCAACAGCAAAACCCCAAAGTTATCCCAAATTATTTATGGGAAAATATCAGTTTATTTTCATTTTTGAGCGAAGTTTGAGTTGTCTGTTTGAGGGTGGAATGTTTGAAATTTGGAGGAAAATTGTTTTAAAAAATATTGGAATGCTGAGGATTAAAGATGCCAAGGAAATTAAGGCGGGGGAAATTTCTTTTAAAATAATTTGGTCTCATCCTCA